>NC_061485.1:30876547-31220488 GCF_022539355.2 Hippoglossus stenolepis
CATGAAATTAACTTTATACTCCTCATTACATCTGTTTATGTGTGTATTGCAAGTTAGCTTACAGTGTTTGTAGTTCTATCAACATATATAAGTGTTCCCAACTGTCCCATAAATGCAAAATCGTTCCGTAATTGGACACCAAAAAGAGAAGACTCTTTTTGGTGTCCAATTACGGAACGATTTTCTTGATTTGTCTTGTATTTTCATATGGGCCATTAGTGTGACATAGATGTGGGAAACCATCCTGCTCTGTTATCCCTAAGCCTGTCTCTCGTGTAATTGTTCAGTTCCCAAGAGGAGGGAGAGACTCAGGGAGGTCCAGAGCGCTCTGGAGCAGGTTTTCATCAAGGATGTCTCTGTACATTGCTGCATTCATCTTTCCCTCGATCCTAGTCTCCTAGTTCCTGCCGCTGAAAAACATCCCCACAGCATGATGCTGCCACCACCATGCTTCACTGTAGGGATGGTATTGGCCAGGTGATGAGCGGTGCCTGGTTTCCTCCAGACATGATGCTTGGCATTCAGGCCAAAGAGTTCGATCTTTGTTTCATCAGACCAGAGAATTTTGTTTCTCATGCTCTGAGAGTCCTTCAGGTGCCTTTTGGCAAACTCCAGACGGGCTGTCATGTGCCTTTTACTGAGGAGTGGCTTCCGTCTGGCCACTCTACCATACAGGCCTGATTGGTGGAGTGCTGCAGAGATGGTTGTCCTTCTGGAAGGTTCTCCTCTCTTCACAGTGCAATGCTGGAGCTCTGTCAGAGTGACCATCGGGTTCATGGTCACCTCCCTGACTAAGGCCCTTCTCCCCGATCGCTCAGTTTCGCCGGGCGGCCAGCTCTAGGAAGAGTCCTGGTGGTTCCAAACTTCTTCCATTTACGGATGATGGAGGTCACTGTGCTCATTGGGACCTTCAATGCTGCAGAACTTTTTCTGTACCCTTCCCCAGATCTGTGCCTCGATACAATCCTGTCTCGGAGGTCTAAAGACAATTCCTTGGACTTCATGGCTTGGTTTGTGCTCTGACATGCACTGTCAACTGTGGGACCTTATATAGACAGGTGTGTGCCTTTCCAAATCCTGTCCAACCAACTGAATTTAACACAGGTGGACTCCAATCAAGTTGTAGAAACATCTCAAGGATGATCAGTGGATACAGGATGCACCTGAGCTAAATTCTTTGTGTCATGGCAAAGGCTGTGAATACTTATGTACATGTGATTTTTTCGTTTTGTATTTTTAATAAATTTGCAAAAGTTTCAAAAAACCTTTTTCCACGTTATCATTATGGGGTATTGTGTGTAGAATTTTGAGGGGAAAAAATTATTTTATCCATTTTGGAATAAGGCTGTAACATAACAAAATGTGGAAAAAGTGAAGCGCTGTGAATACTTTCCAGATGCACTGTATGTAATTGGATGAGGTGTGTTGTAGCATAAAAAGCTGTGAGGTGAGAAAATTCAACATTAAGATGCATTATTTAGGGATCTTAGCTAAAAGACTTGCAGAAGCTTCATACAGCTTCTCTCTTTGGCTGGCATGTAGCCACCATCTCTTTAATGGGTTTTAACACATGTCACAACCACAGCAACATGTGGATGTGTGTCACTTGCTCTGTACAAATTACTTTGACTGTTGAATTGGCAAGGTGCACCATTGTGGACCAATAGAATTTGCTCATATTTCAACAAGTGCTTTGTATCCAAACAAGCATTAGCTCATTGTATTTATCTGTAGAAAGAAATGCTCCTGTGCAGTAACACTGCAAGACAGGTCTCATTGCAAACATCAATGCCACTCAAGCTGACAATGTCTGTGTTAAGGTGATGGATAAAACAGTAAACAAAACTTGAAAGGCGAAAACAACGCAAAACAAAATTTGATACTCAATTTTCTGAAAGTTAGGGAAGATAACTGTAGAATTAGTATCTTTTTTTTGACAGCACAGTGCAACTACAGGGTTTAAAAGGATTATATATAAATTGTTGTATTTTAAATGATGAGTGTAAATCAAACTTTAGGATTAGTTGTTGAGAACTTAAGTGATTCATACAAATTCCATTGTGACTGAATTTAAAATGATTGTTTATTTTTTACACAAACTTACACAATCCCTCACTTAGTGCTTTCAAGAGCATCAGAGCCGAAGCTCCCTTTTTGGTAAGACAGTCAGCGAGTTGAGCTTTTGTATCTGACAAGAGAACCTCTTTGATTCTTTTGCTTTGTATGAGCGTCTTAATACTGCTTATTTCCAACCTGAGTCTCTTCTCTGCAACTTGTTTTGTTGACTTTAGTGCATCAAACAGGGAATGATTATCAGTCACACAGATTAACGGAAGAGCATTCAGTCCAGTATTTCCAGTGGTGAGCTCTGAAAACAGCGTTACCAGGAAGATAGCATTGTCTATTCCATCTGACATAGCAAGTGTTTCTCCTGCAAGAGTGCTCCCCAGCACACGCAGCTGATGATGGATCCTAATGGCGGCAGTGGACAATAACTGTGGACTATAGTGGCATCCGATCTTGATGGTGGATCATGATCTTGCTGGCTGCTGACCATGGACTATGATTGCAGCAGGACTGCTCGATACATAGTATTTCTCCTCAGACACTTGACCATTAATGACATTAATCCACCAAATCACTGACCTTCAGTTATACTTCAAAATGTTTACCCTAATCAATGCTGCTAAAACCTTTATCTTGATGTTCTCCTTTACACTTGACATCCATTGCACTTCTGTCCGTCCTGGGAGAGGGATCCCTCACATGTGGCTCTCTGAGGTTTCTACGTTCTTTTTTCCCTGTTAAAAGGGTTTTTAAGTAGTTTTTCCTTACTCTTGTTGAGGGTTAAGGGCAGAGGATGTCACACCATGTTAAAGCCCTATGAGACAAATTGTGATTTGTGAATATGGGCTATACAAATAAAATTTGATTGATTGATGACACGTCTGATTCTCTTAGATTGGCAACAGAGAGGGGAAAACGTCCCTCTTTCTCCCAATAGGGTAATTTAAGTCCCCCCCGTGTACCTCCATCTGAAAGGTTACCAAGGGAAGCATCACTGAAGACAATTAGGTTCAGAGCATTACTGTCACCCAAATGCTGAAACTTAAGAGTCACCTTTTCCGCCTTAAGCTTACCGACAACTTTATTCACATCATGGAGAGACTGTACCGTGGCATTTTTTATATCAGATGCCAAACTACAGGTGTCAAACATGACATCTGGTTTGGTCTGCTTAGCAACCCACAGTATCTGCCCTATTTTTTTACCTCAGCTGTTCCTTTTCAGTTTCATTAAAGGGGACATAGCATGCAAATTCCACTTTGTTAGTGCTTCTACAGGTTAATGTGGGTATCTGGCATGTCTACCAACCCAA
The DNA here is from genome assembly GCF_022539355.2 of Hippoglossus stenolepis. NCBI lineage: Eukaryota > Metazoa > Chordata > Actinopteri > Pleuronectiformes > Pleuronectidae > Hippoglossus > Hippoglossus stenolepis. The sequence goes on from NC_061485.1 coordinate 30,879,927, forward strand.
AAACTCTGGGGAAAAAACACTCGCGCGTTTTGTTATAGTTCCTCTAAGTCAGAAACGTCATGCTTGAGCGACTCGATTGCGCTTCCTGGGTATTGTTTCGTAACAAGGAACTGGAAGTCTCATACATGGTCTTGCCCCCCGTCCCCCCACACTCGTTACTTCCGGGTTTACACGGAGGCAGCGAGGCAGCGCAGCGCTGTTCCCAAGCACGCAGGCGGGCTGTTCACACGGGACGAGCATTTCTCCGCTGGTCAGCCCGCGATTCACTCACATGTGGCATTTGTCTGGATCGTTGGGACTGGGAGGCTGCAGCAGCTGCTCGGGAGCGACCGCTCGCTCTCCCGTGCGTGAGCTGGAATTTGTGTCAGCGCCACACAGCCAGCAGTGTGGAAGACTTCCGCAGTGTTCAGCGCTACTGTAACCCCCGAACCCCGACATTCAACGGGTACAACAACAAGCGGAGAAAGCAGAATCGCGGGCTGACCTTATATGTACAGTCTATGGGGCTGACCAGCGCGGAGAAATGCTCGTCCCGTGTGAACAGCCAGGCTGCGCGCTGGAGAACGGCGCTGCGCTGCCTGCAGCGGTCTTCCACACTGCCAGCTGTGTGGAAGACTTCCTGATGTTCAGCTCTACTGTATGCCGGGTTACAGTAGTTACGCCGGGGTACAGTAGTTACGCCGGGTTACAGTAGTTACGCCGGGTACACCGGGCGGAAGCGCAGCTGCGAGGCAGCACAGCGCCGTTCTCAAGCGCGCAGCCGCCTGGCTGTTCACACGGGACGAGCATTTCTCCGCGCTGGTCAGCCCCATAGACTGTATATATAAGGTCAGCCCGCGATTCTGCTTTCTCCGCTTGTTGTTGTACCCGTTGAATGTCGGGGTTCGGGGGTAAATGATGGTCTTCATAGCCCCCCCCCACCCCTCTCTTTCTCTCTCTGTCTGTCTGCTTGTGTGCTTGTAGTGGATGGGCAGAGGGGGACATTTAATTATGTGATTGGGAAAATTAAAACTCCAGGACAACAGAAGGGGAATACAAAGTATGGGATGCATATTTGATAATTTATATCATATAAAATATGTAATTTATATCGTTTAAAATCATGGGGGGAGAGGGGGGAGGGGGGAGCTGGCTCATTAGCATTTAAAGGAACAGGCACTCAAAACAGGTCACTCTGTGGAGGGCTGTTTTATACAGGGTAAAAAGGGTGCTGTTTTAAATGATCCTTGTGGTATTTTGACCAAAGTATGTTACAGACATTTCATTAAGACCCCAAGGAACCATATCAACTTGTGGTAAAATGGGCATGCTATGTCCCCTTTAAGGGGGGCATCCCTTTGGATGGCACGTGCTGCTGGCAAATGGAGCGGTTGTAGATGATTAATGTAACTGTGCTGATGTACCTGAATTACACCATCACCAGCCACAAAATTCATCCCTACATAGCAGAAATGTTCATGCTCCTCGCATCCAACATTGAAAGCAGACTTCAGTAGAGGAATCACATCTGATGAAAAGTTCTGTGAGCCTGCCCAAAGAAAATCATCAACATGACATGCAAGTACTCCCACTTGCAAAAATTCTGATTTGCTGTCCATTGGATTTTCCACTGATTTTGACAGATTACTGCTAACAGTAGTCTAAGTGATTCTGAAGCACAGGTTGGAGAATCTTTCTGTAACTCATGAATATTAGCCTCTTCAAAACCTCTGGCTACAAGTCGTGCTTTAGACACAATACCTTTGGAGGTTTCTTTGAGACTACAGACCCATCTGGTGGAGACACATTTTTGACCTTCATCTTCAACTTCCTCAAAAACATCATTATTTTGCCAGTTCTTTATTTCTTCCAGTTTGGCTTCATTAAATGAGATGTCTTTAGTTATAAGTACATCAGCATCTATGTTTTCTGGTTCAATGTTAAGACTATCAATGTGTGACATGTCAACAGATTCCTTTTGCCCATCACTGCCATCAGGTTCAAGATGTTGCAGGTTATACCAGTTTTTGTTCTTTCCTGTGACTTTGCCTGCTCTGCCTAAAACTCTGGCTTTATGTTGAAGACCATCATCTCTGTTTACAAATGTTACACTATGACCTCTTCTTAGTGTAGCCGGAGGCGCGCTCACTCCCTGCAGCTGTGGGGCGCTTTACCTGCTTTAATGGCGCGCTGGTTGCTAGGCGACATCATGTGCCCCCATATTTAAGGAAGCGGCTGTGCATGGCTCTCCCTCCTTCTGTTTCCACTCGTCTCCTGTGGAGGAGTCTTTTGTTTGGCGTGGACGAAGTCGTCTCATTCCCGTGGCAGAGTTGGCGTTTGGCGCAACAGCCAGCGCACCACTCGGACATCCCCTATACACAGTTAATGCGCTCTGCCATTCATGGCCATTGTGTGCGTATCGGTGACACATGCCCTACTTGTTGTAGTGCGGCTGACCGCTGGCGTGGGATTGCCCTGCCAGGGACCTTCGGGGCGCAGTTGCAGGTCTGCTTGGTGGGTAACATTGTCTGCCTATCTCTCTGGCCTATTTATCCCAGCTGATGATTGTTGTCTATGTTGTGCTACAGCTTGATTCAGCTACGGCCGTGGAGACTCTCACCCTCTGGGTTGCTGTGTGGCTGTACTTTGGCTTGACAAGGTGGTACATATGGTCCATTACTTCCGAAATTGTGTATTTGTCATTTTATTTACTAAATTTGTTTATTCACCTTTCTAGAGGCCCTGGTCCTTCGTCAGCCGTCATTGGCCACCACGCTTCGGACGGCCCTGCTGTTCTGGCTTCTAAGGCACTGTTCTGGCTTTTAAGGACGTGTTCTCTCTCTTTTTCACTGTGGCTCTCTATGCTCATTTGAGTGGAAGCATGGAGTGACCACCTCAGAGGGACGCCTGACCGTTATTAATATTCTAATCCCATTTAAATTGTTTATATTGGTTTGGATTCTGTTTATTTTGTTGTTTTGTATGTTTGTTTGTTTTTACCAGCAGTTGATTTAACACTGTGAAATGTTTTAATTATCTTTTTATTGTTGGACAGGTGCTGTGGGCCTGAGGCGGCGACCCGATCCCTGGTGGTGGCGTTTTCTTCAGGACACGTTTTGTTGGTTTGCAGTGTCACGGGTGGTTAGTTTATTAATCCTTCCCTTTTTCCTTTGGTTTTGATCGCCGTGGTAACTCCCAGCCCTGTCCTTTTTCTCTGGTCTAATGGTTTTAGTTTCATATGTTAATTTGTGTTCTGTTGATTGTTTGTTTCATTTAGCTTTTTGTTGATTTATGCATTTGATTTAAATAAAAGTTATTTTCTACGAGTAAAACACGTCTCTTGCCCCGTGATATCAACGAACCTGTGCTGTTGCACACAAAAGAGTTTAGTTATTTCCTGGAGGTGAAATTCCCCAGGTGGCGTTGCCCCAGGTGGCGCAATCCCTCATTTTCCCCGCTTTCCCTCACGTTACATTCGCTTTATACCTGTAGAAGAAATAGGGTTAGCACATACATTTAGCTCTGTCTCAGCTCGTGTCACATTTGCCTGTGTAATGGATGAATGCAACACTTCTCTGTCACTGGTGTTGTCTGTGCCTGTATTCTGTTCACTATCTGAACTATCTGCTGCATTGTTTGAAATAGTCTTCTCATTTTCTGCTTTTCTGTAAAGATCATCTTGTACAATTTGCTTATCCTCATCCTGTGTGTTCACCTTACAAAGTCTAGAGTGATGTACTCTAACAAGAATTCCCCCATGTCTTACAAATACTACAACTCCATCCTGACCAATAACCACCCCTGGTCCCTTCCACTTTGTGCAATCTGCCTGTTTGTAGTATACTTTTTCCCCTGTCTCATACTTATCATCTGTGGGTCTAAGTTGCTTGTGCAGTGCCCTCCTTATCCTCTCTGAACATTCGGCTTCTGTGATGCCTTCCTGGAAGCATGTAATAATGATATGTGTTCTCCTACCCTAGCAGTTATAGTGGTGCCCTCTAGAGCAGGTAGCTTATCAACTAATACAGAAGGGGGGTTAGGATTCTGCCCAAATACAAGTTGATGTGGGCTCTAGCCATGAACATTGAGCATATTGTTCTTAGCCATAAGGGCCCAGTCTAGGGCAGTGTGCCAGTCACATCCATTTTCCCGTTTCACCTTCTGGATGACTTCTGTGAGTGTCTGATTGTGTCTCTCCAGTAGGCCGTTGCTCCAGAGACTGTATCCTGCTGTTGTTTTGGTCTCAATATTTTTCTGCCGTGTCTCTGATCTCCTCATTGTTGAATTCTCCACCATTGTCACCGTATAGTCGTCGTGGGGGACCATGGACAATTATCCACGTGTGAATGAAGGAGTTGATAATTTCAGTGGCCTTTCTTTGTTTTTTCAAAGTTTCCTGCGCTGAAACGTGTGAAGTGGTCGATGATATGGAGGTACCACACACCAGGTTCCAACTCATGCAGGTCCACTGCTACTGTCTCATTATACTCCGAAGTAAGAGGTAAACCCCACAGCAGGCTTTGGCTTGGTCTTGCTGTAGCTTCGGCATATGTCACAGCCGTGTACTATTTGTTGCAAAATGGTATTTAAATATATTTCCAGAGCTTTGGATGAGCCTCTGTAGCCGATCTACGGATGCGTGGCCAAACTGCTTGTGAAGTTTCAGGAGAACTTTGTGTTTCTCATCTGTGAACATGTTTTCTGTGACATCCTCTCCAATTTGACCTTTCTCAGTGTCATTGTCTCTGATGTCCACACAGTAGTGGGCTGAACTGGTGAACTCAAGAGGTACAGGCTGCTTAAACATCACAACGCTGTCATTTTTCATGTCCAAAACTGTTCCAGCCCTTTTTAGGGATGTTTTGCTCAGCAAAAGTGGGATATTTTCTCTGGACCTCTCTCTAACACAACAGGTGATGACATGTTTAGCAGCATGTTGTCTTTTAACCGCTGGCTGTCGAGGTGGTGTCCTGTAAATGGTGTGGGCTTTGTAGATAATTGGCAAACTTTTTGGAGGAAACCTGGTCTTGTTAGGAGAGACGGCGTTCATCCCACTTGGGATGGGGGCATCTCTCTTATCTAGGAATATTACTCAGTTTATAAAATGACAACCCAGAGTTGGGACCAGGAAGCAGAGCTGCAGTGCTAAACACTTCTCTGCGCTCCCTCTGGACCAGTCACACAACCACAACCCCATAGAGATTGTGTCTGTCCACCATCCCACTAAATTATTTAAATCAAACAATAACAGAGGGAGAATTCTGCACAAAAATCTAATACAAATTAACACAATGCACTCTGCAACAACTCAGGAAACAAAGACTTTTAAATGTGGACTTTTAAACATAAGATCATTATCATCAAAGGCTATTTTAGTTAATGAACTAGTCTCAGATCAAAAAATAGAGTTATTGTCCCTCACTGAGACCTGGCTGCATCCCGATGAATATGTCCGTCTAAATGAATCTACTCCCCCCAGTCATGTAAATACACACGTTCCCCGAGAATTTGGCCGAGGAGGTGGAGTTGCTGCTATTTTTAACTCCAGTCTATTAATTAATCCTAAACCTGAACTAAGCTACAACTCATTTGAAAGTCTTGTTCTTAGTCTTCCACACCCATCCAAGAAACACCAACAGCCAATCATATTTGCTGTAGTTTACCGTGCTCCTGGGGCTTATTCTGAATTTTTAACGGAATTCCCTGAGTTTTTATCAAACCTAGTCCTAAAGACCGATAAAATTATTATTGTTGGTGACTTTAATATTCATGTTGACAATAATAATGATCGCCTTAGCGTAGCATTTATTTCAGTACTAGACTCAATAGGTTTCAGTCAGTGTGTACACCAACCTACTCATTGTTGTAACCACACACTTGACCTTGTATTATCATACCGTGTCAAAATTGAAAATCTAACAGTACTTCCGCGCAATCCAATCCTATCAGACCATAATTTAATAACCTTCGATTTTTCATGATCAGAATACATGCCACTAATAAAAAACTCCTTTTCTAGATGTCTACCTGATAGTGCTGTAGCTAAATTTAAGGAAATAATTCGGTTACATTTAAACCCGTATTATCCGTCGATACAACCAACAAATTCTTTAAAAACCCTAGCTCCACGGAGATTGACCATCTTGTCGATAGTTCTGTAAAGTCATTACGATTAACATTAGACTCAATAGCGCCTCTAAAAAAGAAACGTGTAAAACATAGTAAATTAGCTCCGTGGTATAATTCCAAGACACATGAATTAAAACAAGTGTCAAGAAAACTAGAAAGGAAGTGGCGCTCCAGCAACCGTGTTGAAAATCTCCTAGCCTGGAAGAATAGTGTTAAAGCATATAAGAAGGCCCTCCACAAAGCAAGAGCTGCCTACTACTCCAAATTAATAGAAGAAAATAAAAACAACCCCAGGTTTCTCTTCAGCACTGTAGCCAGGCTGACAGAGAGTCACACCTCCACCGAACCCAGTATTCCTCGATCCCTAAATAGCAATATCTTTATGAACTTCTTTAATGATAAAATTCTAACTATTAGAAATCAAATCAACCATCTTCTAAATCAACAACTTGTATCTTAGATCCCATTCCTACAAAATTACTTAAAGAAATTCTGTGTTGACAGTTTGTAAATTTAAGATCAGTATTCTTTTCGATCCTTAAAGAATATATTTTAAGATGATAAATATTTTTATTTTTTATTTTGAGCTAATCTTTTATTTAAAATTAAGTTAATGATTTATTTTTTGTGAAGAAGTGTTTATCTATAATTAAGTTCATGAGTTCAGTTTGAGAACATATCTTTATTATGATACCAAAAGAGGTCACTTTAAGTTGATAATTATTTTTATGTGCACAAATCTTTATTTATAATTGGGATAATTATTTCTTTTTTAATAAGTCTTTAGTTATTTTTATATCTTTTTATTTCCAAATAGTTCAAGAGTGACCACTACAAATGAGCAATGTTATGGACATTGATGGAGTTTTAAATTTGAAAGTGTCTAGTTACAACGTTTAATAAATCAGACACTAATGGCACAGCACTCTGTATTACATCTTTCTTTCAACCAAAAATGCTTTGTGCTGGTTAGGGGGTACTCGGCTGAAATTTTTTTTCAAAGGGGGTACATCACTGAAAAAAGGTTGAGAACCACTGCACTAGAGCACTGCGCTCCCAGAAGTCAGGCTTACTTGTCGTCCCTTACTTGTACGTTTAAGAGTAGGCTTAAAACCTTCCTTTTTGATAAAGCTTATAGTTAGAGCTGGTACAGGCTTGTCTTAGACCTGCTCTTAGTTATGCTGCTATAGACCTAGAAGGTCGGGGGACACATGACACACGGAGCTTCTCTTTCCTGCTTCTCCTTCCTCTTCTCAATCGTTATCACATCAAAGAAATTCATATCTCATCAATACATGTTACTGACTTGACTTCTTCCCCCGGAGTCCCTTTGCCTTATCGTCCGCAGATCCAGGGCCGCGGCTGTGGCCACATCGTGGATTATGATCTGTGGATCGCTTATCAGAGATCGTAATGGTGGATCCAGTATGGCGGATTCTGTATCGTGTTGGCATCTGATAATGGTGGTGGACCACGATCGAGGTGGCAGCTGATGATGGATCCTAATGGCGGCAGTGGACAATGACTGAGGACTATAGTGGCATCTGATCTTGATGGTGGATCATGATCGTGGTGGCTGCTGACCATGGACTATGATTGCAGCAGGACTGCTTGATATATAGTACTTCTCCTCAGATACTGAACCATTACTGACAATAATCCATCAATTCATTGACCTTCAGTTATGCTTCAAAATGTTTACCCTTGTCAATGCTGCTAAAACCTAAAACCCTTATCTTTCTGATGTTCTCCTTTACTCTTGACATCTATTGCACTTCTGTCCGTCCTGGGAGAGGGATCCCTCACATGTGGCTCTCTGAGGTTTCTACCTTCTTTTTACCCTGTTAAAAGGGTTTTTTAGTAGTTTTTCCTTACTCTTGTTGAGGGTTAAGGGCAGAGGATGTCACACCTTGTTAAAGCCCTATGAGACAAATTGTGATTTGTGAATATGGGCTATACAAATAAAATTTATTGATTGATTGATTGATTGATTGATCCATCCTTCCACAGCCAGGATCTCACCGACCTGTGTGCCACACTTCCAATAAGACTAGAAGCTTCACTGAATCTCACAGCTACACACCATAGACGTCTACAGACTGGAGCAGATTCGGACAGAGTGCAACCAAGAACTTATGACCCAGAGACGGCAAAGACACATTTCAAGCATCACCTGACTAGTTTTTCACTGGCTAGGCCAGTTGTGTTTTTACAATATTTGTGCTGTATGTAAATAAAGCTTTGACTCAACATATACCTTGTAAATGTTTTTTTTCCTCTACAATATGTTCAACATATAACATCAAGCATCACATGAATAAATGTATAGTCTTCGTAACTGCAGTGCTTTTGGTAAAGGCTTACTAATAATTCATATTAATATATAAATTATTAGTAATAATAACTATATATTAATTATTATTATTATCAATATTGTGTGGGAGGGGTTTACCCACGTGTGTATTATAATGACCCAGGGTGACCAATAGCAACAAATCTACCAGCCAATCACAATTGAGTTTTCGTTTCAAAGGTCTGTGGTTTCATCCAATGGTGAAGTGAGATAAGTTCTCACAGGCGATTTTGCTGCGATTCATATGCTAATTAGATCACACCTTCGCTAAGCGACTCCCAGGCGGCACTCCCCCCTCCCCAGCCCCATCATTGCTCTACCGGGGTTATGTTTCTGCCCGTTTGTGTCACGGGCGAATGCGGAATTTCGCATCCTGTAAACGTGGCACTAACTGCCAGGAATTAGGCGAGTTTGCAGGCGTTTGCAGTGGCGAAAATTCGGCTTTTCGTGTAGTGAGAGGGCTTGTTGTCTGTTTGGAGCTTAGCAGGGCTCTAATTTTTTCACCCTCGTCCCAGCACTGTCCCGAATATTTTTTTAACCATTTACTATTATCTGAGGGTCTTCCTAATCCTTCCTCTCACCTAGAGTAAAGAAAATTGGTACACATGTGTATCATGTCCAGAAGCACAAAAAAGCTTCCTGTCACTTTTTGCCACACCCAACAGGAAATATGCCATTTTGGATTGAAAATGCCATTTTGCTCGATTTTTGCTTGTTTTGATGTTTCTTTTGGGGGGGGGGGGTTATCACCTTTAATGGATAGGACAGAGTAAGCTTGTGAAAGGGGGATAGAGAGAAAGTGGGGGAGGATATGCATACATGGCCGCGGGTTGGAATCGAACCCGGGCCTCTGCGGGTTGAGGCCCTGCCTGCTTGTCTTGGGGCTTTTTAACACCTGCCAAGAAATTGTACTCCTACTAGAGCTTTCATCAGATCAACTACAAATTCAGTGAGTGTCATCTTAACAACACAGAGATTCAAATTTGTTAAAAGCTTGACATCAAATTTTGATGTCTTGACATCCAAACACAATGTTGTTGTATCTCAGACATATCTAGGACATACAAAGTCCAATCTACTCCAAACTGGAGATGTATGACAAGAGTCCCGGCCTGATGACATCTACAAAGAAATCATGACTCAAAATCACAGTGCCACCTGGTGGCAACAGGAAGTGTCTTGTTTTACACTTTGGTGTCCTCCACCTTGTTCATTGACTGCAACCATGTCAAACTTTGTGTATATGGAAAGTCTTGCCAGGACACACCAAATTACTGTAACTTCAGTGTACTGTGTTAAATCTCCCTCAAACTTTATTTGTGTAACAACAGCCCCTGCTTGAAGACATTCATATGGTTGTAAGGAATGGGCGTGGCCAGATAAGTGAATAGCGCCCCCTAAAGTGCAGCCCCAGCACCAAGATTGACCGGCATGTACATAAATCGATAGGGACATGTGTCATTACATTACGAACAAAAAACCCTCTTTGATCGATATGCTAGAACAAACAGGAAGCCATTTTGAATAAAGTGGTCACTTTTGACCATTTACACATGTATATGAAGGAACTCCTTCAAGAGCGCCACCAGCTGGCGACAGGATGTGACTTGTTTTATACTCGCAGTTCTACTTCCCACAGTGCACAAAACGCACACAACACTAAGCCGTTTCGCCCATTCCGTGTCCACTCGTTGCCCCACGGTGACAGCTGACTACGACGTGCACAAATGCGAGGGCCCGCAAGTGCTGCTTGCAGCCCTAATTATATTTATTTTTGCTCCATTCAAAGAAATTGGTTTGAAACTAAACTGAAAAGTTATCTGCAAACTGTTTCTTATTGTTTTATATTTAGTTTATGTGAAGCACTTTGTAATCAATAACAGCTACATACACCTTTTGTTATCAAAGTAATTCAGTACAGAACTGGAGTGTCTGCAACTCCAAACTCAAAGTACTTTTACCTCCAAATTTACAGTTCATTTATTTACTGTAAATTTGTTGTGTTGTCACATTAAACTGCAGTTCAATGTTTAACGTTTTATGATCCTCTGAACAGAAACTCTCAGTTCTGCTGTGTTTAGCTCTGTTAACTCTATTAGCTGTTAGCTCTGTTAACCCAACACTGCAGGACTCTAAGGTTTTTTCCCCTCCCCATTCATGGGGTGTGGCCTGTGTGCATAGTCTCCACCTAGTAATTTCACTGACTTATTGGATACCTTTGTTGGTTTTTCAGCCAATGAAGATAAAGCTATCTTTTGAATTTCAAGCAACATAATTCTCTCTGTGTCAGGCAGGTATATAAGAAATTTCTTCATAGGAAAAACCACAGACAGATTCCTGTTTTGTTGCTTGGTACACCACAGTAATATTCAGAAATTTCTTTTTATCTTTTTCCAAAACAACATCCCTTTTAAAGGCTATTTTAACAATCCCTCCTAAGGGCTATTTTTTAACAGCTAAAGAGTGCCTTTCAAGTAGACAAAAAAAATACTATCACTTAATTGTATTGATTTTTATTTTCCAACAACAGTATTTGAGGGTAAAGGGTAAATTTGTAGTCTTGATGACCACACAAAGCGCTTAACAGTACAGTTTACCATTCACCCATTCACCCATTCACACACACATTCATACAGTGCATCTATTAACAGCCCTTTTTTTCTATGAGGGGCAATTCGGGGTTCAGCATCTTGCCCAACGACACTTCGGCATGCAGATGGGGAAGACTAGGATCGAACTTCCGACCTTCTATTTGGAGGATGACCGCTATACCGCTCAGCCACTGCCGCCCAATTATTATTTAATAACTATTTGCATATGCTATAAATATATTAATATAAATAGCATAGTTCTGAAATATGGACCACAAATGATAGAATAGTGGTGCTTCCAAAAGGAAAGCCAAAAATGAAAAGGAGGAAAAGGAGAGACAGTTTAGCTTCAAAGTGGAAGCCTCATTGCCAATGTACAAGAATTTAAAAATGTTGTGTCTAAATTGTCAGACAAACCACATAAAATATGTATAATGGTTGAATGGTTGAAGCAACAATGGGATTTTGTTATTTATGGATATACAGTGTGATGGAAATTCATCTTGAGATTTGAAATAATGAAATTCTCAGACTGGAGTTGCCTTTGAGTCTTTTTAATAGTAAGCTCTGCAGAGGTTACACAACAAGCACGGGTGCTCAAAATGGAACTGGCTGCAAGTTCACAAAAGCCAGAACTTATACAAAGAGGCGTTTCATAAAACATAATATGAAAAAAAGACATGAAAGACATGAGATCATCTGTGTTTGTCCGTCCGCTGTAGCAGTTGGAAGAAAACATCACCAAATAAGGGCATGCACCCTGTTGATCAAGGGCATAGCAGTGAGACACCGCCAAATAAGGGTTCCATCCTGTCAGGTAGACAGTATCACAGCAGTGAGACACCTGGTCAGGGGGATTTCCACTACCTTAGACACTGGTCAGTTGAATTTTCCACTACAACAGCAATCAGGAATGATTACAAAAATGGAAAAGCTGGAGGGGTTGCAACTTTTATGAGGAATGGGATGAAGTATAATGTAAATGAGATAGGTAAAGAACAAGAATAAATAGTAATCAAATTATGGACAGGAACAGAGATAGTGAACTATAATAATTTATGTAATAGACTGACACCTGAGATATTAAATCCAGCAAGTGGACAGGTCCAAGGCAGAGTAATATGATGTGGAGATATTAATTCACACAATACATTATGGGGAAGTAATAATACAGACGCAAATGGGTCAGTTATAGAAGAGTTTATGGATGATATCCACTTAGTGTGTATAAATGATGGAAAGGGAACGCGATATAACAGTATACAGAATATAGAAAGTGCAATAGACCTGACAATTACATCTACAAGAATTGCTGGTATTAGTACTTGGGATGTATTTAACAAGTCGACAATAGGCAAAGATCACTACCCTTTTTTAACCAAAATAGAAATAGAAGGAGTAAGAATGCAAAGATGAAAATTAGATAAGGCAGACTCGGATGCATTCAAATTCTGCAAAACTAGCAGGAGAAAATATAACAGATGTGGAGGACATTAGTAAAAAAAATTATGGAAGCTATCATACAGTCAGCAGAAGAAACTTTTCCCAAGAGTATAGGAGGAAAAAGTAAAAGAAATGTGCCTTAGTGGAATGAAAATTTTAGTAAAGCAATTAAATTGAGAAATAAAGCATTTAGACAACTAAAGGCTCATCACACAATGGATACATTTATCAAATACAAAAAAAAGCACAAGCAATAGATTGTCAAAGCGAACATGCTGGAGGCAATACTGTGATAAAATTGATAGAGAACAAAACTGTTGAACGAAAATGAATGGCACAATTTAAAAAAAAATACTGGTTCTGACCAGTACCAGTCCATAAATGCAACAAATAATGCAGAAAAGGCAGAACTTTTAGCAACAGAATGTGTTAAGATATACAGCAATCAGAAAAAGCAACATTGTAGAGAAAATAGTCTAGCACAAAAACTAGGAGTTACATATAAAAGGGCCGCAACAGGGGATGACCTGGATCTACCAATTCAGTATATTTGAATTGAAGAGAGCCATTTCTAATGCACATTAAACTTGTCCAGGTAAAGATGAAATACAGTATGTTACAGGATGTTAGATCATATGAATGATAGCACACTTAAAGTAGTGTTAAGATTATTTAATAAGATATGGGATACAGTCATAATTCCAACAAGTTGTAAGCAATCAGTTATAGTTCCAATGCCTAATCAAGTTTTAGAACGATAGCGCTAACGTCACAGGTTGGGAACACCATGGAACAGATGGTTATGGAGAGGTTGACACATCATCTATAGAGTAATAACATAGTCTCTTGATATGAAAGTGGATTTAGAAAAGGGCATGGGACAATGGACTCTGTTCTATGTCTAGAATCAGAAATAAAAAAAAAGCCCAAACCAATAAAGAAGTGGTTATTGCTGTGGTGTGATATGCTACGGAAAGAGGGACTCCTTATTAAACTTAAAAATTTGGGATACAGGGTGTTAAATATCTTATTTGGGAAAACAAAAGTTAGAGTGGGCACAGAATATTCTAACAAATATTCAGTAAAAAATGTAAACCCACAGGGTAGTGTGTGTAGTCCAACATTCTTTAACATAATGATTAATTATATTTTTTAAACAGTTTGAGCAACACATAGGAAAATCCCTTTATGCAGACGATGGAGCACTCTGGGTCAGGGGCAGAAACTTAGAGTAATTAAAAAATAAAATTAATAAAGTGAAGGAATGGTCAAACAAATGGGGTTTAAAAATGTCAATAGAAAAATCACATATGTCATATGTTTTGTTAATCGCTAAAAATCAGTACAAATTAAATTATATCGACAGTTATTGGAACAGGTTGATGTGATTAGATTTCTTGGAGTTCACTTTGATGAAAAACTTGGTGCGTACATATAGATAAAGTGAAAAATGTATGCAAAAACATTAATAATATTACAATGTATGTCAGGGCAAGATTGGGGCAGAATGGCACTGTTAAATATGTATTCTTATGAGAGCAGCTCTAGATAATTGGTGTATAGTTTACATGTCTGCTGCAGAAACCAACTTAAAAAACCTAGATGTGGAACAAGCTCAGGCTCTCCGGATCTTTAGTGGAGCATTTAAAACATCACCAGTTGCAGCAATGTGAATTGAGATGGGGGAGTTGCCTATAAGGATCAAGAGAGTCAAGTGTATGTTGGCATATTGGGTGAATCACCAAGGACACAATAATTCACACCATACAAAAGCTGTATTACAGGAGTGCTGGGAGCATAATAAATCCAGATTTTTAAAATTTCGGATGGAAAGGGAATGCTAAAGCTCAAGAAGAGGAAAGTGGCCATGCCCTTGAGATTGTCATCGTATCCGATAGCATGTCAGCAATTGCCAGTATTAAGTTTATCAAATCCTCATTCAGACAAGATATTGTCAATGAAATTTTTCATGTGCTCCTTGGATTACATCAGAGAGGGTTGAATATATCCTTCCTTTGGGTTCCTGCTCACGTGGGAGTGAGTGGAAAGCAATAAGAAGGCAGATATATGGCAAAATAGTCATTAAAGCGATCGTCAATCGACATACAGGTACCACTAAGCAAAGCAGAAATTGAAAAATGTCTTTACGAATACAGTCACAAAATATGGCAAGAATACTGGGATTTAAATGACATAGAAAGACATTTGTACAGAATTTAAAGTGTTAAAATGTAGGCACTGGTGAGTGGAGCAGAGGAGAGAAAGTCATTACCCGTCTGAGAATTGGTCATACAGGATTAAATGATAGACGTCATCAAATAAACAAGCACCCAACTTGACTCTGCAAACACTGCAAAAAAACAATCATGAACACACACAGTGTCACTCATGAATTGATAGAGTGTAACAAATATAATGAACAAAGAAGGGAATTAATATCAGGATTAAAAGACGAAAAGCCAAATATTACATCAGAAAATGTGTTAGGAAAAACACCAAGGAATATACATAATCTTCTAATGAACTACTCAAGAGAAACAGGTCTTAAGAGAAAAACCATTTCATTTTAGTTTAGTTTACAGCCAATCTACTGCTCCACACTCCAGCCCAGAAGGTGGCGCTAATGCAGCTATAACCTGGTTTGCCAACCGCCAATAAACACCAGGACAAGAAGAAGACGACGACATGGCGAAGGAGAGAAGTGGGGTGATTCATGAGTTACTCAGAAAAGCAGAGTTATTAAAACAAGGAGCGGAAGCCCGAGTGTACCGGGCACAATTCCTCGGAAGGTCTGTGATAGTGAAAGAAAGGTTTGCAAAACGCTACAGACACCCAGGACTGGACGAGAAGTTGACTCACCGCAGGACGGTGCAGGAGGTCCGCTCCATACTGCGTTGCCGGAGGGCAGGTACGTTTGACAGCATCCTCAATCTTTTGTACAACTTTTTATATAACATGAACACCACTGTCCTTAGTTTGGAAATGCGGGCCGTGCACTCACCGGACTGCGGTCAAATGTCGGCTGCTGAATGTAATGCTTGTCTATTCGAGGTTTTACGGTATAGGTTCCTACTTAAAGGTAAAGTGTGGAACCTCGCTTCACCCCCTCCACTTCCGTGCGAGAAGATAGCTACGGTGGCCTTGCAGGTTTTTGTTTATAAAACAAAAACTATATTCTATGTGCTTTGCATAAAATCAACACGACAAGTACAACGCACAGTGGTGTTCATAGTGCAGCCTCGTGTTTACTGACTTAGTAATGTTACTGTATTGTTAGCTGTACAGTGCACGTCAGTCACTGACCGTAAGATGCCAGAGACACCACCAAAATGTAACTATATGAATACTGGGATAGTAAGTAACATGGATATTTTGACATGTAAACCTGTTATTGTTGTTAGGTTAAAAAAAATAGGAGCAGTTAAGAGAAGAACACTAAAGAACACGTTGGACTTGACTTCACATAAAACAACGCAAACAAAAATAACCAAAAAATAGGAAAGTCTCAACGTCCAGAGTTCAATCCGTATATTTAAACTAAATAAATTGAGGATGTCTCAACAAGCACAATCTTGGGCATAATTAGATGACAATATGGATCTATCCGTAAAAATAACTGTTACTAAACCAGCAATCGACTGAATACAAACATTGTATTTCTGATGCAAAGTAGTAAAACTGATATATCAACAACAAGCCGAAATTAATATTTATCTGGTAAAATTACCTGTTTAGCAGACAACTGGAGACTTCAGCGTAGGTCTGAAACTGTCTCTTTGCAGAGATTTTCATCCTGGAGATAATGCCATCATCGTTTCTGTCGTCATTCTCTAACCAGAAGGTCAGCGGTATGATCCAAGTCTTTCCCATCTGCATGCCGAAGTGTCGTTAGTCAAGATACTGAACCCCGAATTGCCCCTAATTGAAAAAGGTTCTGCCAATTGATGCACTGTATGAATGTCTGTGGGACAGCGTTTCCGCCTCTGTGATGATGTCTTTGCACACTCCCTTGTTTTTCTGTAGTATTATTAGTGAGTATAAGTTTTATCCTCCATTCAATGTAATTTCTGTTAGAAAATGTCCTACAAACCTTTCATAAGAACCTTCTCTGGGTTCTCGCGGCTCCTTAAAAAGTCTTAAATTAAAATCAACAAATCAAGGTCACAAGTTGTCTTAAATTGAGCATTAATTTGCTGCAAAATAAGGCAGTGAATTTAAGGCTGACGGGAAAATACAGTATGTACAGTGTCCTACCATAAAAATATCTTTTAGTACTGAGATAGTTTTATGTTTCTAATCGCCAAACAGTGTTGATTCCTTCTACGCTGAATGTTAAGTAGAGTGGCCACACAATTCCCAGTCTTTCTTCCAGAGTAATGTCTATCCATGTCATTTGCATTGTGTTTACCATTCATCAGTGTTGTTCTTAACACAACCAAACAACTGCAAATTCAAGAAAGAAGCAGTGTGAAGCAGTAAGACACAGTGATCATTTATATTCCTTTAGGCTATGCTGTAGTTTGAAAGTAAAAGCCACCGTTACACGGGACAAAATGAGTTCTGCCCCAGCGCAAAGATTTTAAAGTTAGGTTAGCTTTTATGGACACTAACCTTACCTTGGCCCTTCTGGTAGTTTTAGTGTTTATCCCTACTGCCCACCGCGGCAAATCAGAACTTTATTGTGTGCTTGTTAGGTGTATGTAAAGGATAAGTCAGCACATAAGTCAGATTTTGCGCAACATAACATAATAGTCATGTGATTGAAAACAAGTTTTATGTTCAAGTCAATGACCATAACGTTGTACAACAATCAAACTGACCAATAAATAACATCATATTAGTAACAACAACGATGTTAACAGTGATAACTGTAATTATGTGTGTGTTTTTAAAACATTTCTAATTTCCTCATATTTTTGAGCACTCTGTCAGTATGTAGCAGTATGGCGATGCAACATGGTGATATCCGTGGGAAGGCGAGCTGCGGAACATGTAGATATTAAATAGTATATATGGCTCACCTTCTACCGTAGCAAAAACAGTCCGGGTTTTATTTTAGGGTCACTACAGATATGAGAATTATATCCCATTTTTGCAAAGGGAGCCTTAACTGCTCAATTAACATATCTCCTCTAACAGACATTTTATAATACAATAAAAACAAAATTTTACAACTTGTATTATATATTGTCTCATATACATTTTCATAAAACAATGATATATAATAATCATCAGTGACGTAAAACGTGAGTGGTGTTCACTCTCACTTTTATCATATGTAAACTGATTCATTCATATGTTCATTGAACGCGTTCATGCACAGAGTAATGCGCCTCTGTGCAGTGGCGCTGATTTGATTTTTATTATTCAAAAAATTATCATGATAAGATTTTTTTCCATATCGCCCAGCCCTAGCTCCAGACTAACTTTTTTTACTAGGAGCATTGTAGCGCCTTACTGAAAATTTTAGGAGCACAAGCAGAAAATTCAGGGGCACACCTTAAATGGATCGTGATGGAGTTGGAGCTGACCTTGCAGTCTGTGTTGCCTAGACGCGTAGTTACATTTTTGGGGAGGTGAACGTCAGGGTCGCCATTCAGCAGACTCCAGAAGTTTGTAACTTTAGTGTAGTTAGCCCCTAAAGGAATTGATTTGCAGTTGAACAGTAAGCTCACCTTACTATGTCAAAATTAGACCTCCTTTGATGAGGTGGAACCCAAAATTGACCAGGTACAGTAACTGTCAAAAATGTAACATTCAATTGTGGGGTTACCCCACAGTATCAGAAGTGAGAGAGGGGTTGATAAATGTGCTAAAGGCATCAAGGATTAGCCACTGTGAACATGATTCTCACATTGCTTCAAACATTAAATAAAATTAGCTGGTTTTCAGTTCAGAGTGGAATGTTGATTTTATGGCCCCTCTCTAAGAAATGTGGAGGCAGAGGGACATAGGTTAATGAGTTGCATGCTGACCCCGTTCTGCCCCTAAATTCACCCTAAATACTTTGCTAGTCATAAATCTGTTTTGAGCAGCCTTACTCCAGGCAAGCAATTGGTGCAACAAGTGTGATGATTTGACACAGATGAACCCTATGCGCCTGTGTCATTTGTTAAATAATTACAGTATGACTTCATGTGATTTGTCAACAGTTGCACCACAAAGGATAATCCCAGCTATATCCTGTGAAAAGAAAAGAAAGGGAAAAAACTGAAAACACAGTTTACAGTTTATTAACTTTTGTAGCTTTCAAGCTATACTTTTTGAATAATCAATTTCCTTCTCTTCCCCTCAGGCATATCTGCCCCTGTAGTCTACTTTGTGGACTACACCTTCCACTGTATTTTCTTGGAGGAAATCCTGGGTTCCTTGACTGTGCGTGACCACATTGCATTCACTCAGCAGTCAGATTCCTGTGAGGACCATGAACTTGAGCAGCTGGCTCAGCGAGTGGGCCAGATCCTGGCAAAAATGCATGATGAGGACGTCATCCATGGAGACTTGACCACCTCCAACATGCTTCTGAGGCGCGGCCAGGAAGACAAAGAGTCAGACCTGGTCCTTATTGACTTCGGTTTGAGCTACATCTCTTCTCTGCCAGAGGATAAGGGGGTGGACTTGTATGTGTTGGAAAAGGCTTTCCTCAGTACCCACCCCAACACAGAGGCTCTGTTCCAGAAGCTGTTGAAGAGCTACACGGCATCTTCTAAGAAGTCATCAGCAGTCATTAAGAAGCTTGATGAGGTCCGGCTGAGAGGGAGAAAGAGGTCAATGGTGGGATAAGTCTCTCTGGAAATTATGTTTCTGAAAACATCCTACAAATATAAAGCTGTTATTGTGCATAAAACAGTTGTATGTGTAGTAATAACAAAAATAAAGTATTTTATAGAAAACCAGTTTTCTGTTGTCATAACGGGCTGAACAAAAGAAGATGGACCATGTAATATGGCATATCAGACCAAAGTATCACATACAAAAAGAGAGACTACTTTCCCTTCAGTGGGACACCCATCACCTTCATCATGTGCAATATTACAAGTAACTAATGCATTGGCCATTCTAAACATACCTGTTTGAATGGGCTGTGTAATTGGCCTGTGGTAAAAATGTATGTAGCCTGCAGTAATCGAGTTGCGGCGTATAAAGGCTGCCTGAAGGACTCGGTCTGCAGAACCCTGAGCCACACCACTGCTGCTGCACAAAGCCTATGCAAAGTTTATTCAAAGCCCAGTCAAGCTTGACTCAAGACGCAGAGCCCCCAAATTGGAGACACAGATGTCGCTGTTGTCATGAATGCAACTGTAGGAAAACAGCATTAATTATAACTGAATATATCAGTCAAAGTTAAATTACAAAAAAATACATTTATCAAATTTTGTTTATGTCCTCGAGACCTTCAGAAAGTTTGGTTTTTGAGTTATTTTTTGTCTTTGTTGAGATATTACTCATCCGAAGTGACATCACAACATTCCTCACAATGTTGTTGAACAGCAGTTTGTGATCAGTGCATGGTCAGGGCACATGCGAAGTACTAATGCACAACTCTGTTGATTGCTCCCAGGCCACTGGATAATGTACTCAAAGAAATATAATATGGGTGGAATAATAATTCCTGAGCAAATTGATTAAAAATTTCAGTTATTTCAAAGCACACTTACATTATACTGTTTGAATGTTGAGGTAATAATGAACATCTAACGGGCGGTAGCCATATCTAATTTCTGCTCCTTCAGTCTGTGATGCTGCAATTGTTTCTTCAATAATATTGGGAGGAATTTGTGATGTGATAATGCTTAAAATATTGGTATTTTGTATATTGCGGATAGTCTACTGTAAATTATCATTTGCATTTGCATATGCATTTCCTGCTCAAAATGCAGTGGGTGTGTTGAAATACTTAGCTGAATAATCCTGATCATGCTTGAAGGCTTTGCTGAAAATTTGTTGAAATCACAGAAAAGATTGGGAAGATCGGCGCAGTAACTCACTGCCCTCTGCCATCTTTTCAGTGACGTCATTATTGTCAAGTGCAATAATAAATCGGTAATCAGTCTGATTCATGTAAATATAAATAATGCGGTGACACTTGTGCGTAATGTTACGTGATCGATGCACTGACAGTGGAGCAGGGGTGTGCACAGACATTTTGGGGGCTAGGGGTTCAAGTGAGAAAAAGGCACTTCTCATAATAGAGAAAAAAACGTGTTTCTATTTAGAGCAATAAAACAGCTAAATAAAACCACCTGAGCTAAACAAACAATGTTGCTACACAGTTATGAAAGTTGTTCTATTAAAGACTTCCTGGTAACATCCTGTAACTATCTGGGGTAGTTTATTTTGAAAATCCAGCCTCCTTTCAGGTTTCCTGGTAACATCCTGTGACTATCTGGGGGGTTTATTTAATAAATCTTGGCTGGTATAAGTCATATTTATCGGACAGATTTAAATTTGTTAATGTTAACAATGACTCCTCCATGCACACACAAGTTAGTTATGGAGTTCCACAAGGTTCTGTCCTTGGAATGATACTCTCACCTTATATATGCTCGCTTTAGGCTTCATCATCAGAAAAGCACCACGTACACTTCCGTTATTACGCAGATGACACCCAGCTGTACATATCTATGAAGCTTGATGAATCTAATCACTTTGTAAGGAATAAGGAATCATCTGGAGCCCCACAGTGCATCGCAGCGTGCATTGAGGCAGCTGCTGGAGGCTAATGACTTGTGTGATGTGTGGAGAAGAATGAACGGCAATGAAAGACAATACACCGGGACTCATTCTAGACGAAATTTAATTTCCCAACAAGATTAAACCGGTTTTATTGTTTTAAACACTTTGCATAAAAAAATAAATAAGTGCAGCATACTTTGGTTGGTTGGTTTTACTGATTACTCTCTGGTTGTTTGCAACGTTTTTATGACAAATTTAAAGTCCAAAAGTGTGTACTGGCATTTTAACACAGTTCTTCTATGTGATGAAAATTTTAAAATAGTTTTTAGGTTTTTCTGGAGCCGTTTTAAAGACTTCAAACACGATTTTAAGTCTTTAAAACTATGGTGGGACTGAGAAAGTGGAGATCAAGCAGCTTTGTCAACAGTACACTCCTAATGTTTCTCGTTTTATCACCAAATCTATGCGGTATCTAGAGATGGGAATAGTGGAACTGCAGAGTTCTGCAGAGTCCACAGGAAATCGAGGCTGCATTAAAGACCTCAAAAGCCGCACTGGCAGGCCTACTGGGATCCAAGGCACAGGGGGGCAATTGTCCGTTCTCGTTTTCAGAGCGCTGCTTTGATGGACTCCCCTTCAAAGTACTTTTTCAGTCAGGAGAAGAAAAACGGGCAGAGCTGATTCATCCACGCTCTGCGATCTAATACAGGACAACTGCTGACTGACACCAGTCAGATCCGGCAGAGAGCTGTGGATATTTACTCCCACTTATTTAACAGCGACTACACTGAGGAGGAGGGGGTCTTTGACTCCTTCTGTAACGGATTACACAGAGTCTCGGAGGAGACCATCAAAGAACTGGAGGGTCCTCTGACTTCAGAGGAGGTGTACATGGCACTGCAGAGCATGCAGGGGGGAAAGGCTCCTGGAACTGATGGACTTCCACAATAATTTTTCAAAGCCTTATGGCCTGAAATGGGAGAGGATGTTTTAGAGGTTTTCACTGAGGTGTTTATATCTGCCTCAGAGCTGCTGCAGTTCTGACCCTGTTGCCGAAAAAGGGGGACCTCCAAGACATAAAGAACTGGCGGATTACAAACTGCTTTCAAAGGTCCTGGCTAACAGGCTGAAAAGGTGATGGACAAGATCATTCACCGGTCCCAAACCTACTGTGCCCGGCAGGTCCATTGTTGACAATTTGTCACTGATTTGAGATATTTTGGAACTCTCATCTCTTCATTGGGCTTCGATGCTGGTCTGGTTTCTTTGGACCAGGAAAAGGCATTTGACCCGGTTGAGCACCATTACCTTTGGAAAGTATTACAAAGCTTCGGCGTCAGCCCCGGACCTATAGCCAAGATTAAAGTAATCTACGTAGACATTGAGAGTATACTGAAAATGAATGGTGGTTTGTGTAAACCTTTTAAAGTGACTCGAGGTATAAGAAATGGCTACTCGATGTCCGGTATGCTCTATGCACTTTCTATCGAACCAATATTACACAATATTCGTTCTTTTATTGAAGGCAGGTTTTTTACCAGGTTTTAACACACATTTTAATTTGTCTGCTTATGCAGATAATATTGTTGTTTTAAAAAAAAAAAAGATGCAAACTGGTTAGGGGAAATTGTTGAAACCTTTCAGAAAATCTCAGCTGCTAAGGTGAACTGGGAAAAAAGCGAGGCCTTAGCAGTTGGGAGTTGGTCTGCAGGTCTCCCTCAGCTGCCAGGAGGGCTAAGCTGGAGGGGAGGCCTAAAGTAGCTTGGGGTTCATTTAGGGGAAGATGACATGGTAAAGAAGAGCTGGGAGGGAGTGGTGGAGAAGGTGAAGGGGAGGTTGGCCAAGTGGCTTTACCTTAAATGTCATACAGAGGTAGAGTTCTTATTATCAACAGCCTGGTAGCATCAACCCTCTGGCACAAATTGAAATGTATAGAACTCCCTGCTGGTCTGCTACAGAAAGTGCATTCCATTATGTTAAAATTCTTCTGAGACGAATTACACTGGATACCAGTGTGTACTATACCTGCCAAAGAAAGAGGGGGGCAGGGGTTAGTGCACCTGGGGATCAAAACAGCAATTTTCTACAGCACATACAAAGATACCAAGAGGGAGATGATTCACGGTCTATTCTACGTACTACGGTAAGCGAGTCGCGTCATTTCCTGTTTTCCTGCCGCTGGTGGTGGTCGCTGTCTCTGAACTAGCTCCTCTGCTAACACAGATATTTCTCTATATCACTACGGCTAAGTCTATAGTTAAACATCAACACATACCAACTCCTACTCTTTGGTGCTTAGTGATTCTGTGTCCTTACATCAGCGTGTCACCGGATTCTTCTGTTTGAGCTCACCCTCGTAGTCTAATATAGAAGCGATGGCATCTCTCTCTCCCTCTTGCTCCCCTGCTCTCTCTAGCTCCGAGTGTCTCATGTTTACTTACTCCTCTGCCTCCTTTAACAGTAGTGGTACATGTAATAAATGTAGTGTATTGGTAGCGATGGAGGCGAGGCTTAGCGACTTAGAAGCTCGGCTCCGCTGCTTAGAACCTCCGTTAGCTGTAGTTAGCCAGCCCCCGCTAGCCGCCGCGGAGCCACCTAGCTTAGCTTCCGCTAGCAGTCCCTCGACTTGTCCCGTGCAGCCGGGAGCCCAGGGCGGCTGGGTGACTGTCCGGAGGGGGCATAGTGCTACCCTTAAAAAGCCCACGATTAAAGACCCACCAGCTCACATTTCAAATAGATTTTCTCCACTCAGCGACGCACCCGTTGAGAAGCAAACTCTGGTCATTGGTGACTCGGTTCTGAGAAACGTGAGGTTAGCGACACCAGCGACCATAGTCAATTGTATTCCAGGGGCCAGAGCCGGCGACATCGAATCCAAACTGAAGCTGCTGGCTAAAACTAAACGTAAATACAGTAAGATCGTAATTCACGTCGGCAGCAACGACTCCCGGCTTCGTATGTCGGAGGTCACTAAAGTTAATGTGGAGTCGGTGTGTGCTTTCGCAAAAACGATGTCGGACACAGTAATTTTCTCTGGCCCTCTCCCTAACACAACAGGTGATGACATGTTTAGCCGCATGTTGTCTTTAACCGCTGGCTGTCGAGGTGGTGTCCTGTAAATGGTGTGGGCTTTGTAGATAATTGGCAAACTTTTTGGAGGAAACCTGGTCTTGTTAGGAGAGACGGCGTTCATCCCACTTGGGATGGAGCATCTCTCTTATCTAGGAATATTACCCAGTCTATTAAATGACAACCCAGAGTTGGGACCAGGACGCAGAGCTGCAGTGCTAAACACTTCTCTGCGCTCCCTCTGGACCAGTCACACAACCACAAACCCATAGAGATTGTGTCTGTCCACCGTCCCGTTACATTATTTAAACCAAACAATAACAGAGGGAGAATTCCACACAAAAATCTAATACAAATTAACACAACCTCTGCAACAACTCAGGAAATAAAGACTTTTAAATGTGGTCTGTTAAACATAAGATCATTGTCATCAAAGGCTATTTTAGTTAATGAACTAGTCTCAGATCATAAAATAGATTTATTGTCCCTCACTGAGACCTGGCTGCATCCCGATGAATATGTCAGTCTAAATGAATCTACTCCCCCCAGTCATGTAAATACACACGTTCCCAGAGAATTTGGTCGAGGAGGTGGAGTTGCTGCTATTTTTAACTCCAGTCTATTAATTAATCCTGAACCTAAACTAAGCTACAACTCATTTGAAAGTCTTGTTCTTAGTCTTCCACACCCATCCAAGAAACACCAACAGCCAATCATATTTGCTGTAGTTTACCGTGCTCCTGGGGCTTATACTGAATTTTTAACAGAATTCCCTGAGTTTTTATCAAACCTAGTCCTAAAGACCGATAAAATTATTATTGTTGGTGACTTTAATATTCATGTTGACAATAATAAAGATAGCCTTAGCGTAGCATTTATTTCGCAATTAGACTCAATAGGTTTCAGTCAGTGTGTACACCAACCTACTCATTGTTGTAACCACACACTTGACCTTATATTATCATACGGTGTCAAAATTGAAAATCTAACAGTACTTCCACGCAATCCAATTCTATCAGACCATAATTTAATAACCTTCGATTTTTCACTATCAGAATATATGCCACTAATAATGAACTCATTTTCAAGATGTTTACCTGATAGTGCTGTAGCTAAATTTAAGGAAATAATTCCGATTACATTTAAACCCGTACTATCCGTCGATATAAACAACAAATTCATTAAAAACCCTAGCTCCACTGAGATTGACCATCTCGTCGATAGCTCTGTAAGGTCATTACGATTAACATTAGACTCAATAGCGCCTCTAAAAAAGAAACATATAAAACATAGTAAATTAGCTCCGTGGTATAATTCCAAGACACATGAGTTAAAACAAGTATCAAGAAAACTAGAAAGGAAGTGGTGCTCCAGCAACTGTGTTGAATATCTCCTAGACTGGAAGAATAGTGTTAAAGCATATAAGAAGGCCCTCCACAAAGCAAGAGCTGCCTACTATTCAAAACTAATAGAAGAGAATAAAAACAACCCCAGGTTTCTCTTCAGCACTGTAGCCAGGCTGACTGAGAGTCACACCTCCACCGAACCCAGTATTCCTCGATCCCTAAATAGCAATATCTTTATGAATTTCTTTAATGATAAAATTCTAACCATTAGAAATCAAATCAACCATCTCCTGCCCTCAATTGGCACTAATACCCCATCAAGAATAGAAAACTCAGAAACGGCCAAGAATCTTACCAATTATTTAGACAGCTTCTCTCTGATCAGCCTCGATCAGCTGACCAAAATAATCTCATCTTCTAAACCTTGTATCTCAGACCCCATTCCTACAAAATTACTTAAAGAAATTCTGCCCCTAATTGACAGTTCATTACTGAACACAATACATCTGTCATTATCATCAGGATATGTACCACAGTCTTTTAAAATAGCTGTAATCAAACCCCTCCTCAAAAAACCCACCTTAGACCCAGAGGTTTTAGCCAATTATCGTCCGATATCTAATCTCCCCTTCCTGTCTAAAATCCTAGAAAAGTTGTAGCCAATCAGCTGTGTGAGTTTCTCCAGGAAAATAATATATATGAAGACTTTCAGTCAGGGTTTAGAGCCAATCACAGCACAGAGACAGCCTTGGCAAAGTCACTAATGATCTTCTAATAGCTTCAGATCAGGGGTTGTGTCTGTCCTCGTTCTGTTAGATCTTAGTGCAGCATTTGACACAATTGACCATAATATTTTATTACAGAGACTAGAACAGTTAATTAGCATTAAAGGAACCGCCCTAAAATGGTTTAAATCCTATTTTTCAGACCGCTCCCAATTCGTGCAAATTAATGATGAGTCATCTGTGCGCACCAAAGTTAACCATGGTGTTCCACAAGGCTCTGTGCTCGGCCAATTTTATTCTCATTATATATGCTTCCACTTGGAAACATTATCAGGACACACTCGGTAAATTTCCACTGCTATGCGGATGACACCCAGTTATACTTGTCAATAAAACCTGAACAAAGTAATCAAATAACTAAACTCCAAGCATGTCTCAAGGACATAAAAACCTGGATGACCCGCATTTTCTCTTATTAAACTCAGATAAAACAGAGGTTCTAATACTTGGCCCTAAACACCTTAGAGATACATTATCTAACGATATAGCTGCGCTAGACGACATTGCCCTTGCTTCCAATGAAACAGTCAGGAACTTGGGAGTGATCTCTCGATCCTGATTTATCCTTTAATTCTCACTTAAAACAAATTTCTAGGACAGCCTTTTTTCACTTGCGTAATATCTCCAAAATCAGACATGTCCTTTCTCAAAAGGATGCAGAAAAACTAATCCACGCCTTTGTTACATCCAGACTGGATTATTGTAATTCCTTATTATCAGGCTCCAGCAGTAAGTCGTTAAAGACTCTGCAGCTTGTCCAAAATGCCGCAGCACGTGTCCTGACAAGAACCAAGAAAAGAGACCACATTTCTCAGTATTAGCTTCGCTACACTGGCTTTCCGGTTAAATCTAGAATAGAATTTAAAATTCTCCTCCTCACCTTCAAGGCCCTTAACAATATGGCACCATTATATCTTAAAGAGCTGTTAGTACCTTATCAACCCACTAGAGCACTGCGCTCCCAGAATTCAGGCTTACTTGTTGTCCCTAAAGTCTCTAAAAGTAGAGTAGGAGCCAGAGCTTTCAGCTATCAAGCTCCTCTCCTGTGGAATCATCTCCCACTTTCAGTTCGGGAGGCAGACACCATCTGTACGTTTAAGAGTAGGCTTAAAACCTTCCTTTTTGATAAAGCTTATAGTTAGAGCTGGTCCAGGCTTGTCCTAGACCTGCTCTTAGTTAGGCTGCTATAGGTTTAGAAGGTCGGGGGACACATGACACACGGAGCTTCTCTTTCCAGCTTCTCCTTCCTCTTCTCAATCATTATCACATCAAAGTAATTCATATCCCATCAATACATGTTACTGACTTGACTTCTTCCCCGGAGTCCCTTTGCCTTATTGTCCGCAGACCCAGGGCCGCGGCTGTGGCCACATCATGGATTAGGATCTGTGGATCACGTATCAGAGGTCGTAATGGTGGATCCAGTATGGCGGATTCTGCATCGTGCTGGCTGATCGTGATAACAAAGGCAGATCCTTTATCGTGTTGGCATCTGATAATGGTGGTGGACCACGACCGAGGTGGCAGCTGATGATGGATCCTAATGGCGGCAGTGGACAATAACTGTGGACTATAGTGGCATCCGATCTTGATGGTGGATCATGATCTTGCTGGCTGCTCACCATGGACTATGATTGCAGCAGGACTGCTCGATACATAGTATTTCTCCTCAGACACTTGACCATTAATGACATTAATCCACCAAATCACTGACCTTCAGTTATACTTCAAAATGTTTACCCTAATCAATGCTGCTAAAACCTTTATCTTGATGTTCTCCTTTACACTTGACATCCATTGCACTTCTGTCCGTCCTGGGAGAGGGATCCCTCACATGTGGCTCTCTCTGAGGTTTCTACGTTCTTTTTTCCCTGTTAAAAGGGTTTTTAGGTAGTTTGTCCTTACTCTTGTTGAGGGTTAAGGGCAGAGGATGTCACACCATGTTAAAGCCCTATGAGACAAATTGTGATTTGTGAATATGGGCTATACAAATAAAATTTGATTGATTGAGAACAACAGATGCGGAGGGCCCCATGCCTGCGCCTGCTAAATCCGCCACTGGTTGGGAGACACTATGCTCAGGACACTGACATACACAGGGATGCTGCTCAGGGGTTAGAGCGGTCGCCCTCTAAACAGAAGGTCGGCAGATCGAACCCAGTCTTCCCTAGTCTTCATGCCGAAGTGTCCTTGGGCAAGATACTGAATTCCGAATTGCCTCTTCTCATAGAGAAAGTGCTATTAATAGATGCATCGTATGAATGGGTGAGTGTAAAACTGTACTTTAAAGCGCTTTGAGTCGTCATCAGGACTAGAAAAGCGCTATATAAATAAAGACCATACAGGTAATCAACATGTTTTTTAGTGAACACATAGAACACATATAATATATTATACAATAATATATTTACAGGTTTCACCACCACCATAAACCCCACAGTCCACAAAACGTTCAACACAGGAAGAAATCCAACTCAAAATTCTATTACGGGTTCCCTTCAGCTCAGTTCATTCAGTTCAGCTCAAAAAACATATATAAACAAAAATTAACTCCACAAACTAAAAGAAACAAGGAAAAAGAACAAGTTTCAAACCAAAAGAAACTGTTAGTTTCCTTTTACCTTAACAGTTTGTGCTGGGTTGTCAGAGAGAGACAGCTAAGAGAAGAGCAGAGTAAAT
Organism: Hippoglossus stenolepis; assembly: GCF_022539355.2. Lineage (NCBI taxonomy): Eukaryota > Metazoa > Chordata > Actinopteri > Pleuronectiformes > Pleuronectidae > Hippoglossus > Hippoglossus stenolepis. The sequence continues at coordinate 30,908,977 of NC_061485.1, forward strand.
GTGGAGTTATCCAAGGTGAAATGAGGGAATGAAGGTGATCGGTAAATATTGTGCATGGCGAATGAAAACAATGATGGTTTTCATGACCTCACAGTGTATTTTACTGCAAGTTGAGCATTTTGCTCCAAGCTCTCTCTCAGTATCCCACTCTCTACTCTCTCTCTTCCTCATTCCTTCACTGATGGATATCAAGTTCCTTGAACTGTGGCGCTAGCGGGCAGCAAAGTTTTGGAGGAAAAGGGGTGTTTACTGGACTTAATCGGCAGTGCATCCTTTGGTGAAATCCAGGTTGACACAGATGGTTTATATTCACCTGAAAGCCAATGCTGAATTAGCAACTCAGGTTATAGTAAAGACTGTACAGTGGTTACAAGGATGTTCCTGGATGCACCAAACCTTGTTATGGGTGACTTTATTCATTGCAATCCAGGCAAGTCATTGTGTAACTTTTACTAGTATGTAACTTGTTTGACGTGTCTTGAAAAATGCCTGGATCTCTGTTATGGATTCATCAAGGAGACATGTTTGGTTCCGGTTTGGTCAAAATAATCTATCCAAAGTCTCCAGGACTGCATACATCACTGTCTGTAAGGACTCGGTCATTCCCTGTGAACAAATTTTAATCTACCCTAATAATAAACCATGGGATGGGGTAAAATCTACGATGGGGACACAGTCCAGGGAGTGTCCTTTCTCCCTCAATAATAAGGATGACCACAATTTTTCTAATGAACTGTACACTTTTTATAATCGTTTTAATGTCTATGATTTTAGTGAGGATGTGGCTCCTGGGCAGATTTATGTTCAAGTTGATAAGGGCATTGGGCCTCATTCACCAATATTTTCTTAAGAACCCTACTTAAGTTCTTAAGAAGTTTCCTAAGAAAACTACACCAGATTCATGACACATTCTTCAAATGCAGAATTGTTCACATCTGTGTTCTTATATTGATGAATGCCATGTCTCAGTAAATTAAACGCCTGTGCCAGTTTTTCCTAATCAGCATAGGTAAACGGCCCGCCAATGCCCATAAAAGGGCATGAGACTCAGAAATCCCAGAAACTGAGAAGAAAAGAAAATATAAGGAGCCAGGAGTGATTGAACGAAAAACAACAGCACTGCAGATGAACCATCAGCTGAACATCTGTGGATACTCGACCTGAGCCTGACTGGACCCATCTGGACCAGACATGCTGGGTTGGGTTCAGACAAAATATTTTGAATAATATTCAGGTACAGGTCCTGCTCTGGAATACCTCCAGAATATATATATAGATATAAAAACACAAAGTTGGTGACATGAAAATAAAAATAATAAAATAATAAAATAAAATAAATGGGGGGTCAGAGACAGAAAGAGGGAGATAGATTAGTGCTCAGTGATAATAGGAGTTCCCCCAGCATTCTAGGCCAATAGCAGCATAACTAAGGGATGCTTCAGGGCTCACTTGAGCCCTAAGTATAAGTTTGATCAAAGAGGACAGTTTTAACAGTAGCCTAAAATATAGAGATGTTGTCTGGCTCCTGAACCCAGATTGGGAGCTGGTTCCATAGGATTGAAAGCTTGAGAAAGTTGTAGCCAATCAGCCAATGTGTGATTTTTTTCAGAAATGTAATCTATAAAGACTCTCAGTCAGGGTTTAGAGCTAATCACAGCACAGAGACAGCCTTGGCAAAAGTCACTAATGACCTTCTAATAGCTTCAGATCAGGGATTTGTGTCTGTCCTCGTCCTGTTAGATCTTAGTGCAGCATTCAACACTATGAATCATCATATTTTACTACAGAGACTAGAACATTTAATGGCAATAAAGGAACCACCCTAACCTGGTTTGTATCTTATTTATCAGATTCCAATTTGTGCAAATTAATGATGAGTTATCTGTGCATACCAAAGTTAACCACAGTGTTCCTCGGGGGTTCTGTGCTCGGCCCAATTTTATCTACATTATATATTGTATGCTTCCACTAGGAAACATTATCAGGACACATTTTCACTTCTATGTGGATGACAAGTAGTTATACCTATCAATAAAACCTGAACAATGTAATCAATTAACTAAACTTCAAGCACGTCTCAAGGACACAAAAACCTGGATGACCCTCAATTTTATCTTATTAAATTCAGATAAAACAGAGGTTCTAATACTTGGCCCTAAACACCTTAGAGATACATTATTTAATGATATAGCTGTGCTAGATAAAATGCCCATGCTTCCAATGAAACAGTCAGGAATTTGGGAGTCATCTTTGATCCCGATTTGTCCTTTGATTCTCACTTAAAACCAATTTCTAGGACTGCTTTCTTTCACTTACGTAACATCTCAAAAATCAGACATGTCCTGTCTGAAAAAGTTGCAAAAAACTTACTCCATGCCTTTGTTACATCCAGACTTGATTATTGCAATTCTGTGTTAACTCGCTCCAGCAGTAGGTCATTAAGGACTCTGCAGCTTGTCCAGAATGCCGTGGCACATGTCCTGACAAGAACCAGGAAAAGAGATCACTTTTCTCCTGGCTTCCAGTTAAATTTAGAATAGAATATAAAATTATCCTCTTCACCTACAAGACCCTTAATAATATGGCACCATTATACCTTAAAGAGCTGAGAGTACCTTATCAACCCACTAGAGCACTGCGCTCCCTGAATTCAGACTTATTTGTCGTCCCTAAAGTCTCTAAAAGTAGAGTAGGAGCCAGAGCTTTCAGCTATCAAGCTCCTCTTCTGGAATCATATCCCAGTTTCAGTTCGGGAGTCAGAGACCCTCACTATATTTTAGAGTAGGTTTAAAACCTTCCTTTTTGATAAAGCTTATAGTTAGAGCGGGTTCAGGCTTGTCTTGGACCAACTCTTAGTTATGCTGCTATAGGTCTAGAATGTTGGGGGACACATGACACATGGAGCTTCTCTTCCCAGCTTCTCTTTCCTCTTCTCCCCGGAGTCCTTGTGCTTTATCGTCATGGCAGCTGATCGTGGATCATGACGGTGGATCCTGATTGGGGTGGTGGATCATGACGATGGATTGTGGATTAGCATCTGATTGTGGTAGTGGCTCCTGATCATGGTGGCAGCTGATCGTGGACTATTATTTACAACAAGACTGGTTGATATACAATATGTTTACTGTAGAGTATCTACCATTACTGACAATAACTCCTCAATTCATTTGTCATTGCTGCTCCCTGCCTCTCAGACATTTTCTTATGTAAAAATACTTTCAACATCGACACACTTTCCATTTTGTTACAAACTGTTTTTTCTAATCAATGTTGTAAATACTGTTATTTTGCTGATGTTCTCAGTTACACAAGGCATCTAATGCACATATGTCCGTCATGGGAGAGGGATCCCTCAGATGTGGCTCCCTCTGAGTTTACAAAATTTTTTCCCCCTGTTGATAGGTGTTTTTTGTTAGTTTTTCCTTACTCTTGTTGAGGCTAGCGGATGTCGCACCTTGTTAAGCCCTATGGGACAAATTGTGATCTGTGCATACGGGCTATACAAATAAGATTTGTGGAGTGGAGTGGAGCCTGGTAGCTGAAGGTTCTACCTCCCATTCTACTCTTACAGACTCTAGAAACCACAAGTGAGCCTGCATTTTGAGAGAAAAGTGATCTATTGGGATAATATGGTGCTATGAGCAAGGTGCTCTTATATGATGGACATTGATTATCAAGGGCTTTGTATGTGAGGAGCAGGATTTTAAATTCTATTCTAAATTTTACAGGGAGCCAATGCTGAGAAGCCTAGGCAGGAGTAATATGATCTCTCTTTCTAGTTCCTGTCAGCACTCATGGTGCAGCATTTTGGTCCAACTGGAGGATTTTAACAGACTTACTGTGACATCCTTATGATAAAGAACAACAATAGTCCAGACTAGAGGTAACAAAAGCATGAAATAGTTTCTCAGCATCGTTTGAGACAGGATGTTTCTGATTTTCATTATATTGAACAGTTGGAATAAGGCTGCCCTAGAGACTTGTTTTATGTGCGGGGAAAATTACACATCTTGGCCAAACAAAACTCCAAGGTTCCTCACATTAGAGCTGGGAGCTAATGCTAATGCTAATGCCAAGAAAGGTAACTACTGTATCTGGTCAGACAATGTTTCTCTGAGATGTTTAGGTCCAAGTTCAATGTTCTGAGTTTTTTTCTGAATTTAGAAGTAAAAAGTTCTGGGTCATCAAGGCCTTAATGTGTTTAAGACATTCCTAATGTTTAAAGGGGACATAGCATGCCCATTTTACCACAAGTTGATATGGTTCCTTGGGGTCTTAATGAAATGTCTGTAACATACTTTGGTCAAAATACCACAAGGATCATACGATATAAATTACATATTTTATATGATATAAATTATCAAATATGCATCCCATACTTTGTATTCCCCTTCCTGGAGTTTTAATTTTCCCAATCACATAATTAAATGTCCCCCTCTGCCCATCCACTACAAGCACACAAGCAGACAGACAGAGAGAGAAAGAGAGGGGGGCTATGAAGACCATCATTTACCCCGAACCCCGACATTCCACGAACAACAACAACAAGCGGAGAAAGCAGAATCGCGGGCTGACCTTATATATACAGTCTATGGGGCTGACCAGCGCGGAGAAATGCACGTCCCATGTGAACAGCCAGGCGGCTGCTCGGCTTGAGAACGGCGCTGCGCTGCCTCGCTGCGGCGCTTCCGTGTCCGGTGTAAACCCGGCGTAACTACTGTAACCCGGCGTACAGTAGTGCTGAACACTGCGGAAGTCTCCCTACAAGACCATGTAGGGAGACTTCCAGTTCCTTGTTACGACACAAAACCCAGGAAGCGCAATCGAGTCGCTCAAGCATGACGTTTCTGATTTAGAGGAACTATAACAAAACGCGCGAGTGTTTTTTTCCCAGAGTTTTTGGGTTGGTAGACATGCCAGATACCCACATTAACCTGTAGAAGCACTAACAAAGTGGAATTTGCATGCTATGTCCCCTTTAAGTAAGTGATTAGATTCATCAAGCTTCATTGATAAGTACAGCTGGGTGTCATCTGCATAACAATCAAAGTGTATTCGGTGCTTTCTGATTATGTTGTCCAAGGAAGCATGTACAAAGTGAAAAGTATCGGCCCAAGTACAGAACCATGTGGAATTCCATAAGTAACATTTGTGGGCATGGAGGAGTCATTGTTAATGTCAACAAATTGAAATCTAGCTGATAAGTCTCTGTGACAGAATGTCATGATCTATGGTGTCAAAGTTATAAGATCATTGGTAGCAAGTAGTCCAATCAGTGGCTAGCAACGGTTTTTTCAAGGATTTTGGAAATTGAGATAAGTTAAAATAATACATGAAAAAAAGTCTAGTTGATGACAAGTTGATAGTTTAGATGAAGAGACTAGTAAAGGAAGGAAAGTGATACGTGGTACAGCTCAACTCAGTTTACAGTAGGTACCAGCTGTTAGCGCTCTGTAACACAGCGGTGCTGCCCGAGGAGAGACCCGACGCCCCCGCGAGCTAAGGAGAAGGAGACGGGGGAATCGTGCCGGAGCCCAGTGTTGTGCGAGGAAGAGACGCTACAGACCCGTGCTCCCGTCCATCATCATGGGGAATGTAAGATCTCTTCCCAATAAGATGGACGAGTTAGCAGCGCTGACCCGGCATGAGAGGGACTACCAGCGGTGTAGCATCATGCTGCTTACAGATACATGGCTAACAACAACAACACCAGACACAGTCGCCGCGCTGGACGGATTCCAGCTGATACGGGCGGACAGGACAGTGGTGAGCGGTAAGAGGAAAGGAGGAGGGCTGTCAGTGTTTGTGAATGATAGATGGTTTAAATCTGGGCACATCACTATTAAAGAACAGCACTGCTGTCGGGACATTGAGGTGTTAGCCGTTAGCATGAGACCTTACTATCTACCACGGGAATTCTCGCATGTTATCGCCATAGCTGCGTATGTTCCCCCCTCTGCTAACGCTGATGCAGCCTGTGATGTCCTGCACTCTATGGTGAGCAGGCTGCAGACACAGCACCCACGGGGTCTCCACCTCATATCTGGGGACTTTAATCATGCCTCTCTATCCTCTACTCTGCCCACCTTCACCCAGTACGTCACATGCCACACCAGAGGCAATAAAATACTGGACCTTTTCTATGCCAACGCCAAGAAAGCATATATCTCAACACCCCTTTCCCCCTTGGGAGATCTGATCCCAACCTGGTTCATCTCCTGCCTGTGTACAAACCTCTGGTGCACAGGCAACCAGCTGTGACCTGCACAGTGAAGAGGTGGTCCGGTCAGGTCTCCTCCAGGTCAGGACACAAGGAGGAGCTGAGAGCTGTTCAGAAGGAGCTGGGGAGGAGGATCAGGGAAGGGAAGAACAGCTACATGAGGAAGATGGAGGACCAGCTGCAGCAGAACAACATCAGCTGTGTCTGGAGAGGCCTGAAAACCATCTCTGGCCACAAGAAAGCTGAGTCCCAGGCTACAGACGACCAGAAGAGGACACTGCCAGCCCAGCTGCAACCCCCCTCATCTGCTCCCCAGTACACTACCCCGACCCCTCCTACACAGCACTCAGCTCTCAGCCACCCATCACCACCAGCCCAGCCCCCCCTCCCATTCCATCCAGCACACCCACTGCTCCAAATTGTCTCTCGCGACAAACCAGGTGAGAAAAGAGCTCAGGAAGATAAAGGCAAGAAAGGCAGCGAGCCCTGCCGACATCAGCTCCAGGCTCCTCAATTCCTGTGCTGACCAGCTGTGTGGGATTATGGAGAGGGTCTTCAACATGAGCCTGATGCTGGGGAGAGTACCACAGCTATAGAGGACCTCCTGCATGGTACCGGTGCCAAAGACTCAATTCACAACAAACATTTTGGATCAGTCAGATCATCTGACTGCTCATATTTTGTAATTGACTGGACATATTTTTTGCAATGTTTTCCAAGATCACAGAAATTACTATGATGAGTAGAATCTTATCATGAGAGATAAACTAAATTGTACAAAAATTACTACAGGCCAATCAAAGTAACCCAGGAGGTAATTTATGAAGGATTGAAACAGCTACACTAAAACAATTATAAATAGGTAACTGAATAATATCTTTATAAATTAATTATTGCAGAAATCCATAAATACCTAAATAAATGCAGTTTGGTGTGGGAAAGGCTATTTATGTATTTCTACATTTATTCATTCAAATTTTTTGATATTTCTTCATTTCTTATATTTTTTAAAATCTTGATACTGAATAAGATCCTGCTAAAAATCATGGATTTTATCTGTAGTCACAAAGCCATGGTTAGCTGAAGCATCGGATCTGCAGGACACAGGATCTAAAGTCTGTTTGTAGATCGTTTATTGAACTCATCTTCAATGCAGGGAGCTGAAGGGCAGCTCACCACAGGCAAAGTGACATTTTACCCGGAACAGAGTGTTCCTAACTTGTGTAATCTTTTTAATTAAGTGACTGGCATTGCACTGCTGTGTTAAACGTGTAGATGCTCATTATATAGCAAAAATGGGGCTGAACGGAGTAAGATTGTGTTTTTTAATGCAAATTCCACTAAGTACAATTAAGTTGCCAATTACCAGAATAATCAAAACACATATTTATTATGGGTTATTTTTAATCCTACTGTATTTGCTTGGCGTATTGACTTGACAGTTACATTAATTGTATGTGATATTGCTTTGGAGTTGCCTGTGTGCCAAAAGACATCTTATTGCATCATACCAAAGGATTACAGGTTAGATTACACACAGAGGAGGAGCCAGGTTTCTATGTTCTTACTACAGCAAAGTGTCAGGTTTAAGAAGGTGAGGCACAATAAATGAATGAGAAAAATATAGACAGAGTGGATGATGATGTTTTTTTTAAATCCAGATAATCATTTATTCTACTGAACACTGATTCTAACCAGTGTAAAGCACTTTTAACCCAATGTCCACTATCAAAATGTATTCCATAAAATAACATGCTATGCAGTGTCAAATCACAAACCTTGAGCCGGAAGTTTGTAAAAAACATGAATATAGTTTTTGTTGGTTATAATTAGACATGGTTCCTTTTTGTGACATTTGGAATGATGGTACCATAATGAAATCATCAGGGAATATCATAAAATAGGACAATATCTTTAAGTTAATTTCTCAATAAAGCAAAAATAACAAGATATTATAGGATGAAAAACAGTAAGCGATTGCAAAATAATGTTGAAAATAGGTCCCATACAACTGGTAGGTACAATTTGATAGGGTTTTAAGTTACAGTAGCTTTCAGGCAGCTTATTAATTGCAACCCTAAAGGGTGCAAAATACAGTACATTGAAAAAAAATATATTCTTACTGGTTATCAACAAAATAATTGTGACCCCACACACACTCCTTCATTGCTGTATCATGTTATTCTGCTCACACCATGGAGGAGCTGCTGGAAAAAAACTGCAAGAAAAAATACATTTAATTATTTGTCAAATTTCAGCAGTGACATCCATGAGGTATTTCAAAATGTTTAAGTGTTAATCTACTGAGGGAAGAACAAAACATACTGCACTGAGGTAAGGGATATTTACAGCTGACAACACAAATCCTAAGGCCATCGGGAAGAAGGACCTAAAGTGGGAAACAAAATAGTGGGGCATTGTTGATATCAAATACATCTGATATGATAAGTTACAGTTACAGTGGTTATTATGTAGATTTATTATCCAGATCATGATATTCCTAAATCAAACTGAAAATATTTGTTATCAGCATCATCACGATCATCATTATTAGAGACAAAGATCGATTTCCAGCCTCGTTTTGTATTTGACAAAATTCCTACTTGGACTCACCTGAATAATAGCACAAAGCCATAACTCTCCACCAGCATTCCAATGATTGGCCAACGGCACAGCACCAGAGACACACCTCCTAGGAAGAAAAAAGAACCTCGAAACTTGTGTCTTTGGCAGAAGAAGTGGGCCATCCTTCTAAAGCCAATGATGAATGTCAAGCCAGTCAGAAACAGGATCTAAAGGGAGTGCAATCACACAAAAAGGAGAGGAAACATAAAAGACAATTTCACAGAGGGAAATATACAGTGGGAGTATATGCAAATGCTCCTGTCTCCATATATCAGTCTACTGTACTGTACTGTACTGTACTCTGCACAAATAGTATGAGTACATTTAAAGAATTATTGGTCACATATTTGCCCATTTGTCCTGTGATGGAGTCAGTCAGGTAAGAGCTAATGCAATGTCTGATAAGATCGTCTCTTAGTAGAGTAAAATAAAAATCTTACCAGTATTGGATCTCAAAGATGAACAGATTAACAACAAAATGAAAACCCTGAGAATTGCAATGACTTGCATCAAATAAGCCATGTGTCCTCTCCTAGACTCAGAGACTGGTGGTGGCATGATAAGGGTTTATTTGGAGAAATTAGGATATATGACAATGAACAAAATGGATCAATTCAAAATAAACTTAAGTGATGGTCATGAGATATTGATGTATTTATGTTTGGTCACTATAGACCATGTTTAGTATGTGTGCTGGAGTAGAGCAAGGTCTCATGGGTAAGAGATCGGTGTGTCGTTTACTGGTAATAGCATGAGCCAGTAGGTAGCCTCTAGTGAGCCATACCTAATTAAAATAAATATACTTAGTCTGTGATTTGTTCGTTTTGCCCTCCCACAACACACCCCCACCAACCAACACAAGTAAAATGTACCTCTCCCAAAAGACACCTGCATAAGAGCTGTAAAGAGCTTTGAGTGGTCATCAAGACTAGAAAAGTGCTATATAAATACAAAACCATTTACCATTTACCATAAGGTGCAGGAAACCTTAATCATAACTGTGATATTCATAATTACATAACTCCATTTGATCCAATTATCTTTCATCTCTGTGTGAAATTTATAAAACGTCTTTGAAGATGCTGTTGCTAGCCTCAAAGACTCAATGCAGGTTCAACAAATAAAGCAGGATGATCGATTAATCCATGATCCGTGGCATAACTAAAGCTCTGGGGCGTCATTTATAACCGTTGCATACGCATCTTTTAGAGCCCATTTTGTGCATATGCCACTTCACATGCAAACGTTGGGATCTATAAAAACAAACTTGACAGGAGACACTTTTAAGCTAACTCTAACCCATGCGTATGGAAATTTTGGAGACGGGAAAGTGGCGATGCAGATGAATTGAAGCCAGATTATTGATCCACTTTATTATTAACATTAAAACCAACAGCGTTATTAGTGCTTGTGTGAAATATCAATAATCAATCAAATTCAATCAATCAAATTTTATTTGTATTGCCCATATTCACAAATCACAATTAGTCTCGTAGGGCTTTAACAAGGTTTGACATCCTCTGCCCTTAACCCTCAACAAGAGTAAGGACAAACTACTTTTAAAAAAAACCTTTTAACAGGGTAAAAAGAACATAGAAACCTCAGAGAGCCACATGTGACGGATCCCTCACATGACGGACAGAATTGCAATAGATGCCACGTGTAATGAAGAACATCGGAAAGATAAGGGTATTTGCAGCATTGATTAGAATAAACAGTTTGTAGCATAATGGAAGGTCAATGAATTGATGGATTATTGTCAGTAATGGTCGAGTATCTGAGTAGTAATATTGTATATCAAGCATTCTTAGTCCATCATAGTCCACGGTCAGCAGCCACCACGATCAGGATCCACCATCACGATCGGATGCTACCATAGTCCACAATCATGATCCACTGCCGCCATCAGGATCCACCATCAGCTGCCACCTCGATCATGGTCCACCACCACTATCACATGCCAACACGATACAGGATCCGCCATTATGATCACGATCAGCCAGCACAATATAGGATCCGCCATTATTATCATGATCTGCCAGTACGATACAGGATCCGCCATTACGATCACGATCTCTGATTCGCGATCCAACATCATAATCCACGATGTGGATGCAGCCGCGGCCCTGGATCAGTGGACGATAAGGCAAAGGGACTCCGGGGAAGAAGTCAAGTCAGTAATGTGTATTGTTGAGATATTAATTTCTTTGATGTGATAAGGAGGGAGAAGAGGAAGGAGAAGCTGGGAAGAGAAGCTCTGTGTGTCATGTGTCCCCCGACATTCTAGACCTATAGCAGCATAACTAAGAGCAGGTCCAAGACAAGCCTGGACCGGCTCTAACTATAAGCTTTATCGTAAAGGAAGGTTTTAAGCCTATTCTTAAACGTACAGATGGTGTCTGCCTCCCGAATTGAAAGTGGGAGATGATTCCACAGGAGAGGAGCTTGATAGCTGGCTCCTACTCTTAGAGACTTTAGGGATGACAAGTAAGCCTGAATTCTGAGAGCGCAGTGCTCTAGTGGGTTGATGAGGTACTATCAACTCTTTGAGGTATAATGGTGCCGTATTATTAAGGGCCTTGAAGGTGAGGAGGAGAATTTTAAATTCTATTCTAGATTTAACCGGAAGCCAGTGTAGTGAAGCTAATAAAGGAGAAATGTGGTCTCTTTTCTTGGTTCTTGTCAGGACACGAGCTGCAGAGTCTTTAACGACTTACTGCTGGAGCCTGATAATAAGGAATTAAAATAATCAAGTCTGTGTCATGGTTATGACTCTGGACTAATTATTCTCGCCTCTTTTATGAAGAGTGTTTTCAGTTTTGATTATGAACTCCCTGTATTTCATGTTGTCCCACTCTGTTTCCCACTCTGTGTTTCATTCTGTGTTTAGATTTATGTTTTCTCCCTGTGTTCTGTTTCCTGTTATATTTTGTATTTTCTGCTCCTTGTGAGTTTTCCATCTTAACTTCCTGTCTTTGTCCTGTTTCCCGCCCTTGTGATTGTCTGCACCAGTTGTCATGTGTTCCACCTGTGTTCAATTATTCCTGCCTTCCCTGTGTATATAAGTCTCTGTGCTTCCCTTTGTCTTTGTTGGTTCGTCGTCTTTCATGCTCTTCATTCATGCTTGCCATTCCTCAGCATCATCTCCCACTCTCCTTCTCTCGTGAGTTCCTAGTGTTTCCCCAGTGCGATCTATGTTTTTCAGTTTTGGCTTTGGAGATCCTTTTCTAGTTGTTTTTTCTGTTTAAGTGATTTTTCCATTAAAGGACACCTTTTGTTAAAACATTTCTGTCTCTGCTACTTGGGACCACCTGCTCCTCACAAAACCTGACAGTCTTGATGTAACAAAGGTGTGGAATAATTTTTCTGCATCTTTTTGAGAAAGGACGTCTGATTTTTGAGATGTTACGCAAGTGAAGGAAGGCAGTCCTAGAAATTTGTTTTAAGTGAGAATTAAAGGACAAATCGGGATCAAAGATCACTCCCAAGTTTCTGACTGTTTAATTGGAAGCAAGGGCAATGTTGTCTAGCGCAGCTATATCATTAGATAATGTATCTCTAAGGTGTTCAGGGACAAGTATTAGAACCTCTGTTTTATCTGAGTTTAAAAGGAGAAAATTGCAGGTCATCCAGGTTTTTATGTCCTTGAGACATGCTTGGAGTTTAGTTAATTGATTTCACTGTTATGGTTTTATTGACATTGATAACTTGGTGTCATCCGCATAGCAGTGGAGATTTACAGAGTGTGACCCGTACTATCAATTAGGGGCAGAATTTCTTCAAGTAATTTTGTAGGAATGGGATCTAAGATACAAGTTGTGGGTTTAGAACATGAGATTATTTTGGTCAGCTGATCAAGGTTGATCAGAGAGAAGCTGTCTAAATAATTTGTAAGATTCTCAGCTGTTCCTGAGATTTGTTCTTGATGGTGTATTAGTGCCAACTGAGGGCAGGAGATGGTTGATTTTATTTCTAATAGTTAGAATTTTATCATTAAAGAAGATCATAAAGATATTGCTATTCAGGGATCGAGGAATACTGGGTTCAGTGGAGGTGTGACTCTCTGTCAGCCTAGCTACAGTGCTGAAGAGAAACCTGGGGATGCTTTTATTTTCTTCTATTAATTTGGAGTAGTAGGCAGCTCTTGCTTTGTGGAGGGCCTTCTTATACGCTTTAACACTATTCTTCCAGTCTAGGAGATATTCAACACGGTTGTTGGAGCGCCACTTCCTTTCTAGTTTTCTTGAAGCTTGTTTTAATTTATGTGTGTTGGAATTATACCAGGGAGCTAATTTAGTATGTTTTACTCCGCGAGTTAAGCCCACTGAAGGATGGTCTGTGGTGGGCAGTGGTAAGCACAGCAGCAGGTGGGTTTGCAGCTTTAAACATTAGACCTCCTGGGTCTGCAGGAATTCCCCCCTCTGGCCTGTCAGTCCCCCTCAACCACGAAGAATAGTCGGCAGTACATCGGTGCTCGGTGGACGGCTTCTCTCCCTCACCTCCGCACCTGAGGCTGTATCCCTTCTTTACCATCCACCTGAGGAGGGTTGCTACTCTTCTATATATGAACAGAGCGGGAGCTCGGATGCTGTCCACTAATTTGACGTATGGACTGCCTGAACACACCACATGGAATTACAACCTCTGCAACAACTCAAGAAACAAAGACTTTTAAATGTGGACTTTTAAACATAAGATCATTATCATCAAAGGCTATTTTAGTTAATGAACTAGTCTCAGATCAAAAAATTGATTTATTGTCCCTCACTGAGACCTGGCTGCATCTCGATGAATATGTCAGCCTAAATGAATCTACTCCCCCCAGTCATGTAAATTCACACGTTCCCCGAGAATTTGGCCGAGGAGGTGGAGTTGCTGCTATTTTAAACTCCAGTCTATCAATTAATCCTGAACCTAAACTAAGCTACAACTCATTTGAAAGTCTTGTTCTTAGTCTTCCACACCAATCCAAGAAATACCAACAGCCAATTATATTTGCTGTAGTTTACCGTGCTCCTGGGGCTTATTCTGAATTTTTAACGGAATTCCCTGAGTTTTTATCGAACCTAGTCCTAAAGACCGATAAAATTATTATTGTTGGTGACTTTAATATTCATGTTGACAATAATAATGATAGCCTTAGCGTAGCATTCATTTCAGTACTAGACTCAATTGGTTTCAGTCAGTGTGTACACAACCTACTCATTGTTGTAACCACACACTTGACCTTGTATTATCATACGGTGTCAAAATTGAACATCTAAGAGTACTTCCGCTTAATCCTATCAGACCATAATTTAATAACCTTCAATTTTTCATGATCAGAATATATGCCACTAATAAAAAACTCCTTTTCTAGATGTCTACCTGATTGTGCTGTAGCCAAATTTAAGGAAATAATTCCAATTACGTTTAAACCCGTATTATCCATCGATATAACCAACAAATTCTTTAAAAACCCTAGCTCCACTGAGATTGACCATCTTGTCGATAGTTCTGTAAGGTCATTACGATTAACATTAGACTCCATAGCACCTCTAAAAAAGAAATGTGTAAAACATACTAAATTAGCACCCTGGTATAATTCCAAGACACATGAATTAAAACAAGTGTCAAGAAAACTAGAAAGGAAGTGGCGCTCCAGCAACCTTTTTGAATATCTCCTAGCCTGGAAGAATAGTGTTAAAGCATATAAGAAGGCCCTCCACAAAGCAAGAGCTGCCTACTACTCCAAATTAATAGAAGAAAATAAAAACAACCCCAGGTTTCTCTTCAACACTGTAGCCAGGCTGACAGAGAGTCACACCTCCACCGAACCCAGTATTCCTCGATCCCTGAATAGCAATATCTTTAATGATAAAATTCTAACTATTAGAAATAAAATCAACCATCTCCTGCCCTCAATTGGCACTAATAAACTGCTGAGAATCTTACCAATTATTTAGACAGCTTCTCTCTGATCCCCCTTGATCAGCTGACCAAAATAATCTCATGTCCTAAACCAACAACTTGTATCTTAGATCCCATTCCTACAAAATTACTTAAAGAAATTCTGCCCCTAATTGATAGTTCGTTACTGAACACAATCAATCTGTCATTATCATCAGGATATGTACCACAGTCCTTTAAAATAGCTATAATCAAAACCCTTCTCAAAAAACCCACCCTAGACCCGAAGGTTTTAGCCAACTACAGACCGATATCCAACCTCCCCTTCCTGTCTAAAATCCTTGAAAAGGTTGTAGCCAATCAGCTGTGCGAGTTTCTCCAGGAAAGTAATGTATATGAAGACTTTCAGTCGGGGTTTAGAGCTAATCACAGCACAGAGACAGCCTTGGCAAACGTCACTAATGACCTTCTAATAGCTTCAGATCAGGGATTTGTGTCTGTCCTCGTTCTGTTAGATCTTAGTGCAGCATTCAACACAATTGACCATCAAATTTTATTACAGACACTAGAACAGTTAATTAGCATGGAAGTAGCAAGGAACCGCCCTAAACTGGTTTAAATCATATTTTTCAGATCGATTCCAATTCGTGCAAATTAATGATGAGTCATCTGTGCGCACCAAAGTTAACCACGGTGTTCCACAGGGCTCTGTGCTCGGCCCAAATTTATTCTCATTATATATGCTTCCACTACGAAACATTATCAGGACACACTCGGTTCCACTGCTATGCGGATGACACCCAGTTATACTTGTCAATAAAACCTGAACAATGTAATCAATTAACTAAACTCCAAGCATGTCTCAAGGACATAAAAACCTGGATGACCCGCAATTTTCTCTTATTAAACTCAGATAAAACAGAGGTTCTAATACTTGGCCCTAAACACCTTAGAGATAATTATCTAATAATATAGCTGCGCTAGACGACTTTGCCCTTGCTTCCAATGAAACAGTCGGGAACTTGGGAGAGATCTTCAATCCTGATTTGTCCTTTAATTCTCACTTAAAACAAATTTCTAGGACCGCCGACTTCCACTTGCGTAATATCTAAAAAATCGGACATGTCCTTTCTCAAAAAGATGCAGAAAAACAAGTCCACGCCTTTGTTACATCCAGACTTGATTATTGTAATTCCTTACTGGCTCCAGCAGTAAGTCGTTAAAGACAGCTCGTCCAAAATGCTGCAGCACGTGTCCTGACAAGAACCAAGAAAAGAGACCACATGTCTCCTGTATTAGCTTCGCTACACTGGCTTCTGGTTAAGTCTAGAATAGAATTTAAAATTATCCTCCTCACCTTCAAGGCCCTTAATAATATGGCACCATTATACCTCAAAGAGCTGATAGTACCTTATCAACCCACTAGAGCACTGTGCTCCCAGAATTCAGGCTTACTTGTCGTCCCTAAAGTCTCTAAAAGTAGAGTAGGAGCCAGAGCTTTCAGCTATCAAGCTCCTCTCCTGTGGAATCATCTCCCACTTTCAGTTCGGGAGGCAGACACCATCTGTACGTTTAAGAGTAGGCTTAAAACCTTCCTTTACGATAAAGCTTATAGTTAGAGCCGGTCCAGGCTTGTCTTAGACCTGCTCTTAGTTATGCTGCTATAGGTCTAGAATGTCGGGGGACACATGACACATGGAGCTTCTCTTCCCAGCTTCTCCTTCCTCTTCTCCCTCCTTATCACATCAAAGAAATTAATATCTCATCAATGCATGTTACTGACTTCACTTCTTCCCCGTCCCTTTGCCTTATTGTCCGCAGATCCAGGGCTGCGGACACATCGTGGATTATGATGGTAGATCACGTATCAGAGATCGTGATCGTTATGGTGGATCCAGTATTGTGTTGGCAACTGAAAATGGTGGTGGACCACGATCGAGGTGGTAGTGGGCAATGACTGTGGACTATAGTGGCATCCGATCTTGATGGTCAATCATGAACGTGGTGGCTGCTGACCATAGACTATGATTGCAGCAGGACTGCTCGACCATTACTGACAATAATCCATCAATTCATTGACCTTCAGTTATGCTACAAAGTGTTTATTCTAATCAATGCTGCAAATACCCTTATCTTGCTGATGTTCTCCTTTACACTTGACATCTATTGCACTTCTGTCCGTCCTGGGAGAGGGATCCCTCACATGTGGCTCTCTCTGAGGTTTCTACCTTCTTTTTACCCTGTTAAAATGTTTTTTTAGTAGTTTGTCCTTTCTATTGTTGAGGGTTAAGGGCAAGGTCAATGTCAATTTTATTTATATAGCACATTTAAAAACAACTTGGTTGACCAAAGTGCTTTACAGGAGTAATAGTACAACAAAAGGACAGTAAAAAGGTAATACATTATAGTGCAAGTAATACAAATAAAATACAATTATTAATGTAAAATTAAATAAATAAATAAAAGATATATGATAAGATAAATAACATCAGCTGCGATGAAACGTACTCAACTCGAGCAGAAAGCCTGGGAGAACAGGTGTGTTTTTAGTAGCGATTTAAAGTTTGTTAAAGACGGGGCAGATCTGATGTGAAGTGTCTGAGGTTTGTCAAGGAGCAGTTGAGTGGCTGATCTCAGTTCCCTAACTGGAGTGTGCATAAAGAGAAGTTTGGATAAGTAAGACGGTGCCAGTCCGTTAAGAGATTTAAAAGTAAGATTTTAAAACGATCCTGTGACAAACAGGAAGGCAGTGTAGGAGGCGCAACATGGGTATGATATGGTCTCTCTATTTTGTCCTAGTCAGCAGGCGAGCAGCAGCATTTTGGACTAGCTGCAGGCGTTTAATGGATGATTTGTCTAAGCCTACATACAGGGAATTACAATAATCCAGACAGGAGGTTATGAATGCATGGATAATTCTCTCTAGGTCTTTTTGTGGGAGGTAGGCTTGGCTATTTGTCGCAGTTGAAAAAAGCTACCTCTGACTACTGAGGAAATTTGCTTTTCAAAATTAAAAGCCCTGTCAAAAAGAACACCAAGACTCTTTACAGTGGAGTGAGTATAAGAAGCCAAAGGCCCAAGATTGTCCATATCTTGCAGTTCTGATTGTCCAAATATGATAACCTCAGTCTTATTGTTGTTTAATTTGAGGAAGTTTGAATCCATCCATGATTTTACATAATTTAAGCACTCAAAGAGGGGCTGCAGTGATGTCTTAGTTTTTTGGTTCAGGGGCAAGTATATTTGAATGTCGTCTGCAAAGCAGTGAAAGGAGACATTATATTTTTCAAAAATTGATGCTAGGGGCAGCATATATAGAGAGAAAAGGACAGGGCCTAGAACGGATCCTTGAGGTACCCCACATGTAAGTGGGGTCTTCCCAGAGGAGTATTCACCCAGGTGGACAGAGAAACTCCTATCTATTAAGTTAGACTCAAACCACCTGAGTGCTGTACGTTTAATCCCTACAAAGTTTTCCAGGCGTGACATTAGGATTGCGTGATCAACCGTGTCGAAATCGGCCATCAGGTCTAGGAGCACTAGGATAGCAGAATCTCCTGAATCAACAGTTAAAATCAAATCTGTAAAAACTCTTAAAAGAGCTGTTTCGGTACTGTGATGCGGTTTAAAACCTGACCTGAAGGGCAGAGGATGTCACACCTTGTTAAAGCCCTATGAGACAAATTGTGATTTGTGAACATGGGCTATACAAATAAAATGTCATTGATTGATTGATGACATGATCATGGCACCCCTGATGTCCTGATGTCCATCAGGTACCTGTCCCTATCTGATTGGATCCACATCGAATATAGGTAATTGTTCTTTTGGACTTGGATCAAACACAGATAACTCCAAAACAACTGTAATAATCACTGCTAGCTGCCAAAGGGACTTTGAAATAAAAATATCTGGTGCCTGTCACGGAAATCTGATCTCTATTAATACACTCCCATCCACTCTCCTGAACGGGTCTAGTCCCATAATCAATATCATTACCCCTCACAGACTGGTGCAATTCATAACCCTTTAAGTCCTCGACAACCTCTTTTAACCCCTCTTTTAGTTCCACTCAGTCAAATTTGGTCTATTAATTGGCGTAAGATGTCATTCTAAACTTAGAATAGGGTAACCCTGATGACCATCAGACGTGGTGGCTCACCCTCCTTCGGTTTAGCATGCAGTGTGCGATGGGCCCTATCCAACCCGGGTTTAGCATCGAGGCCCAATAAGTCCTGCAAAAGTTGGGCCATAAATTCCGTAGGTCGGGGACCCTCGGATCCCTTAGGCAGATCCACCAGTCGATAGTTATTCCATCTGGAGCGTGCTTCCAAATCTTCACATTTCTTGCTCAAAGACTCCGCCGTAGCAGAAAGCACAGTAACATTAGCTTGTAGGCTAGTTAGCTGGTCATCATGCTCGTTAGCCGAACGCTCCAGGTCCGAAATAGTCCCGCTTTCTGCTGCAACGTTTCTCAGGGTGGTTGTCACTTCTTTCTTAACCGTCTCAGATATTATGGATTTGAATTTTGTGAAAATATCGGCCTGTAGATCGTTCATCAGGACCTTAATGCAGCATAGCATATCTTCCTTAGCATCCGGCTTCGCCGGGGACTCAGGCTCTGGGGACTCCCGTGGCGGCCTACTGCGACCAGGCCTGGCAGACTCATTTTTCGCCCGAGAACTCATAATTTATTTTTACTTTGGCCCCAACAACATGTAATATAGTTAAAGCAGTCCAAGCTCGTAATAGAAATGAACAGTGGACAGACATAAGAAGTTAATAAAGTTATATATCAAAACATTCCCGCTGAGCTACCGTGAAACACGTCCTACATCGTCAGCGCTCCGGAAACGCCCCCAGAACGCACATATTTCATATTTTATTTTTTAAAATCTTTATATGCTTATATTTCTACTCTTTCTACCCTTCAACAAACACAATTTCCCCCTGGGATCATAAAGTATTTCTGATTGTTTGTAAACTTTGTCTTTGAATGTTGGTATGAATCAGTGATGATGTGATGACTCGAAGAAGATGTTTATTGCATGAAAGATTACTTACATTCCCAAATGCCAGCAAGACAGAGTCGAAGTACAGCAGCACACCAAAGAGCAGGAAAAATAAACCAAACCCGATCAGACCAATCCCAATTTCTGGAAGATACAGTAAAGATTTATTTAAGAGGTAAGAAAATACCAACAATAAAATGTAGTTATAAAACAGTTAACAATTCCAATTTAAACTTGGGGTAGATGTTTAAGAGTAATCAGTCCTCAGTAATTTTTTTCTATTAGCTGCCCTCTCTAGCATTTCTCCAATATAACACATGGCATAAGTAAGTACAGTAAAATGTATGTCAAGGCAGAACTGTGACTTAATAAGGCTGACATTGTTCTATAAGTTTAATATTTTTTCTCATTTGTTTTTATGTAACAAAAATAACAATTTCAGTTGTATCTCTCCTAACCTTTCTACAAAGATGTTAATCTTCATTTCATGTGCCAGTTACACAGGCTCACCTAAGAAATGATGGGAGTAACTTATCAGCAGCTTCCTGGTGTTTGTCATTTTTATTGTTTCTTAGCAATCCAGAGTCTAGATGCTGAGAAAATTATGATCATTCATCATTCACTATACTCCGGAGTTGTGGTAAAAAAAAAGTGTCATTCACAAAACCATAGCCAGGATTTTATTATTCTGATTATTATTGATTCTCTCTTTTTAACTGTAGAAAATCCTATGCGCCTACCCCCAGGAAAAAAAAATACTATATATACTGTATATATATAATAAATTGAGGGTGTGAGGGGCGTGGCCTGTCAAAATGTGCATTTTTTAGGCCAAATTACAGCGCAACCATGTGGCCAATTGAGGTAATTTCAAGGAAAGATGATGCATATCAATTCCAGTTATTGTGCTAAGTGTCGTGGTTCTAGCTCATTCCAGCTCACAGGAATTTGAGCCAACAAACTGGAGCAAAAACAATAGGGTTCTTGACCTTTGGGCTCAAACCCTAACAAGAGAAACTGTAGGAACACTTACTTTGGAACTCTGAGATGACCACCATGGTAAGTCCTTATGCTCCCTCTCCAGAATTTGTATCGGTGTGACTGTCTGAAAGAAGTGAATATTTCCTATTCACAACTGTGACCTTTGTACATTGATGTTGTTAATGTATGAGGTGAACATTAACCAGACCAAGCACACATTGAGCCCCTGTATTGAACACTGGATATTCTTATCTTATCTTTGAATGACATCACTCAGGTCATTGAACATTTACCTAAGTCTTTAAAAGTTTTCATTCTTTTCTCCACAATTCCTTCTTAAAGTGATCGTTCACCCAAACACATGAAAATTCACTTGTTATCTACTCACCACTATGCCGATGAAAGCCCCAACATTCAAATTCGACTAAAAAATGTAGTGTTTTTTTTACGTTATTTTTTTACGTTTGTAGAATTGGTCACCATTTACTTAAATTGTATTGGATTTGGCTGCAATGCTTATTAACCCTGAATTTCCAAAAGTGTGGACTCAAACACTTCACCCACCCCACCAACGGCATAGTGGTGAGTAGTATAATGAGTGAATTTAAATTTTTGGGTGAACAATCGGTTTAGTTTCATTGTATCATTCGCTTCCGCCTCACTTTACTTTTAACTCTTTCTGAGTTTGCACTATTACACACACACATGCCCTGGGCCAGCCCTGCCCACAGTCACTCACACAGAGCAAAAACAGTCAGTGAAGCAGCCGGAGGTAAAGTGAAAACATTTTGGGTTAAAACTGGATGAGTTAGGAGAGCACATCTACAAGGATCTCGGTATGGGCAACATGGGCATCCTATTTCCAGTTTGTGAGCAGCAAGCAGAGAAGCCTCACACACTCAGAAGGAGAGGGGAAGGCTGAGAAAGAGGGAATGGGGGAATCTATCAAATGGCGCACCTCTAACTTTGTACAGTACTAATGCAATTGGTAGAATCAGTCACACTTTTTTTCTTGAAATCGTTAAGAATAATATAAAACTAGTCTGTAGCTGAAGCTTCTCCAAGCTGAAGCTCAACAAGTCCTACCTGAGGTCCACTATGTCACAGGAACGCTTTAGTGGCCTTTCTGTGATTGGTAACAACAAGGCAAATGCTGGGCAGACTGATTCATGACTTTGCATCAAGAAAGGTCTGGATTTAACATTGCGTTCTATTTGTGTTTTTGTGTGATACACACAAAGGATTTGCGCAATTTAGTTTTAGTTGTGTGTTCTTTGATAGCAATATGTTGTAATTTATAGGTAGTCATTTATTCTCTTAATCTTTGGTGTTTATGATTGTATGAAGTTTTGATAGTAAATAATTTTATATTTCTATAATTTTATATTTCTGTAATTGTATAGACATTGTAACAAATGTCTTAGTGGGTTGCGCCAGGGCCAGGCATATGTAGTAACTTGCCAATAACGTAATAACATTTCTGAACTAAGAACATAATATCTTTTTGCCCACATTATTGGCCGGGTTTTAAAAAATCCTTTAAAAATGTAATAATTGGAGCCGATAATGTAATAATATATTATATCACAAGTTTGATTTTTTTTTGGGCTATAAAGTATCACACTTCCATGACACTTAACCTTACTATTTCCTCTTTCAAATACCTGCTTAAAGACCTGACCATACAAACTCTCTCTCTCTCTCTCTCTCCCTCTCTCCCTGAGAAGTAAGACTATGTATTTATTTGTGTAACTTAATGATGAGAATTATCTCTAGCCCTGCCTTATGCTCCTAAGTGATTTAAGTTCCAACACATACAACACAGACAATAACTAGTATTTCTCTTTGAGGATGTTATATTCTCTAATAAAAAGACCATCATTTCTTTCCATGAAAAATGCCATCTTTAATTAAAACTTTTTTTTTTTAAACAGTTTTTCAGGCAAACTGTTACAGCTATACAGTCCTCTCCTTAATCAACTTTATTTAAATAACTGAACTGACACTATTATTGACCCCTTGTGCTCAACTTTCAACCTCTGCAAAATTCTTAACTATAAATATAAAGTATGTAACATGACCTACAAAGATAGCTTTGGTAACACATCTTTGAGCTTAATAAAGAGTGGGTTATTGTCCTTTTTTTTTTTACAGAACTAAACATTCTCTAATACTGTGCAGTACATTTCACACAACGGAAAAGTCATTCGCTTTGTCCAGTTCCAAACTCTCAGCAAGTGTCTCTCTTATGTACAGGTTGGGATGAAATGGTGTTGTTAGTTCACGGAATAAGAGTGACTGTCCCCAGCATTGACATATCTAGATTGAGACATATCTCAATAATTCTTGCTATTATTTCTAAGGGTAGATATTGAGCTCCAGGCTCATTGCCAGCATCTAATACCATGTCAGCCAAAGGCTTAGCCAGAAGCCCAGGTCCAGGCTGAGACAGAGGGCCAGGTTCAGGGTCAGCCAGAGGGCCAGGTTCAGGGTCAGCTAGAGGTCCAGGTTCAGGGTCAACTAGAGGGCCAGGTTCAGGGTCAACCGGAGGTCCAGGTTCAGGGTCAACTAGAGGGCCAGGTTCAGAGTCAAACGTAGGGCCAGGCTTGGGGTCAATTGTAGTCGGTGTCCTAAATTGTTTTCTGAGAGACTGAATGGCCTGTAAATGAGGATAAATCGATCCATCTAATAACATAATGTTCCCGTGTCCCTCAGCGAAATGGCCAAGAATCAAAAGAGGCAAGCCTTCACAATAACAACCAGATGGTGAGATAACAGTGTTTGCATCCAAACCATGAGTTGACACAATAAGGAGCTAAACATTGAATATCTGGGCAGCTCATTGAAGAGTTGGTGGTCACCATATGTGCCATGTTGTGCCATCCTCTGTAAATAATCCCCCCATGTCCCCTCCACATACTCAGAGAGGTGCGTGCCATTCACTCCATGTCGATGAGATGTTAGATCAGCCACAATTTCTCAGCGCAATGTTGATGCAGAACGGAAAACTACAATGGTGGCCAATTGGTCTGCAATAGCAGCAAATTGGCAACTGCCAGCTGGCATCGGGCCTAAACGAATGTTCAGGTTTGATGATTCAAAAGACTCCAATCTCTCCTCATGTGTGTAAGGAATTAGAAGGTGCATTTGCTCAACTTTTTGGGGCTGGGACCTTGGACGCTGCCTTTCTTGTAGTCTTGTCACACTGGTCACATCAGACACTGAAACCCACTTTTGTGTTGGAGAGGGTGTAATAATCTGTTCAGTCTGTGTCTGTTTGTATTCACTTCCTGTTTTATTTTGTTGTCTGGGTTCTTGTGTCTAGTGTCTAGTTTTACTTCCTGTTGGTTTCCCCACACACCTGTACCTTGTTTGTAATTAAGCTTTCCCTATTTATACCCTGTGTTCCCACTCACCCTCTGCCAGATTGTCATCGTATCCTTCGTGTGTACATGCTCGCCAGCGTTAAGTTCCGTGTGTCTGCTTGCCTGGTTTTGGACTCTGCTTGGATTACCGACTTTGGATTTTGTGCCTTTTCCCTGAATGGTCTTGTTTGCTTCTCTGACTGCCTAGCCGTGTATGACCCCTGGATTGTTAAAGTAAAGTTTTATTTTGTACTTTATTTTTTGTCTCGCGTGCTTCCTTTTGCAACTGAGTCCCAGCTTTGTACAGAACCGTCACAGAGGGGCTATCGAGCATATCAAAGTGCCTTTGTAAAACTCTATTGCCACTATTCACCCTGACCAACATATTATCATTTTCCCTATATATAGAGGGTGTATAACTTTCAGACAAAGTCATTCGCCGTATGCAGTATTGTGTTGCCATTCTTGCCCTTCTCCTAATGTTTCTTTGCTTTTCCTCAAAGAAAACCCTATGCTTTTGGGTGGGCAGTGTTTTGTGTCTTGGTGGACAATTTTCTTCATAAACTTCAGCTGGGGAACAGGTTAACCGATTGGACAATCTATGACTTTCTCCCATAATACACCTGAAAAGTATAACTCAAAACCTCCTTTGGGTCTTCATTCATTACCCTGGCATAAACTGGTAAATGCTTGACCCAGTTGACTCCTCCTTCTTGATAGTTGAATAAGTCAGTCTGGTCTTGTAGTTAGAGTTCCAGCAATATACCCACATCTAGTCTTGTCTTGTGCTTTTCACCACGCTTTTGTATTCACCGACCTAGCCTTAGCCTCACATCTTTTGGATACCTCTGCCGTGTATTTTTTGGCCTTCTGTGTACAGAACCCTGACTGGAATAAAATGACCACTGTTTTTGTGGTGAAGTTGTTCTTCTGGGTCCTCAGTTCATGTATTCAGCCTTAACAATAATCGTTTTCCTCAGTACACGATGGCTTCTCTCCACTTTTCCCTGGCTCTGAGGATGGTATAGCGAGCTTTGAATTATTTTCAGCCGAAGAGATTCCATGAGCTTTGGTACCGCACCCTTGAATTCCATTCCTTGATCAAGCTGTATAACCTTCAGTTGACCATGCTCAATGTAAATGTCCTCAAGATGTTTGGCAATCTCAGTGCTGTGTTTACTCTTCAATGGTCTTAGCCATAAGTATCTGCTAAATACATCTAATATGGTCAGGATGTACCTATATGTGGCTTGGCCATGCTTGACTCTCCATTTCCCCATGTCAAGAAGGTCTATCTGGTGACGATCTTGAACTGCTTTGGGTTTAATCGATTTGGGAATGGGTTTGTTTGCAAATGTCGCTTTATGCAGTTGATAGTGTCTTGACTTATCCAATGTGTCTTGCACACTAGCATGACTGATACCAGAGTATTCTTCTCTAAGGTGTATGTTCACCTTTCTTGCACCAGAGCCTTTTGTATAATCAACCGCCCTGTTAACAACTGCAGAGATAGTTGACTTCCTAGCTACCAATTTCCCAGCAAATGTAATCGTCTGGCCATCCTCACTGAGAGCGTAATGTTGCCTATTCCGCCACAATCGAACAAGAGCAACATGCTGTGTCCTCGATCTCTTTACTACAGGGAAATTTAATTCCCCCTTGAGTGCCTTGAGTATCACATCATAGGTCTCATCTGACATTGCTCTCTGTCCATGTCCTGTACATCCCCAAATAATACAGGAGAGGACAAAGATTGTTTTCTCATAAAGTATTTCCAGATCTGTACATGCAATGGTGTTAAAAGACTCAGCCTAATCTTTTCTTTTTTATCCCTACTGTAGTGCTGTAGTGTCAACTCCTCGTCTTGATAAACTACAGGCGGTGCATGCCCTCTTTTCTAATAAGAGTACTATGGTTTATTAGACATTCAAGTTTGTATTGAATTTATGTATATTCAGTTTTACCCCCAAATTTGAAAGTGCCACCAAACGTTCTACAACCCTTTAAGCTACATTATTCCCTTTGAACGCTAAAGTAAGGATATTACATGACCTAACATATAATATAAGCCTATGTACAAGAGAGGGTTTCAGTTAAAGGGCAATATATAGATGTCTTATACAAACATATTACCAATCTCTTTCTATTTAGTAATTCTCTATATTGTTATTGATGTGTAGAAATTACAAATAAAAAATGAACAACAATACTTCCAACACTTGGCTCTCATACAATGGTTAATTGGGATTTTCATCTATTGGTCTGTAAGAACTATGACTTCAAGCTCTGAAGGACCAGGTAAGTATTTTACATGATGTCACTAGTATTATCAAACTGTCACAAATAGATAATAATTCTTATAATTAGCCTACAGTTAGCTTACTAATCAGTTCTTATTAATACGTTCTCAAATATTTGTACTAAATATATAAGATATGTGAATGTATTTGCAGAAATTTCAACTAAATCACCGTATTTACTTCGTAAAGTAAATTAGATCATTGATTGCCTTTCAACGTGTGTACTAAGGAAGTCTGCAGACAACTGAAGAAAGTGTAATGTCAGTCACATGACTGGATAACCTGTCAATTAATAGCCATCTAATGGTCAATTATGGATATTGCAAAACGGATGATTACATTTAATGCATTCTTGTAAAGCGACCTGCTACAAGAGAGAGAGATGGCGGGGTTTGGCGGGCTATGTTGTTGTGTGGTGTGCAAATACGCCGGTTGGACAGGTTAAAGTATTCTGCGTGTTTGGATATGTTCTTGCCAGCTGTGCGTAATGGGCTAATGGACCTGTTTAATATGCAAATGCTATTTGTATATTCTGTGTGTGCACGTGCCCGATGTCT
Organism: Hippoglossus stenolepis; assembly: GCF_022539355.2. Taxonomy (NCBI): domain Eukaryota; kingdom Metazoa; phylum Chordata; class Actinopteri; order Pleuronectiformes; family Pleuronectidae; genus Hippoglossus; species Hippoglossus stenolepis. Next base: position 30,935,926 of record NC_061485.1, read on the forward strand.
GCACCCTGTCAAAGAGCCAGAGGTTTAAATTATTTAAAGGGGACATAGCATGCAAATTCCACTTTGTTAGTGCTTCTACAGGTTAATGTGGGTATCTGGCATGTCTACCAACCCAAAAACTCTGGGGAAAAAACACTCGCGCGTTTTGTTATAGTTCCTCTAAGTCAGAAACGTCATGCTTGAGCGACTCGATTGCGCTTCCTGGGTATTGTGTCGTAACAATACACTGGAAGTCTCCCTACATGGTCTTGGCCCCCCGTCCCGTCCGTCCCCCACTCGTTTCTTCGGGTTTACACGGAGGCTGCGAGCAGCGCAGCGCCGTTCCCAAGCACGCAGCCGGGCTGTTCACACGGGACAAGCATTTCTCCGCTGGTCAGCCCGCGATTCACTCACATGTGGCATTTGTCTGGATCGTTGGGACTGAGAGGCTGCAGCAGCTGCTCGGGAGCGACCGCCGCTCTCCCGTGCGTGAGCTGGAATTTGTGTCAGCGCCACACAGCCAACAGTGTGGAGGACTTCCGCAGTGTTCAGCGCTACTGTAACCCCGAACCCCGACATTCAACGGCACAACAACAAGCGGAGAAAGCAGAATCGCGGGCTGACCTTATATGTACAGTCTATGGGGCTGACCAGCGCGGAGAAATGCTCGTCCGTGGAACAGCCAGGCGGCTGCGCGCTGGAGAAGCGCTGCGCTGCCTCGCAGCGGTCTTCCACACTGCCAGCTGTGTGGAAGACTTCCGCAGTGTTCAGCTCTACTGTATGCCGGGTTACAGTAGTTCCGCCGGGTTACAGTAGTTCCGCCGGGTTACAGTAGTTCCGCCGGGTTACAGTAGTTACGCCGGGGTACACCGGACGCGGAAGTGCCGCTGCGAGGCAGCGCAGCGCCGTTCTCCAGCACGCAGCCGCCTGGCTGTTCACACGGGACGAGCATTTCTCCGCTGGTCAGCCCCATAGACTGTACATATAAGGTCAGCCCGCGATTCTGCTTTCTCCGCTTGTTGTTGTACCCGTTGAATGTCGGGGTTCGGGGGTAAATGATGGTCTTCATAGCCCCCACCTCTCTCTTTCTCTCTGTCTGTCTGCTTGTGTGCTTGTAGTGGATGGGCAGAGGGGACATTTAATTATGTGATTGGGAAAATTAAAACTCCAGGACAACAAGGGGAATACAAAGTATGGGATGCATATTTGATAATTTATATCATATAAAATATGTAATTTATATCGTTTAAAATCATGGGGGGAGAGGGGGGAGCTGGCTCATTAGCATTTAAAGGAACAGGCAGTCAAAACAGGTCGCTCTGTGGAGGGCTGTTTTATACAGGGTAAAAAGGGTGCTGTTTTATATGATCCTTGTGGTATTTTGACCAAAGTATGTTACAGACATTTCATTAAGACCCCAAGGAACCATATCAACTTGTGGTAAAATGGGCATGCTATGTCCCCTTTAATGTACCATGGTAGTGCTGTTAAAATATTGGATGTGTTCTTGTCCACTGCGTGCGACAGCCTTTTGAACCTGTTTAACTATGTTTTGGCTGGGGTCACGGTCTGGCAGTTGCAAGACTGGCATACATTTGATTAATATCATAGTAGCCTGTTGTTTTAGAATGTGATATGAATGGAATTTTCACGGAAAAAGTTTTCATTGAAACTCGTTAAATGCTTCTGCCTCACTCCTGCACTCTGCTGATGTTCCCCTGTGACTCTAGGTCTTTGAGTCTCTTGGCGTACTCGGGAGGAGAGGAGAATATGCCCCCCACCACTGTCTCAGCCTCCTGGTCTGGGAGGGCATAGGCTTGGGGCATTTGGTAGTCGATGGATCGCAGAGAGGACATAGCGGTTTCCCTTCTGAATGGGAAAGGGGGCCCACCACACCCAGTGCTAAATATTGGACATCCCATTTTTTAACGCAGTTTCCCAAACCTTTCTGCAGGGTCCCTTTTTGCCAGATAATTTTTTTTTATGAGCCCCCCAGCTTGCAAACTGAGATAAAATGAATTTTAAACTGCACTTGCAGGCTTCGTCATTTCCAGCCATTGCCTGAACCCCATCTGAGCAGACCCCTACACGCCTCTTTTAAATTAGTGTCAATGATTTTGAACAATTTGTCTGCAGTGACTCTGTTAGTGTCACATTTGCAGAAAAGCAAATCCTCCTTCAGATGGCCAGCATCAATGAATCTGATGTATGTTATCAATAAACAGTCTTTGTTGTGTCAGTCGTTTCATCCACTACTTATCTCATATCTTGTCATTAAACTGCTCCTCCATGTGCCACGTATTATAAATTCACCTCGTAATAGGAATATGTTTTAGGTTGCTGACTGTCGCTTCATTAATCATACTTGCCAAAACAATATCAATAGAACAAAGAACTATTAATTAAAGTGTCTGCCCTATTGCAAAAAATGAACATTGAAAATGTTCCAATGAAGCTTTCTTAGATAGTTCTGTGTGACAAACTATGCGTTGAGTAAGGTTGACCAGTAGATTAAAGTGCTAACACATGGTTACATCCCAACTTGATTTTTGTAATTCCTAATTATCAGGCTCTAGCAGTAAGTCGTTAAAGACTCTCCAGCTTGTCTGAAATGCTGCAGCACGTGTCCTGACAAGAACCAGGAAAAGAGACCACATTTCTCCTGTATTAGCCTCTCTACACTGTACCTGTTACATTTAGAATAAAATGTAAAATTCTCCTCCTCACCTACAAGGCCCTTAATAATATGGCACCATCATACCTTAAAGAGCTCATTGTACCATATCACCCCACTAGAGCACTGCACTCCCAGAATTCAGGCTTACTTGTCGTCCCTAAAGTCTCAAAAAGTAGAGTAGGAGCCAGAGCTTTCGACTATCAAGCTCCTCTCCTGTGGAATCATCTACCAGTTTCAGTTTGGGAGGCAGAAACCCTCTCTACTTTTAATGGTAGGCTTAAAACCTTCCTTTTTGATAAAGCCTATAGTTCAGGCTGGTTTGTATTGGACAAGCTCTTAGTTGCTGCTATAGGTCTAGAATGTTGGTGGACACATGACACATGGAGCTTATCTCTCCTCTTCTCCCTCTATCACATTATTGTCTCATTAATAAATGTTACTGACTTGACTTCTTCCCCGGAGTCCTTGTGCTTTATCGTTTGCAGATTCAGGACCGCAGCTGCGGCCACATCGTGGGTCATGATGGTGGATTGCGGATCGTGTTGACTGATCATGATCATATTGGTGGATCCTGGATCGTATTGGCAGCTGATCGTGGATCATGATGGTGGATCCTGAAAGTGTTGGTGGATCATGACGATGGATTCTGGATTATGGTGGCTTCTGATTGTGGTGGTGGATCCTGATCGCGGAGGAGATTGATTGATTGATTGATGTGGACGCATACTTATTGGCTCAAAATACAGAGATCAGAAAAATCCGAATGTGTCTGAAATTTGTGTGTTTTGATACAAAGAAAATTCTGATATGAAATACAAATAACAATACGAAAAAAAGTGTTACTCCGAGGTAGGATAAGCTGAGTTTTGACATTTTTAAAGTTATTTCACATTTGATGTATTTAAAATTAAGCTGCAAAACAAATCCATTCATAATCAAAGAGTTCCTTTATTTCAAACCTTCAAGCCATCAATCATTGTGTTTCATCCAGATTCAAACCATTAGTCTTGTCATTAAGACGTCCATTCATCACAACACATAAAACACACTTTGTAGACTTTTGGCACTGCATGACAGGATGAAACATTATGAGAATATGTTACATGACAGTATTTCCCAGTATATAGGGTAATTGCTCTCAAATTATGGCATCATTAGCTAACTCCTCCACGGAGAGTCATTATTATGTTGCTGTTACTCTTCTAAGGTCACTTCTATTATCACCTTAAACAAACAGTAATCCATTTATAAAGAAATATCCAACATACTTTACCTATATATGTGTAGATAATCACTGGGGCATTTCTTAAGCACTATGATGAAGTCCACTAAGTCTGATGCGAAATGCCAAAGTATTTAACCAAAAGATGGTAAATACTGTATGTAATCAACTGCTGGTGTTGTGCTCTTTATCATAATACTTGCCCCATGACATTTGCTGTGTCACAACTCTGGTCTGAACACATCAGACAGAACTGAACTAAACAGACAGCATGCCCAGACATTGTAAATGTGTCTGTCTTAGTATGAGACAAAATTTGCATATTTATACACATACATAATTTAGGGATTTCATTTTGAACAATGTGACTGGTAATCCACACCAGAGAGTGAAGTCAATATGAGAAAAGGCTCCAGTACAAACAAAATTTTGGCCCCCAAATATACTAATATTGGTCTATGACCAATGGCAATTTCGTACTAAGAGCAGGTGGAGTCTTTAAAGCCGTGTGCTTCAATGTGGGAAAGTGTATAGCTAAAATTATACTTACTGCAGAACCCCTGTCTAGATGTCATGAGCTTTACTTTACTTGGACAATCAACCTCAATACAGTCCGCTGTTCCAAATGCAGACTACATGGGCCTAAAAGCATGACAAATGGAGCTTATATTCATACTCAAACACTTAATGTAGTAATTACAGAACTAATTTAAGAATTACATTTTTCATTTAGAAGTATATCAGTATATACCCACCCGTACTTGTGTAAATAAAATCTCAGTGATGACAGCAAATATTAAAGAGGTAGAGGATACAAGTTATGAAAATCAATGTTGTGTTTAACGTGTCATTTTCTGATTCTGATGTAAGACAATGTGTTATTGTTAGCAGCACTGTAAGATGGATCATGGTTTATTTAATGTTGTTCATCTTTAGCTCTGCCTGGAAACAAATTCTGTTTTCTGTCATGCTCAGAGTGAAAGATGGGTGCTCATGCAATCCATGTTACATGAGGTCTAGCTTAAACAGTCATCACAGTGAGTTTGCAACAAGAGTCCTCAGGTTTTCACAAATTATAAGAGGCATCTTGTTTCGGTCTTATGTCAAAGTGTCATTATATCCTGAATTCTTAGTGTGTCACTGATCCCACTCTTGTCTTTTAGTTGACCTCAGTGATATTCACTTGGCCTCATTCCAATCTTTTCCCTCATATCTTCAGTGTGGGCCTTTTGTATGCAGTATTCCCATTGTAAAACTCATTATCATCGTAGTTCAAAAGTAATCTCTCTTTTGTAAAACATGTTCCTAACTAAATTATATAGAAATATTACAGAACTTGAAGATGGTAAGGGATCTTCTGCCTTTTTTTGTGCAACTGTATACACACAAAGTATGTGGGTGTTTTGGGTTGGATGAATTTGGGGCAGGGAGTCTTTATGGCTTAAATTTGGGTTTTAAATGTGCTCTTGCCTCGTAAAAAGGTCCTTTCACATTTGTTTTAAGTATCAGTTAAGTGCTAAAAAAATTAATTTTCTGTGACCATCTCCATGTCTCACGTTGTCCAGTGAATCCTCAGAAAGATGCTCCATCAAATATAAAAGCAGCCAAGGCTTGAGCTGCAGACAAAAAAGACAAAGACAAATAGGGTAAGAAAGGTACAAAGATACCTGTCATTGAGTACCATGCACCATCTTTAGAAATTAGTGCAATTCTAATTGTTGCTACAACAGGATGTGTAGTTTTTACAGGAAAGGCAGGTTTTAAAGAGTGAAGGGCTCTGTTCCACTAGCTAATGTAACACAATTTAGTCAAAAATGTATGGTATATACTCGGCAAAGACCAAACCAAATTCTAAACACAAGTTCCAACTTGCTTGATTTCTGAAACTTTTAACTGCATCCTTTGGACTTCCTCAGTTGCTCAGTTGTGATGTGGGATGAGTCTGATGATGGATAGAAAAACTTTTTTTTTCACATCAAGTCACGATTTATGTGGAAGATAATCATGCAAGGGTCATTTCTAACTTTAATCAGTCAGCTCTTCTGAAATCCTGCTATAAGAAGACCAATCAAATTATTGTCAGTTTAATTACAAGATTGTGCCTATAAACATGAGGACTGCTATTCAAAACCTACATCGTTTAAAGTGAGGAAGTGAGCAGAGGGTTTAAACAGGATGGGAAAAGAAGTGGACTGGTGACGTTGATTAATTCTGAAGACTCACCTTGTAAGACTCACACCTTCATGATGTGGGCAGAGTTGGGGAAGTCAGAAGGGGCCAGGTTGGTTGGGGAAGTTGGGGGGCTCGGGGCGCACTGGGCTGTAATTAGATTGAAAGCAGGTGGGAGGAGTGAACAGAAGGAAAAATGTAAAGCAAAAAAGTAGTGAGCTAATCAAGGGGACTGGTAAGACACAGACCTACAGTATGTGGATTTTTGTCTTCCCTGGATCACCATGTATCCTCTAAATACATATCCAGATTAGCCTAGGCCTCGCACATGCTACTTCCCTTATGTCTTCCGCACAACTTGGCTATGGCTTGACTTTAGGTGCTTCAGGATGCATTTTCTGTGAATCCGAGATTTTTTTCCCACTTTTTAAAAATGGCGAGATAGGACATTTTTTCACCAGGAAACAATGATTAAGAAAACAAGTCATATTTAAGGGACTGGTATCTAATGAGTGTGTGCAATTTGGTGTGGCTTAAATTATTTTTTTGTTTAGATTCATTATTTTTATTTGGAAAAAGTAATGTCACAAAATATACAAAAAAAGCTAAAAGCTTCAAAGTTTCATCTATGGTAAAGAGGCATATGCACAGGGAAAATATGTAAAATAAATCTGCAGACAGACTTGAGCCATCTTCACTTACCGAGTTGTATATGTCCATGTGTGTCATTGCAATATAAAACACTACACATTTACACAACTTAATTTACATAACATACCCACATGTAAACAACCATGTCTACCCTTACCTTTGCTACACTTGCCAGTAATTCTTGCTATACATTTTGTTGCGTATGCCTGTCTCATAGTCTTTTAAGATGATAAATATATACAACTGGTGGTTGGCTCCATGAGAACCAGAATATGGTCACCACTCCAATCAATGAGCTGGTCAGGTCGAGTCCCTGTAGGAGTTGAGCATTAAGAGAGGTTCCTTGGAAGCTTGCCCCACAGTCAAAAACAACTCTGATCTTCTTTTTAGTGGGATGGTAAACACTGTGGTGCGGGATGTACCAGACCTTGCCATCAGTCCGTTCCAATTCCTCCTCTGGCACCCTTTCAGCATAACCTTTGACACAAAGCTCATTCATGAAGGCACTGTAGTCTGCATGCAATGATGGATCCTTCCAAAGCCTCCTCTTCAGGTGCAAAGCACGCTGCTCAACAACTGTCCTGTTATTTGGCATATTGAGTTCCTTGTTTCTCAATGGCAGTCGGATTTGATAATGCCCATTTATTAACTTTGCTGAGTTTGTCACCAGATCCATGAACTTATTATCTTCTCTTGACATTCCAGGTTGCTCACCCATAACGCTTTAACGAAAATCTGTCTTAAACTGCTGCTGCCAAAGCTCATCCAAATCAACAACTGATACTCTGTTCACTGATAATTCTGGCAACAAGCATTCCATTGTATTTCAACTTTCTCCTTTCAGTGGTCCATTCACAGTCCAGCCCAGCATTGTCCTGATTGCATAGGGTCCACCATTAAAACTGCGAATGATTTGCAATGGTTCCAAGGCCATGGGAACATTCATCCCTATTAGTAGCTCAATTTCTGCTTCAATAAACGTGTTTCAAATGAGGCCATCTTTGCAGATCCCTTTCTCTTGGACTATTTTCCCTATGGATGTGCAGGGATCCTGTGTAAATGTTTTGGGCAGTTTACAGAAATGATTACCTTTTAAGCCAGCCACCTCCAACCCAGACACAATATGACTGCTCACAACCTTCTCTTGGCCCATGGTCCATAAGAGAGTATGTGCCTTTTTCCCGAGCTTGTGCATCAAATCTTCTGTACAAAATATTGCTGTGCTTCCTTGGTCCAAGAAGGCATAGGTGGTAAGGATCTTGCTGCCCTTCTTTGACTTAACTTGTACAGGAACAATAGGAAGTTTACAGTTATGATCACCAGCCCCAGTGAGACCACTCGAGACTAGGGTGCTGTCCACTTTTAGCTCTGATTTCCTTTCTGATTGGTCAGAGTCGTTTCTCTTTTCTTTTGAAGGAATGTGAAGTATATTTGGATATTGGAGACCGCATTTTGCACAGGAAATCCGTTTTCTGCATTCTTTATGATGTGTCCAATACACAAACAGCCAAAACAGACACCCTTTTCCCTCAAGAAGCCTATCTTCTCTTTTTGAGGTCTTTTCTCCAACTCCAGACATGCATCCAACATGTTTTCCTCCTCCAGAACAAATACACATCCTCCTTTCAATTTGAACATGTTCCTTCCTTTTAGTTCCAAGTAGAGCTTTGTTTTCCACAGGGGCTACAGTTGTGGCAAAACTAGTTCCTTTAATTCCAAAACGAGACTGTGGTTTGAATTTGTTCACACCTTTGTTCATCGTCACTGATGAGATGTCCTGTATGTTTCCAAACACTGGGTCAGTTAGGATTTTCACTTGTCTTTCCAGAAAATTTGTCATGTCACTAAATGTGGCTCTGTGACGCCGCATCTCCTGCAGCTCACAGGCTACACTTCTCCATTTGTGCCTGAGTTTATAAGGCAATTTCCTTATGACTGTCGACATATTGCATTACAGCAACTTCTGAGAAAAAGGCTGTAGTCCTGAAGAGCTTTTACATCTTCTGTTTTAATGGGATACCATGTAAGAGCTTTGTCCATATATGCTGATGCAACTTTCTGCTAATTTCCAAAATGCTCCAACAATAAAGCTTTAGCTTTAACATATCCCCTCTCTGGATTTAAGTGCTGGCAGCTTCTCACAATTTCCTTGGGGTGACTCTTAGTGTACTTCTCCAAAAAATACAGTCGGTCACTGTAGTTTTCAGTGTTCCTTTTCACACCATTCTCAAAAGCCTTGATAAAAGCATGAAACTTTAGTGGATCTCTATCACAAATTGGGATCTCTCTCTTTGGTAATGATGAGAGGCATTGCTGTTGTATCAAGAGTGTTGTTATTTCATTTTGCTTTCTCATATGCTCAACATGTTTTGATCCTCATTTTGTAACCCCAGATTTGCATTGAAGATGTCTCCGTATTGAGAGTGTGTGTTTTCTGTTGCAGTGAGATTCCTTGAATATTGACGTGGTGGATTAAATGACTTAGGCCCAGACCGAATGAACTGAGATGCCATTTTCCCCATAGGCCTTGCTCCTGGATCCAAGTAGTCATGTTTAGTTTCCTTTAGGTTCTGTGAGAATTGTGGAATAAATGAATCAACATTTGGATTGAGAGTTCGTGCTTTTAATTTTCCTTTTTCCAGATATGAGTTCATTGCATTTGAACACTTTGATACAGATATTTTTCCACTTAGGATGCTCTGGGATCGTAACACATTTAATTTAGCAATGTGTGCCGCTATGTCCTCGTCCAATTTAAGCTGTTCTTTCCATCGCTTTAAATGTTCCTCCTGTTCTTCTAGGTCATGTTTGTCCTTTAATAATTTCTGTCTTGCCATTAAAGCTGCTAAGTCAGCTTCTGCTTTAAGACGTGCAGAAGAAGCGGTGGAAACAGCAGACTTTCCTCCAGTGGCAGAGTTGTGTGTCGTAGTTGCTCTGCTTCCCAAATTTGACACACTGTCGCTTGGTTTTATGTCATCTTACTCATTAGATGGCAGGATTATGGATGCGTCCTGAGATGGAAATTGAGGTTCATCCATTGTATGACGGAAAAGCATTCCTTCGTTTATTGCAGCAGAATCAGATTGACCAAGGCTCCTATGTTGCAGCTTCTCAGATTCATTCAAACACTGTTTCACATCCTCTTGAAATGCATCATAAAAAAACATTAATTTTTTCTCCTTTTCTCCTCCTCAGGGAGTAAAAGAATCAACATGTTATGCAACTTGGTGGCATTTTCATAAAGTTTAGTTAAATTCTCAAAGTGGGATTGCACATGTGAGACATTTTCCTTTCTTTTCATTAGAGTGCTTTTATTTTCTTCACCATGATTTTTCATTCATGCTGAATCTTGTCAATTTTATTTTCCCAGGCCTTAGCCGTGAGTTTAATTTCTCTTTTCCCACACTCCATTTCAGGCCTTGTAACATCAGCATTTATTTGACTAATTTTCTTCCATTAATTAATTTCCGGTTGGATTTCTACCAAAACCTTGTGCTTCAAAACACATCCACAGACAGAGATTATCCAGCACACGTTATTCCCACAGAGCAGCTGATCAGCAGCAAATTCAGAGACAGAGCGATGATTCACATTTCACCTTTATTTAGCAATTATATTAATGCTAATGCGCAGAGTGATTCAATCCTCAATCAATCCAGCACTTGTCCCCAATGAACAAACAGCAGTCATTATGCGTCAGGCATTCCTTCCATATTCAGCTTTATTTGTGCACATCCATCAGTAAGCTTAGCTTAGTATGGTTTGCTTTAACTCCGACTCTGAAGGCTGTTTGAAAGCCAGCTCTTGCCTCCGTGCTTTATCTCCGATGTTTGCTTACTGTGATCCTCTTTTCGTTGTCTGATGCTTCTTTGATGCCTGTTATTTGTTGACAAATTGTAGCGACTTCGTGAAAACAAACGTCGCTGAGAGGCTGAGGTAGGGCCTAATAAATTGAATGATGCGCTGATCCAAAAATCACTGCAATCCGTAAAAAATGCGTTTAAACTTTTATTAAAGAAAAAAGAAGATCCACCTGATAAAATAGCAGGTTGCGTAATGAAGTTTAGCGGTCAACAAATAATACAGCGTCCCCACTCACCCTTCCTAAACGGGTGAACAGGTGCTTAAATCAACTATGACTCCTTATAGGTCCTTATGACCTATTTCCTGTCAAATTAATAGGATCACAAGTAAACAATAAATAACAAATTAACCAAATAATACACCCAAAATACAAACCCATTACATCTTATATCATAACAAACAAAATAATAATAATATCTTTCTTTAACTTATTTACGGCTCCTACACATACAGTGTGGCATAAGTACAGGGGTTAGAGTGGTCATCCTCTAACCAGTAGGTCAGCCGTTCGATCCCAGTCTTCCCCATTTCATACAGTATGCCGAAGTGTCCTGGGGCAAGATACTGAACCCACATAGATGCACTCTGTGAACAGGTGAATGTAAAACTGTATTGTAAAGCGCTCTGAGTGGTCATCAAGACTAAAAAAGCGCTTTATAAATACAGACCATTTACCACAAATATCTTGAATGATGTTTTATGAATCCCATTCCAGAAGGGCCTGAGTTAGGGACAGTCCCAGAATAGATGCAAATACTTCCTTTCCCTTAAGCCGCACTGTCTGCAGCACATCAATTATGTGTTCCTATATTTTTCCTGTTGTGGAGTTTGAAGGAACCTCATGTTGTTCTAACAGTGTGCCCTCCAGATCGAAGAAGTAGCGGAAGACCATTGAGAGCTGCAAATGTCCCCCCAGGCCTCTCCAGGGAGCCTACTTCCTGCTTCTTTTTTCCAATTTCCTTTTATGTACTGGGTATTTTCGTTTTTAGCATAAGAAAAGGCATTGCATAACCTAGAATTTGACCTCAAAGGAATCACACAAAAGGCTGATTTCAGGATTTTAAAAAACGAAAATTCTGCTGTAGTAAAGTTGGTTAGTCTGCAATTCTGGTTAAAGTAGTGTTGAATTTAGAGGGTTATTTGTCCTGCAAATATTGAACAACTGTATAGGGCACTTTTATATGTAAATGAGAGATATGTTTTAAATCCTATTTTCATCCAAGATTCAAATCTTTTATCTCCTCTATTAGGAAGTAATTTTGTATCTGTATCGTAATGAGATATTTATTGAGGAATTATTTTATCTCTTCTAATTGGACTGTCAGTCCCCTATCCTCAATTGCGGCTTGTAAAGGAAACCTAGTAATCATTCTACATTTTAATTATTTTCATTTAGCCTTTTATTCTGTAGTGCACCAATACAGCATTGGCATTAGCTGTGCATAAAAAAACGAAGTTTCTTAAATGTGAAAGTGCCATTCCTACCTTTTCAAAGCGGATTTGTGGTTTCCTCCCTTGCCAAATAAATTGTGATATCCATGTGTCCCATTTCCTAAATTGATTATGATTCCATTCTACTGGTAAACTCTAAAAGATGTATAATAGTAGGAGGAGAATGTTCATCTTCTCAATGCTTATCCTATAATTCAGGGTTACTGGATGAGATTCCATCTATGCACGTCAGTTTTTATCTTCGATGACAGTGGCCTATAATTAACTTGCAATAGTTTTGAAGGATCTTTTGTATGCATTATACCCAAGTACTTCAGTGTTTCTGCTTCCCACTTATGTATATATTTATCCCGCAGGTCCGTTGATGCGGTTTGAATGCAGTTTTTAATATGTTGAGCTTATAGCCTGATAGCTTCCCAAAGTCAACCAAAAGTGCCATAAACCAGTAAATGATTTTTCAGGCTCCTCTAAATATACCAAAACATCATCTGCAAATAATTCTACTTTCTGTTCAGTCCCTCCTAAATTAATGTCACTCTGTCTTATAAATTGGCCTAAAGGTTCAATAAATAAGGCAAAGAAGAGAGGGTAGACTGGGTCTCTGTCTTGTTCCCCTCTCTAAAACAAAAGAGTCTGAAAAGTCCCCATTAATCTTTATTCGAGCAGTATGTTTGTCATATAGGGTCTGAATTATTCTGACAAATCTATCTTGAAAGCCCATTTTTCCCAATATTTCATACAGGAATTCCCATTTAATGGTATCAAAGGCCTTTTCCACATCTAATCCCATTATCATCGGCTTAACCTTATCTTTAGGGGTGGACAATTGTTGCTTTAACGACTTGTATTCTGCTGTACAGCTGTCTGGATCTGGGGACATTCCAGCTTTCAATTTAGAAATGGCAGAGTCTAATTCTTTGACAGAGATGTTGTACCAGATTGTCATTTTGAGTGCTTGTGAGTTTAGATAGTTTTAGGGAATTAAGGAAAGTGTCAATCTGGGAGTCATGGGAGGCTTGGGGTTGAGTGTAAATTTTGTTTTCAATAATGTTTGATTTTGGGTTCCATATTTTGTAAATTGTATTATACCTTTGTCCCGTAGCTTGTGAGCCAAAAATCTTTTGTTTTAGAAAAATCTCCTTTTTCCAAAGTATATATATCGTCAATTTCATTCTGTATTTTTTTAATTTATTTTACCACTGTCAGCTAGTTGTAATTGCTTTAATTTCCCCAGTAGATCTGCCAAACTCTGCACTGTTTTTTCATATATAGAGTTTTTTCTTCTCATTACAGCCTTCAATGTGTCCCACAGGATCACTGCTGATTTGTCCCCAGTGTTAATTAAGTTCAGAATGTCCTGAATGTCTCCCTTTAATCTTTCAATTACCTTTGGATCATTAAGTATGTTTGAATTTGGTTTCCATAAATCTTTCATTGTTTCCCTTCCTATAATCAAGGATATTGTAATTGGACTATGGTCTAGCAGATCAATAGTTGCAATCTTTCACTACCTTATCGTAAATCTATCTGTGCTGAATATAAAAAAGTAGTTTATCCTTGCAGAGTCCTAACTGAGTGTGGAAAAGTAAAGTGTTCGTAATCTCTGCTAAGGATGCAATTTCCTCCACACATCTATCATGGCCTTTTCTTCCAGATTTCACTAGATTTCCTAGATAGGGGTCTATTCTGAATAGCTGTACCTGACAAATCCAGTGCTGGATTTAGCCTGAATTTAGCCTCATTGTGTTGCTGCATGTAATTTGTTTTGGTATTCCGAATGGGTTTTTTATTACAGTACTCACCACTATTCTAAACATACAAACATGAGCTATTACTCCAACTATTTTGACTTTGGTGCAAATTTCTATCACTTTTGTTGAGAGACGTTTCATCATGCTGCCTCCTTTTCCATGTTCCCAAAGTCCTACCGAATGAATTCAAGGGGAATAAGTCTGGAGAATAAGTCAGTCCATAATTGTATCCACAATCTGAAGTTGTCTGCTTATTTCATTTCATATGACTTGCTCTTCATATTAATTCCAAAAATTGCAGTTAGACAATGAAGTTGGTGGCATTATAATAAACAAGGAAAAGATTAGTGGGACCTTTAAAAGGACCTTTAAAAGCAGGAATGTCTATTAGTAAATATACGAAAAAACCCACAAACCCAACAATGCATTTTCTAAAAATGTAAAACCTCTCAGAGAAATAGATGTTGATTGCTTTGGCCAATAAAAGTTTCTTGGTAGATTCAATTGAATTTAAAAGACCTTGGCAGATTTTGGATCCTTAACAATTCATGAGATTTACACTAAATTTGAGATGTGATCTTAGTCAATCATTAACATATGTGCAGTGTTGAGAGTAAGTATTGTGGCTTGTGCTGAGATTTGTGATCAAGATGTTAATGGAAAAGGAATTGTGACAGGGTAATTGTGTTGATGGCAGCCATGTGGAGAGAGTGCTAACCAGAGAGAATGCGGCTACGACGAGAGGCCTCAGCAGCCAGAGCGCAGGAGATCTCAATTCGCTTCTCTTGTTCTTGCAACTGCTGCTGGGAGCTGACCAGAGCACCACCTTCCACTGGGCCATCCAGAAGAGGAACCATGTTCTGCAAACTGACAGTAAGAGGTGTGGATGTGAAGAGATGCTCATATAGCTCATATATATATATAGTAGGGCTGTAATGATTCTCGAACCAAAACTGACATCAAGGTCTCCCTGCCCAATCCCACCTGCTGCCACAGCAGCAGGTGCAGCCTTGTTGCATGTGTGTGTAGGTGTGTCCAATCACACTCCAATCCAATCACAACCCTGGGACCACAACCCTGCGTCATCTGAACCAACACACAAGAGACTAGTAGCTTCAGAGCAATGAGTGAGGAGTTCGGAGAGGATCTTTGCAAAAGCATGTTGTTCATTCCCTATGGAGTTTTCCTGGGGCTGCTAGCCCGGCGTATGCCTGACTGACTGACTGACCTGACCATCAACAGTACCATGAGTGCCCTGTACATATTGTTTATAGGAACAGTGTTGTTATTGAAGTGACCCTGACACTTCTCTTTCTGTTTACTTTCCTGAGTTGCAGAAGATCTGCGGTAAAACCCGGAATGGATTTTCTTTGTTGTATCGGTTTTCTGTTGTTTGAACTGGATTGAACTGAACTATGTTGGGCTTGAGGGGGAGATTGAAACAGACTTTGTGAATATGCGGATTGAACTCAGGATGTTGAGTCTGTGGGAGACACACACACACACACCCTCACTTCTTTCCAAGAGAATCGTTACAGCCCTAATATATATATATATATATATATATATATTTATATTTATACTATTATTATAGACACACATACACACCCACACAAGTTTGTACAGCTATCTTAGTGAGGACACTCATTGGCATAATGCATTCCCTAGCCCCTTACCCTAGCCATCCAAACTAAATTCCTAACCCTGACGCTTAACCTAACCTAAACCTAATTCTAACCCTAACCCTAAAACAAAGTTTTAACCCCCAAACAGTCCATTAAAGGGGGGTCACAAAGTGAGGACCAGCCAAAATGTCCTCACTTTCCCAAAATGTCCTCACAAATGTCGGTTGTAGACTCAAACTGGTCCTCACAAAGAGAGCTGTACAAGAGCATACACACACACACACACAGAACATTGGATTCACCTGCACAAATGCTCTGGTTTATTCCGCCTTGTTAAAGATTAAAAAATTTTAGCAATAGGAGGTGCAAGGAAGCCATGCTTTAAAGTTGGATCAAAATTCATGGATTTATCAAAGAATACAGATTAATTAATCTGCAAGTGAGTCAAAACCAACTTTGATTTGGCAATGAGTGTCTTGATCCGCTCTAGTTTCTTCTGCTTCTCCTTCTGTTCCTCAGGACTCAGAGGAGTGGTGTCCTCCTCATCAAGGTAGCGCTCTGGAATCAGAACCTTGTTTGAAGCGACCAGCTACAACAAAGATAAACACACATACAACCTATAAACTAATTTATTGACAGACCAATATATTACTTATTTGATAGCACTTAAACTGATTTTTATCAGATTATTTGGTTTGCATGCTTGGACTTTTCTTATATAATTATTATTGTAATCATTATTATTATTATTAAAGCCCCTACAAGGAGCTTTTCATTTTCGTTGATTTTGGAGCCTCTGTGGACAAAATCGGTAATGCTGTCATTATAACCTCAGTCTAGCCAGTGTAACCGATGTATTTATATCATTTATATTTCACCAAAGTTCATGTTTTGCTGTTGTTTTTCCTGTATATATCTGTTTTTATATTCATTTCATTTGGGGAGTTTTATTTTGTTAAGTTATGTTTTTGTTGGGTGAGCTCCATCCTCCTTGTGATGTCCTTTCCTGTGGATTCGCGCTATTCCCCTCAGTTCCTGCTCTGCGCTGCTGAGGCGAGGTAAGATCCTACTATTGATCTTTCAATAGTGTTTAAACTGGGTAAAAAACAACTGAAGTTAAAAGAGGCACATATATATCACTTTGTACAGGTCACAGGACTGTTCAGTGTTGACACAATGTCCAGTTTGTGCGTGTGTATGTATTTATTATACCTTTTTGTAACATGCTAGAGATGGTTTTTCATGCGGTTCATGTTCTCCTTTAAAGATGTGCATGGAGACCTGGTTATGTGAAGTTGCTGTTCTGAAAACCTTGTTTTTTACACAGGTATGTGAGCTCCCCTTTTGTTATTTTGGTATGTAAATTTGATTTGTGTTAATAATTTCTTCAGTTTCCGAGCTACTGCAATAGTCACTACAAAGCCTACTTCAGGCACATTTATATGCTATATTTTGGTGTGAGATCTTCC
This sequence comes from Hippoglossus stenolepis, assembly GCF_022539355.2. Taxonomy (NCBI): domain Eukaryota; kingdom Metazoa; phylum Chordata; class Actinopteri; order Pleuronectiformes; family Pleuronectidae; genus Hippoglossus; species Hippoglossus stenolepis. The sequence continues at coordinate 30,952,785 of NC_061485.1, forward strand.
CAATACTTTAACTTTAGACTTTTAGCGGACCAAAATGCTTCCAAAGTCAAAACCGGGAGCATTTTCTCTGCACAACCGCAGCAGCCTACTACACACACCGCATCCCCGCCTCGTAGTGTCTCCATATGCCCGGAGGGTGCCGCTACCCCAACAGATAATACTACCTCCCCCGGTTTCAAGGACGAGCTGCTCTCTTCCCTATCCAACGAGATGGCGGCTATTTTCAAGACCAAGCTACAAATAGCTCTGAGTGAGAACTTATCATCCATCAAGACGGAGCTACAGGCAGTGAAATCAGAATTATCTCTAAGTATTACGACCATCCAGTCCGAGGTGAGCGCTCTAAAGTACACTGTAGGTGAAATGGAAAGTTCCCTCTCCGTGTGCACCGACGACATTGCCGGTCTCCAGGCTAAAGTGGAGCATAAGTCAGCCGAGCTAGCAAGATTGGATAATAAATGTGAGGATCTTGTGTGTTTCGGTTTTTTACTTATTTATTTAGTTATTATTATTCTTTATTTTATTATTTCTGTTCGAAGTAATTGATCTGCTGTGCAGTTTGAAGACATCTGGTTAAAAAAAAATAAGAAAACGTAGAAACTGTGGCTTATTTTTCATTTGAACCAGTGAGACTTGCTGTACCTCTGTTTGTACCATCACTATGTCTATATGCATTAACGGTGATTCTCGCTGTAAAATGTCATTTCTATGTATCCCTTTTGCCATTTTTTCAATAAAAATATTGAGGGGAAAAAAATGCTTCCAACTCATAACCAGTTAAAGCTCATTCTAGGGGCTTTAAGAAAATGTTAGTTAAGTTTTAGAGCTTTTTTATTAGAATTTTTAGCTGGTGACAGTAAAGCCATTTTATTCACATCCTCAATGCATGCCCTATGGGTGAAGGCATTATTATCCTCATGATGATTTTTTAAAATTTGTTTTACAAATGTTGCTTTTTTTATCATTTAGTATCTTATTTTCATAGAAAAACCAATTGATATTTGCCATCAGCACCAGATGCAATTGTTGGTATTATATAAACTTTGACAATAGGACATAGTCATGAGTATGAGAAAATGTTTCTGAGCATCAAAGTGTAAATGATGGAGGAATGCACTGCATCAGATCATTCTCACCTCCTCACTAACGTCCAGATCGTAGTGTTGTGGTTCCATCTGTAATCGTCTCAGCCGAGCAATTTCTTCCCGTGGTGACTCTTGGCCCTGGCCTCGAACTGCTGTTTCTATTTCTTTAATGTCGATCTCAAGAGCAGTCAACCGCCTCCGCACCTGTCCATATACACAAGGATGCACACACATTCAGATACAATCAAATCATCTATAATTTTGATTATGACACCAGTTTGACAAAAAATTGCTGGGGCTCCCCTCCACTGCAGCCACTAACTGCTGTTGACCTGCTTTTTTTGTAATCCAGAGTGATAACACAATGAATCTCACTAACCCATATGCAAATACACACATTTGTTATTTCTTTTCATTAAGACCAAATCATTTTTACCAAGTCTATGTATACAGATGTGTTGGTGTGTGCCTGTGTTTGTAAATTGGTGCAAGTGAGGGGGTGGGTGTGGGGGAGTAGGGTAGGAGTAGCTGAGTGAATCAATACTTTGTGGGCAGCTCTATTATGGAACAAGATTTTACCCATTTGGAAAGAAAAAAAAAATCACAGAGTGGTGGTCAGTGTTAATAATGTGGCAGCCACAAGGAATGGCGTATGTATAGACATTGTGAAATGAAAAACTACTTTTGATTATTGTGAGCTGTAGCAGTTCAGTGGACATCAGTTAAGTAGGTGGTCTTTCATATGGGGTCCAAGACAGTAAATATATGTGGGTTATTCTCCCTCCACCAACTAGTACAGCTATCATTGTTGTAAAAATTATGCAGACTGGATTGCTCACCTCAAGACACAAAACTATGCAATTGACACCTTTTTGAACAATCTTAACCTGACTTTTGTCTTTGACATATAGCAACAATGGCCTGGAATGTCAGTGAGGATTAAGATATTTTAATCAGTCTCTTCGAGACTTCAAAATCAGCCCACACTAAAATGGCATTAGATTGTCGTGCTGTTTGCACTCCCCTTAAAAGAAATAATAAAAGTATGCCTGGTTGGTCAAGTCAATTCCACATGTATCAACTACAACTCTAATCGCCTGTCAAGCCTACATTTACCCTTTCAGCTCATTGCACCCCGTTTGTATCAGACTCTTCGAAGACAGACCAGGGTCACGCGAAGCACTGCCACATTTCCTCAACAATACTAATTACATATCACAGCTAAAGTCAAACATGGATCTGAACTGAAGATCAATTTACCTGATTCAGACCACAATTTGTACAATAAACTGCTCCCAAACCGGCCATCTTTCAGTTGCTAGCAAACAGACCACCAACGAAACACTCCAAACACTGGCCTTGACTGGTTATGTGAAAACATCCCTCACATCAACAAAGTGGAAACTCATGCAGTGTTTTTGTGAGTAAAGTATGCAAAGATGCTTTTATTGGATGTGTGGAGCTTTCATGTATCCTCCTCTCACTGCTTTTTAAAGTTGACATGCGTGATTTGTAAGAAAGATGTGATCGATGTACATGTTGAGCAGGGTTCAGTCATCTGAGAATGGAAACAGCCCAAACCCTCATCAGAAAATGGTTTGGATCCGGGCAATCGTTTGTTTTTATTATTTTTTTTTAAAATTATTATTATCATCACATCACTACATGCATCTCACCCATGTCAAAGGACCTAAGATGACAGAAATGTATTTACAATATATATAAATTATCACAAACCAGAAATTTCAATTGATTATTCATTGTAAACCATTTCATAGTAAGTAGACCATGAAGGCCATCTCTTTTCAAACAGGTTTAAGTTCCACTTCATTTTGTGACTAAGATATTCCATTTCTGTTTTCTGGAGTCAATTTCTTGTTATCTGTTTAAGTGCTGATATCCGCAGTATCCTTAAAAAGTATTTATCATGTTCACTTTGTATTTTGTCTATCATTTTGCCTAGCAGCACACGTTCAGATGGAGGACCCCTTTTGGAATAGTATTGATTTCCTCCACAATTTTATTCCAGAATACTTGTATTGATGGACACAACCAAAAAACATGGCTAAAATTAGTGTAGGATTCACCATCAGAGGTTTGATGTATTTTTTTTATTTTATTTTGCTTGCTGTATTGGAGTTATAGGTTAGGCTGAGTGGTTAAGATAAGATTATCGTAGCCAGGGGTTGTTGATTAAACATGGAGGAGGCGGAACTTTATTTAGCCAGTTTATTGGTGAGCACAGGATTGATAATTATGTGCAAGATTTATTAGGTGTATCTAAATTAGTGTATCTAAATTAATCAGAAAAAGAGTAAATTAACAAATATAATAGTATCAAATATCCTTAACAAGCACTTCGGGAATAGAAGCACACAGAAGCATCCCGCACATGCAATGAACACATCAAACAGGTAAATATGCACTTACTTTTCTTAATTCAGGCACACAGGGAAACCACAGGAAGAAACACAACAGCAACTAACTGAATTTTGGATTTGGAGAATCGTTACAGGTACGCTATTAGGTCATCATTTCACAGTATCTCTTAATTCTATTCCAGATGTCCAGTGTATTTCTACTTTGTTTATTGTCTGTTTTTTGTGTCCCCTGTTGACTTTCTGTTCAGAAGGGTATTGTTTTTATTTAGACACAACACATTTATCCTACTGCTCTATTAACCTCCACCCAGTTTAAGAATAATCATTTAATCAAGTGGGTATTAATGGCATTTGAGCTGCATGGTAAGATATGCTTCATATTGGGGAGGGCAAGTCCCATGTTTTTCTCATTCCAGAAAAAAATTACTTATCACTTTAAATACTTGCCTCATAAGCTATAGTGAGTGAATCAACAAACATTACATAAATGTTAGTAATGTTCAGGTCTTAATAACTTCTGATTAGTGCCTGTGTTTATTGGTAAAGTGTAAAGTGAGCGCAGGTCAGCAGGAGAGAGGAGGGAGGACACTCATACAGGAGACTCTGACACGGTAAAAGACGACCAGACCTTTAATATACATCTGTCCTGATCCTGAAGCAGTGGGTTATAATTATACAGCAGCAGGACATTGCAAAAAGATTTACGTAGTGGAAAATATGGTCGATTATGATCTGTCTCTGCATCGATACAGAGTCATCCACATCACGATGCATCAAAAAAGCAATTGATTTCCCAATTTATGACTTTCCCCGGCTTTTTTCACTCCTTCTCTTTCGTTGGTCACACTTATATATGCGGCCAGGAGTTCAATACAAATACAAAAATTGGATACGATAATGGGTGTTCTTGTTGCTTGTTTTAGCAAAGCTGAATGACAGGGTCCCATAAGCTTTGACACGTTCTATTGATGTTTATACATTGCTTGAATCCAATTGATAAAGATGTCATGGAAGTCAAATTTGATACAGGTTTCTAATTCCTATCAAAGGTTTTTTCCAAATCCAAAGTAAGAATCAATGTTTTATAGTAGTAAATTAAAAACATTTAAAAAAAAAACATGTTAAAACATCACTACCAGAGCATTTACCCTTTTAAAATTTTTATTTTTGCTAACTTGATTTCATCAGATGTGACTGGCAGAGTCAAGTTTGCATTCAGTTAAACATGCTGTGATTTTATTTTGAGGTTGCAAATTGTTGTCAGGACTTTAAAGTTGCTGATAATATTTTACTAAGTCTTCTGCTATGTCTTGTTTAACTTTTAAAAATTATACTTCTGGTTTAATCTTTAATTGATATCGATTTTTATTTTATCAGTTGCTATTTCAATTAACAGGCCAGGTTTTTTTTAATTCTTTTGCGCATTAACATTGTCAAATTAATGTTTTCTAGTTGTCTACTGTTACAGCTGTAGCCGTCCCTTGTTCGTGTGTCTGTTTATGTATTCATTGGAGTCCCCAGATGCTCCTCCTTCTTCCTGGCCGGTGGGGGAGGCAAAGATGGAGATCCAGATTAGAGCGGCGTCCTCCCTAAACATCCAATCAGCATGAAACACTTTGGGCTGACAGTATAAATTATGCCCAGCTGTGTCAGTTGGGGCAGCTGTATGTCCTGTGTGAACAGCTCGCCAAACTAGCTCCTGAGATCGTGTTTGAATTAAGAATTGATGTTGTCTGAGAGTCAGACTAGAAGTGTTTTTAGAGAATTTATGACTTTTGATTTGAAACTTGTTTTGTTAATGAGTATTGTTTTTCGTTTTGGTTTACTCAAGATAGCTCTTGTTAAGAGTCATCCCTTTGTTATATTTGTTTTCATATTTGAAATAGCACCTTGTTGCTTGTTTTTTGGTTAATTCATATGACATGCATTGTCCTTCAATCTTAAAACCATGTTTAAAAATAAACTAAACAACTTTCATATACCAAAAACATCTGGTTTTATGTGGCCACCTTTTTCATAGCGAGCCGGATCATAACATCTACCTTTCCATTTTATTCTGCATCATCGAAGAATTGTTTGGTCTCTTTATTAATTAGATGTTTAACATCAATTGACAGTCATCTGAATAAGTGGATAACATACAAGTAACATACCAAAACAAAACAATGACTTCCGCAGGTGGCAGTCACTATAAGACTGCCTGGTGAATGCAGATTCCCTTATCATAAATAGGAATCTAAGTCTACTATCTAAAAAAAAAAGGGTTGCAACAGCTTCTCTATTAATTTTCTTTCCTATAAAGGTTAATCTTCCTCTACATTACTTGCTTTATCACTACTATATTACTTCCTTGTGGTGTCATTTTTGGCAGGCCCCTTGGGATTAATTATCTCATTGAGAAAAAAGTTAAATAAAACCAAACAAAAAAACTAATTTCCTATCTTTATTCTAAGTTGTATATTCCTTCTTTAGAAGCAACATCTGTAAAGATTAGAGAAAAGTACAGTGAGATTATGAAGACAATTGTTTTATAGTCCTCATAATAAATGTATCGTTATCTTAGTTATGATAGAATTTTTGATCATTCTCATACAGTAAATCTCTTCCCCATGAGGAGAGTACAGCCTGACTCATTCCACAGATACTCCCTTCTCTCTAAGCAGTACCCAAGGTCAGGTTATAGATAAAGAGCCAACAAGCAGTAAATAGTAATAAATAAGATCTAATTCAGATGCCCAGTTAGAGAGGCACCAACTACAATTCTTTTGCGTATTTCATCAGTGGCTAGACGTAAAGGTTAGGTATGCATGCTTTCGTGGATGTGCCATTGGGATGGGTGAGGCAAGATGAGGGACATAAATTGGGATGCTGTGGGAGACATCTTCAGACTTGGGTGTGAAAATTGCTCATGTTACTCTGTTAGCATCTGTATAATGTTGCATCTTCTGGTCTCCTTGATGCATCAAGCCTACATTACATTATTCTGCATAAGACATCAGCTGCTGCCTGAGTTCTCCTTTCACCAGCTTCAAGAAAACTTCCATCACATTAGTGAATTAACAATCATATTTATCAGGTTTTCCTACACTTACTCATTCAACACATTTAAACAAATAGTACATACGACTTTTAATACTTTTTAAACACGTAAACAGCTCCTTCAATAATTTATGTTTCTAAAAAAAACATTTCTCTTTAAATATTATGTCTAAAGAAAGAAAAAAGATAGGAAAAAAGAAAAAGTCCAAATGACAAGTCCAAAAAGCATTCCCGTCCTCAAAGTATATGCCCAGATACTAGTCTGCCAGTCCTTCATTTTGCATTCTTTCGCTCACTCACAATATCACTATGTGCGCATGTGTGTGTGTACTGTTTGCATTTGCGTAGGTATCTGGAAAAGGCTCTGTCACGATAGCTTTGGAGCTATACTCAAGTTTTACATCCCAGCTTCCTCAGCAGGTCTGCAGCTGTCCTTTTTCTCTCTCGTGTCTCCTCCGCCGAGAAAGTGTGGCCTGGGTCTCAGATTTTCCTGCCCCAGCAGATGTGAAGCCCCGCTAATGGTGCCTTCAGCGCAGAGTGCTGTGGCTGCCTCCCTGGCCTCTCCACAAACTTGTAGCTTTGCTGGGAAGATCAGATGTGATTTCACTCCTTTCTCTTACAGTTCTTTTCTTATTGGAGAATATTGACTTCTCTCTTTTTGTGGTTTCAATGAATAGTCTTGGTCAAAGTAAATTTTAACTGCCTTGTAGAGTATTCAAAGCTTTCTTTACAAATGCGCATCAGGACTTTTTTGACGAGTGTCCCATGACAAAAATGTTACTACAATTGAGAATGGTGTTGTCCCACTGTGTGTAGGTTTCCTCTGATGTGATCGATGCACTGCAACAACATTATGTTGCTCTGCTGGGATTTCCAGTTTCTCTGTTATGAAGTTCACCATATCCTTTCCTAAGTTCCTCCTTTATCTGGTGGATCCTTATATTATTCTGTCTCAATTTATTTTCCAAATATTCCAGTTTTTCAACCATTTGTTTTTCTTGCTGGCGCAGATGGCTCAGTGCTTTATAGGTTGATGTATCTCTCTCCTGCAAGTCATTTTTCAATGTTCCACAGCCAAAACGTAAATTATTGTGCCATATATGCTGCTTGCATATCACTTACAGTGGTTCTTAAATTCGGGATGTCACCTTTTGTCTCGATGAAGCGTAAAATCCTTAATTTGTGAATATATGAACCTGTGTATTATTTGAATAGCTTAGTATTGAATGCACAATAACAGGGTAGCTATGTTTATACATGGCACTAGGCCCAGGTTAATATAAAACACAATTTTATACAATATACAGTATATAGTAGGGGATCCCTGCTACATCTCTCCATCAGTTTGGGGGTCCTTGGCCTGAAAAACGTTGAAGACCCCTGATTAAGACTATTTTCTGGCTGCAGGTTCATGCCACCTTTCTCCAAAATGTTACAGATTATTTAAGCATCCGAACATTTCAGGTATAAAATAACATATTTTGGAGAGTGTTTCACAGCAGTTCCTGCTGAACTGTGTCAGGTGTGCTGTTAGCATGAAACGTGCCACAAGGCAAATCTGGAACACTAACTTAATGTCGTCATTATTGAACAACATGTCCATGTATTTTGTAATTATTATTATCCGTCAGATGAGTGTGTGCTTTGTTAGGGCTGTGCCACTCAACACTTGTAACATTTGAAGGAGTAAATAAAGTCCCATGTCTAACTATGACAACTTTGTGTAAACATTGAATGTGTATTTCATGTTAAATGGATTGGATAGTTTTGCTATTCTCAACATGCGTTTAACTCTGATGTCTGCCACATCCTTTGAATTAGATAAGACAGAGTTTAAACTATGACAAGACGTACACTGCTTTTACATTTGGTAATGCTCTATTAAACTTTTCTCACATTTTCTCAATGACTCACACTCTCGTGGTAATATCATACTCTATCCAGAGCAGAACCACCACCCAGCTTTGTCAGTTCATTGCCCTTCTCCTGTTTTCTCTGCATTTTGCCTGACACAATGTAGTCCAGTTCCTTCACCCATCTATTATCAATGCCAACCAGCCAAGAGAAATACAAACTAATCTTGGTTCAGTGTAACTGCCATCCTCAATGTCAAAGGAATGAATTCAAATGGAACACACTCTTTTCACTCTACTTTACATTATCTGTTCATTTTTTCATCCTATCCTTAAAGCGATAGTTTATAGGACCAGAAACTGCGTCATTTACACCATGTTTTTAGCCTAAATGTCCTGTGTTATCCTCAGACCGTAGCTGTGTTCACGTTCAAGGGCACACAGTGCACAAGCTTGCACTTCTATGCTCTCGCCCAAGGGGTACGTGACGACATCAGAGAGAACACTGTATAAATGTGTGTTAATGGGTAATGGCAAACTGTAATGTGAAGCGACTTCAACCACCTGCGATGCACTCTTTAAAATTACCTCCTGCATGTCTGCATCTTCTGTGCAGGCACTATTGCTAGAAATGGCTGCCCTCCCAATCCAACCACACCTGCAGACTAACTAGCTCAGCATTTTGGCTCATCCATTTAGGTAAATGTTTTTGCCACTGCTACATTTTGTAGCACATGCATCCTTCTGTTCCCATCATCCCTTTGTCTTCTATTCCTCCACCCGCTCGTAGCAGTACCGCTTTTGCTCCCCCCTTTTGTTTTCCGGCCAACACAACAGCAGAAGAGCACCATCCAGTACCTCATCACATGCTAATCAAGTACCTCAGTCTCCTACTTCATTTCCCACTGGCCTATCCTTGCCTCCCTCCCCACTCCCACCCCCTCCCTTCCCCAACACCCAAATATTTTTTCTCCATGAGTCAATAATAGGGCTGCACAATATATATCGAAAATGTATCGCCATCGCGATATCAAAATGCGCGATATACATATCGCAAGACTGATTGAACTGCGATAAATAGTGTTCCATGTGCCATGCATTCACGCTCTACATGTCAATATATTTGGCCAATCAGATGGAGCCCTGCTGCCCTAGATAATAAATTTAAGATATTTAGATCATCAGGTTTTTCAGTCAATTAATCATTGTTGGAAGAAGAGAATAGAGAGAGAACATAATTTCGAGAGGGCTCCGTCAAATCTTGCTCCACCTGCTCTCGACTAAATTCTACTGTGGAAACTTCTAATGATCATGTTTGTCCCGGGTCAAATTCATCACTATGAGCGGTTGATTATATAAAAGAATTGCGTAGCTTATTTATGATAGTCCCAGAACCAGAGGGAAAAGTAACGCACACTCACACAAACAATCATTGTGATTGGACACGTGTCGCAGCGCGGATGTTAGAGGCACAGAGAGGAGCAGTAAATTACTGACAGAGCCACTAAAAACAGTAATAAAAAAATAAAAAGCTTTTCACAGTCCAAACATGTATGAAAAGACGCCAAATGACCTCTGTCAGTTGACTTAGTGGAGCTATGCATGGCTCCCTGGGCGTCTGCCCCGACCCGGCTTTCCGCCTTCCACCTTTGGCATTGGAGCTGTCCTAGGTCCCTGCGTCCGTAGCCAGGTGGGATTATTTCAATAAAACCATGTTGTTATAATGTAAATAATACTTAAAAAAAAATGTCAGTGTCTTACCACTGAGTGTATTGGGTTTATGTCATCAATGAAACTAAAGCAGACAAACTTTAACACTGTATACTTAAGCATTTGTTTATTTATCACAAGTCATATCGTCATCGCAATATTCAACAACGATACTGCATGTTTTCCTAATATCATGCATTACTAGTCAATAACTACTCTCTTGCCACAGCAGCACCATCCATCCAGCCAGCATCATTAGCCCCTCTCCTGTCTTCCCCACATTACGTCACCAGATCCTATCCAGTTACTACGTAGATCTAGCACAGATACTTCATCCAGCCATCATTGACACTAGCCAGCCAAGGGAAATGCAGACCAATCTCGGTTCCGTGCAGCTCCATATTCCAGTCCCCTCTCACCACACTGACCATCCTAAATGCTCTCGGATTGCCAATGTCAGAACAACAAAAAAGTGAGAAAGTAGTTTCAATTTATCCAAAACTGTCAAATACAAATAATACAAATCCTTTTTATGCTGCTAATGTAACTAAACAAACCAGCTTATCACAGGCAAAGAAGAATGACGACTTTTTTCTACATGCAGCGGCAGTTCTAGAAGAACAAAGATTACAAACAGCACAGAATAGGGACAGACAGAAGGCAGACAATAATGACAGGCAGTTGAGACAGGCAGAAGAGAAACAAGAGAATAGGGTGAGAGAGGACAAAGAAAAGAGTGAGGCAATAAAAGAAAGATAGGGCTGACAGGGAAAGAGAAAGAAAAGCTGCGGAACTAGCAAAAAGAGTAACAGGTGCAAGAGCCCCAGAAGACAGCAGCAAGATTTCAGAATCAGAGGGACAGAGCCACACTGCAGAAAGAGGAGCTTAACACAGAGCACAGTGCTATTCTGGAGCATGCAGAGTTATTCTGAATCCCCAAATTACTCCCGCTAGGGTAGAGGACGAGACACTATGAGGACCAAATCAAAAATGTTGACAAGAAAAGATACGCATGAATTAGACATTTTAAGAACCCATTTGCCAGATATGTCAAAATCACATTCAATTAATGCCAAGAAAATATGACAAGAAAATCTCCCAATCCAATTACTCGCACTGATAAGTATTGGATATGGTTGAAACAAGCATGTTTACAACTGTCTAATTCCTGATGTTCAACAGCTGATCACTTTTACATATAGCACTGAATGGGCCTTATGTAAAGATGAGTTTTTTTCCCCTGAAGCAACAGAGGAGGGTCAATGGCCTGCAACCAAAACTTTGATTGATTGGTTAAATGGTGAAGCTAAAACAGCGTAATGATTTCTCAAAGGTGATTCACTGCATCCAAGAACCAAAAGAGTCCGTGCCTGAATTAATTTATTTATTTATTAAGTATGGGATAGCAATGCTGGAATAAAATGGGAAGAAAATCAACTTTTTGCTGTTAAATTTTTTTAACAAAATCTGAAGCCATAAGTGGCAGCAACCTATAAACTGTCAATCTCTGATTGGAACACCAAAATCTGGAAGGGAACGATAAATAAAATAATGGCGTTATACAGGAATGAGGTCCCACCTCCAAACCTAAACAAATGTTACAGCATGTAAACAATCAATTCCAATCACGACAGGGGGGTGAACAGTACAGTAACAAATGTGACAAAGCAGGGCATTGGGTCGTCAAACAAGGGACCCCCCAGAAACAGTATATCATGCTCATCCACCACCCCCACCGGCTGCTAATGTGCAACCCACATATTACAATCAAGCATAGGTAGGCCATGGGGAGACAGGATCAGAGCAATCATTTCCCATTCAAGCAGCAACAATTCAACTTTCTACTGCTCCGTCTAGCGATCAAATGATGCCAATTCAAATAAATGGTAGTACTGTTGAGATTTTGGTAGATAGTGGAGCAACTATCGCCACTAAATTTGCTGAGCATGTATGTACGCATTTCCAGGGTTCCTAATACAGAGCCCCTATCACATAAAACTACAGTCAGTGTTGAAGGTTCATATGTGCAGCATTCTTTTATAATATTTGATAAGAGTCCAATCAATCTCATGGGAAGAGATTTACTTTGTAAACTGCATGCTACCATTCATTACAACCCAGATGGATTGTTTTTAACCCTCCCTGATAAGCCGTACCAGCTCCTCAAACAATAACACACTTGGGTGAGGAACTGTACATGGTATCTTTAAGTGAGCACACTCAGTTCCCACAAAGCACTTTTGTTGTACATAAGCCACCCACTCCAAAACAGTATGGGTCGCCATCAGAACTTTAAGAGATTCCATCTATTTTGTGGGCCAGACATAAAAATCATGTGGTTTTTGTAAATTCGGCTCTGCAACATAAAGTCATACTCAAGCATGATGCTAAGCTACCAATGATAAGACAGTACCATTTGCCTCACAAAGCAATTGCAGGAATATAAGGTGTCATTCAATCTCTATTGGATCAAGGTGTGCTGGTTCAAACCACCAACCCATGTAACAAACCCATTTTACCCATCCCAAAAGCAAATCGCCCAGATGAATGGAGGTTTGTGCAAGATTTGCAAGCTTTTAATAACATAGTAGTCCCTACAGCTCCGATTGTGCCAGACATTACCATCCAGCTCCACGCACTACAGTCATTGATTTATGTTCAGCTTTTTCATCAATACCGTTGCATCCACATAGCTAGTATCTGTTTGCATTCACATTTAAGTATTCCAGTACACATCGCGATGGTTAGTACAGGGTTTTGTCGAGAGCCCTACAGTGTACGCGGCAGCAGTAAAGAGAGACCTGAACAATCTCCATCTGCCAGGGGACTCCACTCTCCTGCATTATGCAGATGATCTCCTAGTAGCTTCTCCGACAAAAGAAGCTTGCCGAACTGACTCTGTTTTGCTCCCGCAGAGACTGGCTGAGTGTGGTCACAGACCGTCACTGGCTAAGTTGCAATTTTGCCGACCTGAGGTCACATGCTCTCATTTCTAGGGATGGCTAATTATTGCAGGCATTGGATTTTTGAGTATGCAACTTTGGACTCTGTTTTGCGAAATGCCGCACTGCATTCAGCCCCTCTCGTGGATGGATGACACATAGCTTTTCAAGATCTGAAGCATGCTCTCACTATGGGCCTCATTTACTAACAGTGCATACGCACAAATCTGTGCTTAAACCTTGTGTACGTTTGACGCACAAATGGGATTCGTCAATATGTTCGTACCTAAATTTGTTCGTACTCTGCGAACAAATTTAGAACTTCCTCAGACCATGCGCACACACAAATGATGAAAGCCTGGCTGTCCTAGAAAATGTAAACACACACCCTTTTGACTAAATGCATAGTATATTAAAACTCCATTTATTTAAATAAAAATAGTAGACAGACAGCAATAATTAGATTTACTGACGCATTGACCAAATGTATTGGTCAATGCGTCAGTAAATCAAACTATGAAATTGACGCCCTTTCATCCTCAGCCAGAACCCCCAGTGATTTCTGTTACTGAACTGAACTCTCTGATCACCTGCCTGACTTTCCCTGTGTCCGCTGAGAGACGCCTTTATGGTCTATTCCAACGACCCTACTGTATATTGTGATGTATTTGGGTCCTAAACACAGCCGTTACATATATGGTGTATTACCACTCATTTTTCAATATGCATACCCACTTTTAAATTGCCTTTGTACACATCATACAGTAGTGTCCTGCAAGCCAAATTTTTCCCAGGAGAGCGAAAGCATCACCCGCCTTACTCTGCCTCTGATTGCTAAGTTTGGATACAAATATCAGAGTAAGCCAATCAGAGGCAGGTGTTTGGTGTTGGGATCCTATTTCCCTTGTGTAAGTAAGTATGCTATAATGATTGTAATCAGTGATACAATTTTCAGGATACATCTGATGATACATTATAGACATTGCATGTCTGTCAAGCTCATCCTATGTTTCCTTACTATTCACATGCTAATTAGATCACACCTTCGCTCCGATTGAAATTTTATATACTATTAATACTATTGAAAGTGTATTTTTACATGTCAATGTTTATAACCCGACATTCATTCTTTGCTGGATGGGCTGCTTTAAAAAAAAAATTTAATTAAGAATACCCACTTCTCCAGACACCACGACACTACTGCATATAACTAAGTATAATAATCATAAATTATTTATATATGTGTGTGTGTGTGTGTTTGTACATGACAGTATGAATGCGCAAGTAGTTAGTACAGGTATGAGCAAGTGAAACATTCAGTTTTTGCTTCTAATATCACATGATTGATCATACCACTTTGTAGTTGGCTGAAGACTGGCCACCTGAGAGGTTTAGGCTCCGCCTCTTCTCCCTGACAGAGCTGCTCTGGTTGCGGCGGATTCGCTCATTCTGCTCTTCTATGCTCATCTTTGACTTCATCTCTGCAGGAAACACAGCACTCTTTGGACGTTCCTGTTGAAAATATGTGACATAGTAACACCTTTAGAAAAGATTTCAGTCCTAGTTCTGTTGGAGCTTAGTAGTCACTTTGACACAGTCCACCATACAACTACATAGACAGTCAACTGCATTGGTCTCTGAGACAAAGAGGTTCAAGTCCCATCTCAATGACATAAGTTATTTGCAACTATGTATCAAAGCAAACCATCACAATGTGTGTGGTTTACCAAGGTTCAGTCCTATTTCTTTCCATTCGTTTTGGTCTTATTTTTTTTTATGTAATAACCATGTTCCATTCAATGCTGAAATAATTTTGAAACCATTAAATTAAAATCTACTGATCGTGAAATATCAAAGAAATCTTGCTTGATTAATTATGCATCTTTCTTACGATTATTCACAGATAATAGTTAATCAAACTGGGTGTAATGAAAGCATTTAAACTCAACATTTTTAAACCCAAGTGTTACTTAATTCTTATCTGAGCATAATGTAAGCTCTTAACTATGGCATCACTTATAACTACATTTGAATTACTTTCTGAACTGAGCTATCACAGTTTGATCATGAGAAACATACTTGATGGTAATCACAATGTTATGGTTTTGTATGTCGTAAGTAACTAAGCTCAAGTGATCCAGTGATTCATTTTATTGACAATTTGTCAATTTCATTTATTTATTTTATGTTTTTTGTTTCTAGTGTACATTGGTTACATATTGACATAGATTTCCATACAGAATTTAGTTTGAAGGCTTAAGACTGAACATCTGTGCACTGTGGTTTAGATAGGTGCAACTTGTATTTGGATAATATTTACATGTAGTTTAGGTAAACATACCCTAGAGATTCCATTCCGCACCCTGCCAAAATGCCGAGACACTTCAGTAGAGCTGCTGTGTAATTCGTCAATGGGGGCCTTGGTTCTAGGAGGAACAATGCCAACTGGCAAGTGACACGAGAGATACATTCAGAAAAATTTGAATGATGAAGGAGCTTAATTATCAGTGCTAACACAATGAGGAAATGTTTGCATATCTTGTCACTCTCAGTTAATTTGGTGATATAATCATACCTCAAAAGACAGAATAATGTGGACTCTGCTCCATGAGGTTCTGTGCACCAACCCAGGACTAAATTGCTAAACTATGATTATCAGCTTTCAAAGGAACCAAGGTGGTATCACATCGAAACTTGGGCTAAGGTTGTCACCTTTATTCATGATGTATTGCCTCTCCTGGAACAGGTCCTGCATATCAGTCAGAGTGTTCTGTTCACCAACCTGGAGCTGCAATATGAAATATGTAATCAATATCAAACCCAAAGGTTGTGACAAATTTCAGGGAACATCCAAAGCTGCTGATTAAACAGAATGCATTCAATAATGTGTTATTAAGGGTACTGATTGGAGAATCATTTTAAAATGCCTGTTACACCTGTAATAGCAGAAACAATACATTGCATATGGGTTAGGGGTTAGCATGTGTAGTAATGACCTGACCAGTATGCATTATAAAATGTAAGACCAAAATCATCTAATTTCAGTGGAATTGCAGAGAATGGTGGATTCAGTCTCTGAGCTTCTGAAAGAGGCCAACTTTCACCAAACACCTCTACAATGCTGTACTTCAAAGGAACAGAGAAAACCTGAGAGCCCAAAATTAACACCCTTGCTCCTTGATTATTAACTGCTATACTACAGAAATGCAGCACAGATTGCAGCCAGACATGATATAGTATTGGATGGCATAAATACATGTTCTATCCATGTCCATATAGACACTATGGGGGGAAATGGACACCACATAATTTTGTAGTGACCAGTGTAATGACTGACTAATAGTGCTGCTTCCTGGAGTGACAGGTAACTAGCTAGCATGACTACATCATTACTAAGACATTACTGGCTGTAGAGAACCCTGCTGCTCTTTCCCTGCCCTGCAATGCAAATGTAGTGCATTTTGATCTGATATCCTTTATTTAGTTACAAAGATTTTCTGTTACAGCATGTACCTGACATTATAACAGTTAAGCAGCACCATTACGTACAAATTTTGTTGAGCATAAAAATAGGCTGCTATTGAGACAAAGATATTCAGAGGCAATTGGTGGATTGTCTGGAAAGATGAAGCACGTGGGATTTGGAGGGATACATGGCTTTTGGTGGACTCATAATGTGGAAAGATGACATTGAAGAACATTTAGGACTGGGTGAGATGAGGTATTGACACCCAAATACCTTTCTGATGTGAGAATCTTCACCATCAAGGTAACCATCATCACGGCACAAGCTGCGTAGCCAGGCGGTGCTGTCAAAGGGCAAAGGGGGGATGGAGGGGGGATGGGTAGGGGAGAGCTCCAAAGGGTAATAGGTCTTGGGGAGAGGAGGCCTTGGGGGAATAGTTTCCTATATCACCATAAGGGCAGGTAGGAGGGAGGAAGAGAGGAGAGTAAGGACAGAAGGAAGAGAGAGTGCTGCTCATCAGGAGGAATGATAATAAGACAGGCAAAGTGCAGAGCAGAAAGGACTCATGGGACTTATTTGATGTGATTTTAGTGAGATACGAAAATCCCCAGATGGTCAATGAAATACCTGGCAGTTAAATATTATTTACAATCTTACAAACCTGAACAAATGGAATGGGAATTAACAGAGCTTCAGAATGTTGAGGTTAATTAAAAAGTTGATAATGTTTTCTTTAAAGATGGCTCTGCATTAACACTTTACCTGAATGATTATCAGACGGTGTTATGACAAAAATCACAGGATCACTGCCCAGTTTCCTTTGATTGTTAGGATAAGTAAGTGGCCTTGCACATGCACCAGCATCAGAAAATGATAGAGAGGCTGGCTGGCAATGGGGTTGGGTTTTGGGGCAAGCACTCCTAAAACAAAGGACTGAAGGTGCATGGAGATCTTGGCTACAGTGTAATGATAAAACATCAGTGCAAAATGAATCGTGGAGAAGCAGGAGCTGGGATTCAGGCATAGAAAAGCATCTCTTGGAGGGCAGGTTTCTGAGGCCATTATGGTATCTTGCTGAGAGCTGAGGTGGGTTGGAGTCTGGATAGACATCTTTTCTTAGGCCAACTCTGACTTCTGGAATACAGCCATCTAAGGATAACCACTTTGTCTCCTGAAGGTCAGATTGGGTTTGGACTGTGTATGAATGTTGATTGGTATATTCAAAGTCCTGGTATTGAACTTGAAGAAATCTGAGCTCTTCTCCTGCTCTGATTCTGGCTAGACTTTGCTGGCTGGACCTAGGTTGGTCAAGGTTAAAATTTGCTCTACATTTGATGTTACGGTCTGTTTCCTCTATCACAGGATCTAATCTAGCAGAGGATTCCCAATGGTTTTTGAAAGCTAGGGAGGGCTGAAGAAAGGTCTGTTGAAAGGTTTCACAATGGTTGAAATTTATACTCTCTGCAAGCAGGCTTGTTTCAGACTCTCTGTAACTTCTGGGTCTACACCTAGGCCTAGTGCCAGATTTGTAATTAGGTACTGTACATGACTTGGGACGAGGTTTAGGTCTTGATCTTCTATGCACTTCAAGCATGGTTCTAGTGTCTGTGCATAGGCTTGTTCCGGCTTTTGAATTGGGGTTTGTCCCCAGCTGGGTGTGTCCGGTGCTTACCTCCGGGCCCAGCTGTTTGTTGGGGGAGACGTGGGAGCCAGGCACTGGGGAGAAGGGGCTGAGTGGGCTGGTGAGGCTTATTGAGCTCAGGGGACTGGCTGGACTATTTGTGCTAAAGGAGCCTGATGCACCGCTGGCCACTGTCCAAGAGAAATAGAAGGAGGAGGGGTGGTAAGGATTGAATCATTAGAATTGACATGATAAGGCCATTGGAATTTCCATTGAATTAAAGTAATTATTTTCCAGCTCCATTGTGTTACCTCGGTGCTTGGCTGTGTCAGTACCTCTGGATAAGTTATTCTTGTGCAGTCCTTCCAAAACATCCTGGACTCTCCAAAACTCTTTCTGGATGTGCCTCCGCACAAGTTCACTCTGCAAACAAAAAGCCAGGATAGACAGAGTAGTATCAAAGGGATATTGATACAGACCAACAAGGACATTTGTTCTATTGGAGATGTTGTTGTTCAAGTATCTAAATGTACTTTTTCATTTCTACAGAAGCAACAAACCAGACTTCTTCATCTCAATTGTAGTGGAGGCAGAATTTTCTGAACAAATAAAACTGAAACTATTCACATGGTTAGATAACACGAAAGGTAAGTGAAATAAATATTTTTGCTATAATAACAATGACCCTTGAAACAGTAATAGTTTCTGTCATTAGCAGTAATGCTAACACACCGTAATTAGTCCAATATCTTAGCATACCCCAAGCAACCTTTTCTTTTACATTTTCTACAAAAATGTACCACACTATAATCAATCTGGGAAAAAATAGTAGGGTAATCTGGGACATTTTTTGCAATTTTGACTTCTGCGACTTATTCTGACACATTAGACACACTCGAAAAAAGAATGGAGATATTATACTCAGAGCTTTTACCTGTTCTTTGTGCCAAAAAAATTAAAGACTTGTATTAGTCTTTAAAAAAAAGCCCTCCTCTAAATAAAGAAACTATACAATTTATTTTAAATATTCTATTAAAGGTGTGTAACATTTTTTTAAATCTAGTAAAATTCAAGCAAAAGCAAGCAACAATAACAGATTACAAATTTGTAATTCTCCATTCTATTGGGGCTACTCAGTGAACAAACAGTCCTTGCAGGTGAGAGACCATAATCATCGATCATCCCATTGTCTTCTCCACATGTTTGGTGAAACCAATGGCTGCAGACCACAGGACTGCCACTCATCTGGGCTCCTCCCAGAGAGCTTACTAATTATGTGCTAGTTAGCTAACAAGTCTATCAGTTTAAACAGACAGGGACAGACTGTATTTACCATCAACTCCTGTCTGACAACTGCAGATCATATGCTACATCTATTTAGTTTATCTTTTTTTAACTTCAGTCCCTAAATGCATATTTCCCCATTTAGAGTATTTAAATGACTGTCCCAGATTGCCCAAAGCATGCTGTCCCACATTATCAATCATGTTTGATAAAGTGGGACAGCTAAACAAATTTTAAAATAACAACAGCCTAAAACGCATTTTCAACAACTCAATGCATATTTTGTTGCTTGAATTCGTCAAAAACATAATTTGATAACAATCAAGAACATTGTCTAATTCATGACAGATTTATATCCTTAACATTTAACTTGTTAGAATCTTATTTCATTGACCTTGTCATGCAATTCCAAGAGAGGGGGCTTCTGATTGACCCCGCCCCTTTCTGTGACATCACCCCCATGAAGTCAAGTGATTTCAGTCACATGATATCCATGCTAACCTACAGTAAAAGTCTTGTTGACTAGATTTTGTTAGAACAGAAAATAAACAGACTGAAGTTTAGGTGCCCCACATTAACAAATGTCCCAGATTACCCAATTCACCCTATATAAAGAATTATGTCTTAATAAAGTTTTTAATTTTTTATTATTTTATCTGGAGAGGACAGAGATAAAATGTGAGCTGTGAAGGGGGGCGGACAGAGAGTGGGGGAAGACATGCAGCACTGGGCCGCGGGTCGGACTCAAACCCAGGCTGCTACGGGTGAGGCCTAGCCTCAATGGAGCGGCAGCTCTACCAGGTGAGCTATACGCCGCCTCAAGTTTAGTCAATTTAATATAAATGGATAAATGGCTGGCTGTTTATTCTTGCTGGGGAAAAAAAGTACTGCTGAGAAACAGGTTTTTCAGAAATGTTTGGCACCAGATAGCATATCAGAAAGATTTAACAATTCAGAAAAAAAATTGAGATTCATGGAATTCCAAGATAAAATCATTTCTAGTTAATGAGGGAGTTTTGTCTGTCCATAATTGCCATAGATCTTGCTCATTGTGTGAACTGTTGGGTTTCTTTATACATTTTTAAGGTCTACACCTTCTATGTGCCTTAAGATAATGTTTATTATGATTTGGCGCTATACAAATAAAATTGAAGTGAATTAATAATCTCAATCATTCCCAAAAGCCTGTTTTCTAATAAAAAATTTAGATTCACCTTCCTATACTTTTTATGCCTCTGTGCCAGTGACAGCCAGTGGCCAGAGGCATTATGCTTTCAGGTTGTCAGTCCGTCCTTCCATCCACCCCATTCTTGTTAATAAGATATCTCAAGAAGGCCTTGAGTGAATTTCTTACTAATATTCAGTTGGACTCAAAGATGAAATGCTTAAATTGTTGTGGTCAAGGTCCCAATGGTGACCTCATGTTCTTGTGAAAGTGATGTATCAGCAAAACCCAAAGGTAATTTGTTTAGATCTGGCACAAGCATTAACTTGGACTCAAGAATGACCTCATAAGATTTGGGCCTCACAATACATGTTTTTGGAATCTTGAATACAATATCTTAAGTCTGCCTTTAGGGAATATTGTGAAATCTTTATCACTTTGACAGAAGATTAATTGTTTAGTTTTTTTTAGTGGTGAAACAAGTCTGGAAACAAATATTATGTAGACTGAAAATGCACTGTTTGGCAGAGACATACCACTGCAGGGTGGTAATTATTGTTTCTTTTTACCACATCTAAGTAGACCCAAGCAGGCTGAGACAAATATTTCTACTGTTAATGACTCGGTTAATGTGGTTTAAAGAATTATAAGTTAAAAATTTTAACCAAAGCCTCTGAACTAATGCCCCACTTACATCATTGCTAATTGCCCCAGCTGTGACTTAGGTGTTTCCTTGACCACTGTGCATCACTGTTTGATTATTAGTCATATTTAACCCATGATAGTAGGCAAATATATTGGTAGTAGGTAAATATATTGGTAAATATTATATTTATATTTTCATTAATTGCAACTGTGTGCATGTGTGTGTTTCCTTGAAAAGTGGATAGAGATCCACTGAACTGGAAATCAGCTTTTTATGAGCTTTTTTTTGGAGACTGATTAAGTAATTGAAGTATCTAAATTTGAACTGTCTACATTGTTTCAATGTAGGCTGATGATGCCTACTTCAAGGGTGTTTATTAATTTGTACAGTAATGTTTTACAGGGGTGATAATAGCATGAATTTTTACCTGTCCTCCTGCATTAAGCTGCTCCCATAGATCTCCATGGATAGCGTTGGCCTCATCCTCTAATGCTTCAAACTCCATGAGAGTGGTGGTTAGAGCCTGAGAGAGGTACACACAAATGCAGCCATAGTAAGGGAATTGTTAATCTGTGGTTTACATAAATCATGCAATTTTCTTACAACCAAGCTCTTGTTCAAGCACTGGACGAGTCACATAATGACAAAATGACATTGTCCCCCACTCTGTATGCATAGGTAAGGCAGCCCAAAAATAAGCTCTGTTTAGATATTTAGTCCAGATTATTTGGGTAAAAAATTTATTTTACAAAGTTCTACATAGTGTGATTTAACTAGACACATGTTAAAACATGTTGAGGCGTGTGTGTTTGTCTGGATTACACACAACATCCTAAATGTGTGATACACTGTCTTACACTGGAGGCCTGTGAGAGCTCCCCTCTAATGTTGATGAGCTGGCTCTGCAGGGTTTCTTTTTTGAACTGTAGCTTTTCCATGGCCAAAGGCTGGTTATGGTACAGCTCGATCTCCCGATGAGTTGCAACCAGCACTTCTTCTAGGCTGTCCTGAAAACAGTGAAGTGTTTTTATTTTAGTGATCAAAGAGTATATATCCTCACATAGGCTATAATAATAATAATAATAATACTCTTATACTACAACACAAAGCATGTATTAAAACTTGAACAGGTCCAGAGCCTGGTAAAAATTGTGTTTGTCGATTTGGGTTGCAATACCATCGTACCTGTTGGTGTGCAAATTCCAGGATTATTTTGTGGATTAATAATTTCTTAACAGCAAATTACATTCAATTCTGCTACGTCATCAGTTAAAATAGTTAACACCGGTGCCCCCCGAAAGGGTGCGTTTTGTCCCCCATATTATAGAATCTGTATTCCAATAACTGTCAAGCATCTGCACCAGCTCATACATATTTTAAATACGCGGATGACACAGCAGTGGTCAGGCACAATTTATCAGCATAGGGTTTTGAGAGGGAAATTCTGGGTTTTATTCAGTGGTGCTCGGATAATTTTCTCGATGTCCATGTTTAGATAACGAAAGCGATGGTCATTGATTTGGAATAATTCCTTCCAGGATTGAGGGTGAATTAGTTGAGTGTGTCTAAAATTTATTATCACTTAAAATTTTAAGAATGCGCACTGCAAGTCTAAAAGACTGCAACAGAGGATGTTCTTTCTTGGGAAACTGAATGATTTGAGCGTAGACCATCACATGCTCCAGATGTTCTACAAAGCTGTACTGCAGAGCGTTCTGTCCTTCGGCCTGGCTCAAGATCACGCCAAACTGCAGCACATGATTAAGACAGCGGGCAGGTTCATTGAGGTTGATCAGGTGTCTGTGGCACAGCTGTATGATGACCTTATTTTAAAAAAGGCGGATCAGATCCTCAAGGATCCTACTCATCCTCTCCACCTCAAATTCAGAGGGAATAGCAGGTCAAACGGCAGAATTCTGCAGCAGAAAATTTAAAACATCAAGGTACAGCAAATAATTTGTCCCTACATCTAATCAGATTGCTAAATGAGAGATAGATGCGCACTTATATTAGGTATGCTTATTTAGATTGTGAACTTATTGTAGGCTGCTCTTTTTGTGTATACTGTTGTCTATTTTCTGTATATCATACATGAGGCTATGTGAGGTACATTTTATATAATATTGGATTTGGTATGTCTAGATGAACATTTCGATTGTATATTGTATATGCTGCTGTATATGGTATATACTTATTGCTCTTTTAGATTGTATATCTTATATGAGGCATCTCATCTCTTTTTGCACATTTTATATTGTTAGTAGGCCTATTGCTAATATATTGTGTGTGGGTGTATATGATTGTGTGTGCATGTATGGTGTGCCTATATGTATTAATTGAGACGTGTATGAGCACATTAATTTCCCCTTGTGGAATAATATAGTTTACCTAGATTGAAAAAATGGTACAATATTGTGATGAAAATTAAGTACCTTGTCCATTCTCAGTCTGTGGACAACAGCCTTATGGTCTTTCAATATTCGATTCTGCTCACACAGTCGACCCAAGAGTTTCTGTGTCAGACAGGACAGCAGGTGGTAACCACATCATGTTGCAGAAACCAGAGAGAAAACATAAGACAGAATGAAAGAGCACAATAAAGGGTCTACATGAGTATATGCTGAGAGTAGAGGCTCAGAGTATATGGACACTGGATGCTAACACCCCTATTTGACAGGCCAAAATTATTCTTTGTGTGCCCTGATACTGGGTAATAAGTTCTGGCCCACGGTCAGTGCTCCAGGTCATACCAAATGTAGTGGCTGGAGTTCAGGTATCAATTTTGCACAAATTGAACTTGGAAAACCATGTCATTATGGGGCTGTCTATGTATACAGGGGCACTTTTATGTTGCAACAGTAAAAGGCCAACCGCAAACTTTTTAATTTGTAAACAATTGTAAATTGCCTAGACTGCAGATCAAAACATTTAAACATGAACTTTCACATTCCTCTGGACATGAAGTGTTACAAATTGTGAAAGATCTGGATGTAAGTCTTTTTGTATGTTTATAATGTGCATGTAGTGTTAAAAGTCTTACACTGGTTTCAATCTCATTGAGCTTCAGTGTGGGATGTAACTCTCTGCTGTAGACATCATGGAAAAGAGGCACCTGTAAAAACAAAGGATACAGAAACCAGCTAATAATCATCATCGTCAATCAAACAGTACAAACACTTAATGATCCAATAGAGAAAAACAAATATTCTGTGTATATAGTCAGTTTTTTCGTGTGAGGAATGTGAAACTTCATTCAGAAAGTCATCAATCAATCAATCAAATTTTATTTGTATAGCCCATATTCACAAATCACAACTTCTCTCATCGGGCTTTAACAAGGTGTGACATCCTCTGCCCTTAACCCTCAACAAACGTAAGGAAAAACTAAACAACTTTTAACAGGCTAAAAAGAATGTAGAAACCTCAGAGAGAGCCACATGTGAGGGATCCCTCTCCCAGGACGGACAGAAGTGCAATAGATGCCACGTGTAATGGAGAACATAAGAAATATAAGGGTATTTGCAGCATTGATTAGGATAAACACTTTGTAGCATAATGGAAGGTAAATTAATTGATGGATTATTGTCATCAAGATCAATATTAAACTTCAAAGCCAGCAAATAAATAATTATGTTGCAATGAACTATTAATCAGTTGTCATGTTTTCTCTAGTGGATGGAAGGTGATTAATTTACTTTGACATTACCTTCAACCTGGTGTTAAACAACACCTTGGCATATTGATATTGGATACCTGCATGTTACCTCATGTGTAACTGTCACATAGGCTCTTGGCCTAAACCCGGATTTTATTTGAAATAAACTTTTTTAGTGGTCATTAATTATTCTGTCTTGTTTTGTAAAAACATCGAGTCATTACTAAAACAAATTAGTTGTTTGTATTATTCAGCTGTAACATACAGTGTTAATGATCATGTTAAGCAGAGGTAACTTAAAGGAATAGTTCACCCAAAAATGATAATTCACTCATTATCTGTTCACCACTATGCCGATGGAGGGGTGGGTGAAGTGTTTTGAGTCCACAAAACACTTTTGGAGTTTTAGGGGTAAACAGTGTCTGCTGATATCTTCGGACGAGGTGCATTCAGGGACCGTCATAAATAATAACGTCCGCTATCTTAGCCACTTCTGGTGGACTTTAAGGCTCGTGTGGTGTCATCCAAGTGTCTGCAAGCCCCTACATTCATATTCGACTCAAAACGAGGTCATTTCATTTTACACCTAAAAGTCCACCAGAAGTCGCTAAACAAGCGGACGATAATATTTCAGACGGTCCCTGAATGCACCTCGCCGGAAGATATCCGCGGACATTTAGGCATTAAAACATGGTGTAAATGACCTCGTTTAGAGTCGAATATGATTGTCGGGACTTCCCGGACACTTGGATTACACCACAGTAGCAGTATGGAGGCATGTTATGTTTTTTTTGTTTTAGTGTTTTTTCACGTCTCTACTATCTTCAATTGTATTGGATTCGGCTGCTACCTGCCAGCTACACTGTTTACCCCTGAAACTCCAGAATTGTTTTGTGGACTCAAACACTTCAACCGCCCCTCCATCGGCATAGGGGTGAGTAAATAATGAGTGAATTATCATTTTTGGGTGAACTATTCATTTAACATGTTGCTTTTCTGTAAGGGAGGGGAGGGGCTTATTAGAATTTTTGTCCTGTATGACCTGTATGAGGATTACGATTAAGATTCCTTTATTGTCCCTCAATCAAGCACACTCAAGCACTACATGCAATGGGGAAATTGACCCTCTGCTTTTAACCCATCCGTGTTCCACAGTAACCACATGGAGCAGTGGGCAGCTATGGAAAGCGCCTGGGGAGCAGATGTTAGGGGAGTAAGGTGCCTTGCTCAGGGGCACTTAGACAGGAGTCCATGGCTGCTGCGTCTGACAGGAGAACTTGACCTCCTGAGAGGTGGGAGAGTATGGAAGCATCAACACCAAGTGTAACAGTGAGTGTGTTTGACCAAATCAACTATTTTTCAGACAGCTCTCTGGGACAACAAAAATATGGTCCACTGACAGCATAAGCTTGTGTCAATGTGCTATCAATTCTCTGCCGGCTGCCGACAGCAAAATGTTAACTTTAAGTTAAGAAATAAAGAAATAAAAAAAGCAGTTTTAGATAAAATTACACCAAATAAAATGGTGTGTACGTAAAAGAAAAAATTGTGGATAACTCTCTGGGAAAAGTGAGCTAAACGCTGAACATAGCGTTAGAATATGTTAGCATGTGCTTGGGGTCATGCTCGCTGTTCATACCGATTCAAAATGTGCACTGTGAATGGTTGCACACATTGCATTATCAGTTTCATTTAACTATTCAAAGGACTTGGTTATAAAGGGGTAAGTAGAGTTTTGCAGAAGTTATTGTTGGGTTGGATATTAATCATTTTAGTTGTTTGTGGATAAAACAATGAGGCTATTTAATGTACTGCTCACAATTTTAACATGAAATGACTGATTGTAGAGCTGCAGGGTGGTATTGAGATGCAGACACAATCAGTTTTTTTTCAGGTGTACTTGGAGCTCAACAGGATTTGGGGCAAGAACCTCAAGCAGAAATTCTATGAAAACATTGATGAGCACAGTCGTATTCAAATAATTTGATCCAAGAGAGGGAATGTTCGGCAGCTATTCAATCCAAATTGTGCTTGGTTGTTTCAGCTTTCATTAAACCATTCCTTTCTTGTCACTATAGCTATCTAACTAGTGTCATTTTACTCTCTAAAAGACGACAGAGCTGATATCCATACACTGGTACTCAGAGGCCTTCTCATTATTATTGGTGACACAGTTCTTTCTTTATGTAAGCGTATCTAAAAGTGTCATGAAGGCTTAATGATGAACTTGTACAATCATTTGTTAAACCATATGGGCATAGTTGTATACATACAATAAAAGAATAAGATATTGTGCCACTTTCAGGTGAAAATGGTGGTTTCCAATCTGCCAAAATATTCCTCTTCTCTGAGTACCCCAATCCACTGAGGCTGGAAAGGTGGTCTTTTGCTGAGCTCAAACTGTTAGATAATTACACTAGTGCAGTGGTTCTCAAACTTTTTACACCATGTACCACCTCATAAAATATTAGTTTCATCAAGTACCATTGTTATGACCAACATTAAAATACAGTAGCGTAGGCCTAACCTATTTAGCTACAGACAGTTCACGCAAGAGGAAGGTTTAAACAAAAAGCGACCCAGCTACCGTGAGCCTCGCCCGGCACGAGCCACAAAGTGCGGCCGCTGAAAAACGATCGCGCCACACCCGGCCCGCGGTACAATTCTAAACGGCCCGCGATAAAATATATGTCTATCTTAACTGGCCCGCCCGTAATTAGGACACATGGAGCGAGCGAGCACACCTCTCCATTCCACTCACTCGCAGAGTGTTTGATGATATAAAATTATTTTTCCAGCGTTCCAGAGATCCCAGTGCCTACCCCGTCAAGTTCACCATTTCTCTCAGGCTTATCTCTCTCTCTTTTTCCTTCCGTCTTTCTCTCTCCATCTCGCTCCGGCCAGAGAGCCAGGCGGCATGCACGGGCTCCACTGAAAGAGCCACGGTGCGCACACTAGACGCACACGGAGCGAGCGCCCCTCCTAACCTGCCGAGCAATAGGTGTTATTAAATTATTTTTCCAGCATTCCAGAGATCCCAGTGCCTGCATCGTCAAGTGTGTGTGGGGGGGGGGGTAACAAATAAATAAAAATAAGTTAAATAAGTAAATGAAATAATAGAATAATATAATAGGTACATCAGCAGCAAGCACCTCAATTGTAGTTAAAATGGGTAAAAGGAATGTGTTTACCCTTCTAGGTGTCGTATCATTGCCCATAAAGTAAAATAAAACTAATACAAATATGTTAACATAATCATGATGAAGTTTTCATATTTTCCTTTTTAGTCATATATTATGTGTCCATTTCTGATACAAAACATTAACTATGTACAACATAAAGCAAAACAACTGGGATGAATGGTCATATCCAAGTTACATCAATATACAGTATCTTATGTAAAGTCCTATCTCAGGGGCCTGATGAATTTGATCCACCTTAACCATGTACTGTTAAATATGTCTTGACGTCGTCTGAGACAGTATGTTGGTTTCTCCATCGTATATATTTATGGACAATGTCTATCCAGTCCTAAGTCGAGGGAGCTTGGGGCTTTAGCCAATTGCAGGTTATTGCCTTTTTTACCTGCAGCCAACACAATTACCATAAGGGATCTATCCAGGGAACACAGCCTTTGTGGGGTATTTCCTAGATATATAACATCAAATCTATAAGGGATATCTATTCTTCCAATAGGTGGAAAGTATAGGGCAGGACCAAAATATAGTCTAAGTTACTCGTCCTGTCTTCCTTTTGCAGAGGAGTAATGAAGAATAGAACCAAACTCTTCCAACTGAATTCTCTCAGAACAAGGGAACTTGT
This sequence comes from Hippoglossus stenolepis, assembly GCF_022539355.2. Classification (NCBI taxonomy): domain Eukaryota; kingdom Metazoa; phylum Chordata; class Actinopteri; order Pleuronectiformes; family Pleuronectidae; genus Hippoglossus; species Hippoglossus stenolepis. Next base: position 30,981,454 of record NC_061485.1, read on the forward strand.
AGTTTTCCACTGTATTTTGCAAATTGTATGCCACTCCTCCCCAGAAAGAGCTCTGACACTTTCCATATCCCATTTTTCCTTAATATATAATGCCTCTTTTGATTTTCTATTCTATTCAATAAAGAATTGTATGTCCTTGAAATAATTTTAGTAGTGGACTCAGATTTGTATGCAGATATAAAGATTTTCATTAATTCATCTTTTAAATCTTCCAAGTCAATGTCCTTCATGATTGAAGGACATTGACTTGTTGGTCAAATTGATATTTTTCTCTCATAGACTGGAAACTCTTTAGAGACCCCTTGTCTATCAGAGTACAGTAAGCTGTCACCCCTTTTCTTGCCTGTGTACCAAATCACTTATCAATCACATTGGGGGGAAAGTCTCTATCAAAGGCACACCACCTTAATAATTTAGCTATTTTCTGTATATTGCACAGTTTTTGAGTTTCCTTCCAAATCTTTAGGGAAAAGTTCAAAAAAGGATTTGTTCTATCCAATAGATGTTTGATTAGTGTTTAATCAGACATAATTGATTGAAGTGGGATCTTGTCTGCCATTGCTAGTTCCGTCCACCTAGCCAAGAAGCTCGGGTTGCACCAGCATGCAAGGTGTCTCAGCTGGGCTGCATAGTAATACTCTAGTAAGCATGGAAGCCCCATTTCCCCGTGCTCTTTCTTAAGTTGTAAGGTTTTATATTTAATCCTTGGCTTTCTGCCATTCCATATATTTCTGGAAATGAGTTTGTCCCATTCCAAAAATTGCTGGGTCATCACTACCAGAGGTAATGTTTGGAAAAGGTACAATAATCGTGGCAAAATATTTATTTTGACTGAATCAATTCTTGAAGTTAAATTTAGGAAAGGGCTAACACCACCTCCTTATATCAGCCTTTAGTTTAGAGGTAAAAGGTCCAAAATTAATGTTAAACAGATTTGCCAGGTTTTTTGGTGAGTACACCCCCAAATATTTTATTGAGTCAGCTTCCCATTTTAGGCAATATTTTTGGATAATATCCTTGGTAGGAGTATAATTCTAAGGTGAGGACTTGTGTCTTCGATACATTTAATTTATAGCCAGACATCAAGCCAAATTCTTAGGGTAGGGATTGGGTGGGTTGTTCTAATTCTAAATATATCAAAACATCATCCGCAAGTAATGCCAATTTTTGTTCCCACCCGAAGGTTGAAATACCTTGTATATTTTGGTTCTGGCGGATCCATTGAATTAAGGGCTCAATAAATATGGCAAATAACAGAGGAGAAACAGCACATCCTTGTCTACATCCCCCGCTGTAAAGTTAACGGGTCAGTAAGGTCACCATTTACTTTAAGTCTTCCTGTTGGTTTGTCGTATAATGTTTGAATCATTGTTATGAACTTCTCATGAAATCCAAATTTGTGGAGAACTTTATAAAGAAATTTCCAGCTTACAGAATCAAATGCCTTTTGGGCGTCTAAACTAATCAGGACTGATTGGGTCTTATTTTCTGTGACTTGTCGTATTATATGTAATTTTCTTCTAATGTTATCCTGTGTTTGTCTCCCCTTAATAAAGCCAGTTTGGTCGAGATGGATAAAATCCGGCAAACATTTTTCAAGCCTCCTTGCTATGATAGATGTGAATATTCTGTAGTCTACATTTAGTCTTCCACTAGGAAACATTATCAGGACACACTCGGAAAATTTCCACTGCTATGCAGATGACAGCCAGTTATACTTATCAATAAAACCAGAACAGTGTAATTGATTAACTAAACTCCAAGCATGTCTCAAGGACACAAAAACTTTTTCTAATACTTGGCCCTAAACACCTTAGAGATACATTATCTAATGATATAGCTGCGCTAGACGACATTGCCATTGCTTCAAATGAAACAGTCAGGAACTTGGGAGTGATCTTCGATCCCGATTTTTCCTTTAATTCTCACTTTAAACTAATGTCTAGGACCGCCTTCTTTCACTTGCGTAATATCTAAAAAATCAGACATGTCCTTTCTCAAAAAGATGCAGAAAAACTAGTCTAGGCTTTGTTACATTCAGACTTGATTATTGTAATTCCATATTATCAGGCTCCAGCAGTAAGTTGTAAAAGACTTGTCCAAAATGCTGCAGCACTTGTCCTGACAAGAACCAGAAAGAAAGACCACATTTCTCCTGTATTAGCTTCACTACACTGGCTTCCGGTTAAATCTAGAATAGTACCTTATCAACCCACTAGAGCACTGTGCTCCCAGAATTCAGGCTTACTTGTCGTCCCTAAAGTCTCTAAAAGTAGAGTAGGAGCCAGAGCTTTCGACTATCAAGCTCCTCTCCTGTGGAATCATCTCCCACTTTCAGTTCGGGAGGCAGACACCATCTGTACGTTTAAGAGTAGGCTTAAAACCTTCCTTTACGATAAAGCTTATAGTTAGAGCCGGTCCAGGCTTGTCTTGGACCTGGTCTTAGTTATGCTGCTATAGGTCTAGAATGTCGGGGGACACATAACACACAGAGCTTCTCTTCCCAGCTTCTCCTTCCTCATCACATCAAAGAAATTAATATCTCATCAATACATGTTACTGACTTGACTTCTTCCCCGGAATCCCTATGCCTTATCGTCCGCAGATCCAGGTCCGCGGCTGCGGCCACCTCGTGGATTATAATGGTGGATCGCGTAACAGAGATCGTGATCATAATGGCGGATCCTGTATAGAGGATCCTGTATCGTGCTGGCTGATCGTGATAATAATGGCAGATCCTGTATCTTGCTAGCTGATCATGATAATAATGGCGGATCCTGTATTGTGTTGGCATCTGATAGTGGTGGTGGACCACGATCGAGGTGGCAGCTGATGGTGGATCCTGATGGCGGCAGTGGATCATGATTGTGGACTATGGTAGCATCCGATCGTGATGGTGGATCCTGATTATGGTGGCTGCTGACCATGGACTATGATAACAACATCTTTCTGATGTTCTCCATTACACATGGCCTCTATTGCACTTCTGTCCGTCCTGGGAGAGGGATCCCTCACATGTGGCTCTCTGACGTTTCTACCTTCTTTTTACCCTGTTAAAAGGGTTTTTTAGTAGTTTTTCCTTACTCTTGTTGAGGGTTAAGGGCAGAGGATGTCACACCTTGTTAAAGGCCTATGAGACAAATTGTGATTTGTGAATATGGGCTATACAATTAAGATTTGATTGATTCTTGAGTCTGCGCCAGTAGAGCTGCCTACCTTCAGCCTTGTGATAGCCAAATTAATTTCTGTAATTGTCACCTCTGCACTAAGAATATTATTTTGGCATTCTGTTACTTTTGGTAGGTGGAACGAGTGTAAGAAATTGTCTATCTGTAAATCATCGAATTTTTTCTTGGTTATATTCAGTCTCTTTAGTTTCTGGGTTTTTTATTTTGTAGAGAGCACTGTCTGCTTGTTTTTTCTTTGATTTGTAGGCTAATCATTTTGTAAGCTTTGCCACAGACTTCCCAGTACTTCTGTTTGAGAAAAAAAAGTTTCTGTTGTATTTCCTGTGTGTATATTTCATCAATCTCATTTCTAACCATCTTAATTTCAAATCTGTACTGTCTTTGTGTTCTCTTTGTAACTGCTTTAGTTTTAGTTGTAATGTATATAATCTTTCCTGTCTTCATTTTTTAAACGGGCTGAATGTGCAATAATATTCCCTCTCATTACAGCCTTAAGTGCATCCCCATAGCATGGGTGGCCCCACCTGTATCATTTAGCTCCAAATAGGTCTGAATTTCCTCCTCCAGTGCTACTTTAATTTGTGGGCTACTAAGTATACTTGAGTTCAACTTCCATGTTGTACACCTATGTTTTTGGTTCAAATTAATAGTGAGATAGATGGGACTGTGGTCGGGATATCAATATTTCCTATATCACAGCAAACAATTCTATGTCTTTCTGAATTATACGTTAAAAATAGTCAATACGGGTGTATACAGAGTGGGGATGAGAAAAATGGGTATAGTCCCAACCTCCAGGGTTGATACTGTATCTCTCCACACATCTATAATCCCATTTTCTGCATAATAGTGTTTATTTTCTTATTTGTCTTAGTTTGTCTGAGAGTTGGTTTTGATGAATCAAGTTTCTAATTCAGTCTGATATTGAGATCGCCACCACATTTTAGAATTCCTTCAGCTCCTGAGGCCATGATATCAAATATTTGCCTGTAAAAGTCCCATTCACTATTTGGGGGTGCATATACATTTAACAAAGTAATCATTATACCCTCTAGCTTTCCTCTGATCAGTACATACCTCCCTTCCCAATCTTTTTTTTCCAACAGGTGCTCATACGTAAGAAAATTATTTATTAGGATTGCTACTCCTCTTTTGTTTCCAGACTTATGTCATGACGAGTAGACATGTTTGAACCCGAATCTTCCTAGTCTTTTATGTTCAGTTTCATTTAAGTGGGCTTCTTGTAAGAAAGCAATATGGGTCTTTTCTTTTTTTAATTTGGATAATATATTGCTCCTCTTTATTGGACTATGCATTCCATTTACATTAAATGAGGTGACTTTTATTCCCTGCATAATGTAATTTCCCCCCCTTCAATCCTGTTTTCTCACTGTTGTGCCTTAAAACCTTTGACCATTCCTCCACTGTAACAATGAACTGTGATGAATAAAAAAGGGAACTATAACTAAAGAACATTTCAATTTCCCTTCTTGAGGCTTCCAAACACCAGGTCTGAACTATGACATTGATCGAGCCAGTTGAGCCTGGCTCTGAGGGAAAAACCTTTGTCGTAGGCAAAGGGCCATCGCGATGGTGTTGGCAAACGCAAAGCTCTGCATGTTTTTATAAACCTCCCTCCACCTTAATGTTCTACAAACTTTTTAAGTCAACTTTTGTGCCATATATGAGATGCAATAATATACATATGTAATATATGAGTAAAATGAAATACAATATTTTGTTAGCAGATTTATCAAAATAATCCATCACTAAAGTTGACTGAATAAATCACAACTAATCAGATTGAGTCACCAGAAACACTTTATGGTATCTAACATCAATCTTACTCAGGAACTACTGTGTCCTTTTGCAGTGCCTCCACATCCCGGAGAAGACTGCGAGTCATCCCTCCTCCTCTGCGCAGTCCATTCGTGCCGACCACCTGCCATCCGATTCTATTTAGTTGGAGATTGATGACTTTATTCCCATGGACTGTAAGGCCTCTGCTGCCTCCCATGCGGAGCTGTATGTCTTGATGCCCTCCTTCAGGTGGACTCTCAGTTTGGCTGGATATGGAGTTTGAAACTTAATATTTCTCTCCCTCAGTTGTCTCTTGATCTCGGCATACTCGCATCTTTTCTTTTGAATTGTTGGCGAGAAGTCATGATCCATGTCCCCTGACTCTGTGCCTTCGCTGATGCCATAGACTCGCAAGTTGTTTCTCCTTGTGTAGTTTTCTAGCTCCTCACATCTCTCCTCCAGTTGCCTTTCTTTGCAACAGGTAGCTCAGCAGGCGAGTGTAGCGGGCAGATCCTTCCTCCACCTGGTTAATCCGGGTCTCTGCATCGGTCAAACGGTCTCCAATTTTATCAACAGATTGTTCCAAAGTAGACAAAGCGGATGCTATAACCTCAAGCTTATCATTGTTCTCCTGTCTGAACGCTTTTACCTCGGATAGGATTGCAGTACTCAAGCTGTGATCCTCCTCCTCCGACTTAGGCTCAGGGCTAGCTTTAGATTTGGCATTAGCATCCGCTATTGCGCATTCCTTTGCGTTTCTGGTTTGGTGACTCATCGTGGCATTAAAAATCAGTATCACCCTACTCTTAAGTCAGCCGTTTTAATCAGGGTGGAGGCGGTAGGTTTAAGTTGGTCGCTGATTCACTGACACGCAGCCGCCATGTACCATAGTTTGAGAATCAGTGCACTAGTAAACTTCAAAAGCAAAAGCATTTTCCAAGCTTTTTCGGCTACATTGCTAAAAAGTTGTGATATTTATTTAATGAGAGATGTCATTGTGCTCTTTATTAAGGACTCTTGATGATGACTCGTTCCACAATATTGATATTGGGATCCTCCTTGTTGAGCATGAAGGTACTGTGTTCTCAACTTCCCTGCATCTCAGTTCAGCCTCAATGAAGATCATCATCGTGGGAGAAGTTATGACCTGTCAAAGGCTATGTGTATTCTGTTTGGACTAGCATACGGACTTTATCTCAACTACCCTAAGTCTATGAAGCTCACAAATTGTGCTTATTTTTGTGTGTCTTTACTTGTCTTTTGATTGACAAGCTTTTTCATTGCTGTGTTAAAACATTTGAATTGTTTTGTTAACAATAAAATGCATTGGAGAATTTACATTATTGTTTAATGTCTTTCTTTCCATTCAATTTTGTTTAAACTATTTATTTAGCAATCTCATATGATTAAATTAAAAGAAAATACATTACTTATGTTATTCTTGGTAAATACTGTACTAGTACAGCATTGGTACAAAAATAACCATTCCTCTGGAGTATTCGCACTGTACTTTGTGGTCTGTAATCTAAAGCATTACCAATTTTTCTCAAGGAGAACAGTTTTACCAGGATTTGTTCTTTGATTCACTTTCAGGGCAAATTTCAAGCTGCCTTTTTGAGCTAGGTATCATTGCAAAAGTCAGGCATGTCCGGTCTTAAAACGATGCAGACAAATAACTCCATGCCTTCGTTACCTCCAGACATGATTATTGTAATTCCCTTTTATAAGGGTCCACCAGTAATTCTTTAAAGACTTTGCAGCTTTTCCAAAATACTGCACCATGTGTTCAGACAAGAAAAGGGATTACATTTCTCCTGTATTAGTTTCACTACACTGGCTTCCTCTTAAATGTAGAATATCATTTCAAATTCTCCTCCTACAAAGCCCTTAATGATATGGCACTATCATACCTTAAAGAGCGCATAGTACCATATCACCCCACAAGAGCACTGTGCACCCAGAATTCAGACTTACTTGTCATCCCTAAAGTCTCTAAAAGTAGAGTAGGAGCCAGAGCCTTAAGCTATCAAGCTCCTCTCTTGTGGAATCAACTCCCAGTTTCGTATCGGGAGGTAGTCACTTTCTTTATGTTGAGGGTTATTTGTGCTTAAAAGCTTCCTTTTTGGTGAAGCTTATATAGTTAGAGCTGGCTTGGGCCTGCCTTGGACCCAAATGAGGGTCGTGAAACAACGGACACCCCCACAGACAGCCCATCCTGCTTTTCCACCTCCACCCCCATCGGCTGCTAATGTGCAACCCACATATTACAATCAAGCATAGGGAGGCCATGGGGAGACAGGATCAGAGCAATCATTTCCCATTCAAGCAGCAACAATTCATCTTTCTACTGATCCCTCTAGCGATCCAATGATGCCAGTTCAAATAAATGGTAGTACTGTTGAGATTTTGGTAGATAGTGGAACAACTATCTCCACTGTAAAATTTGCTGAGAATGTATGTACACCGACGTCAAATTTTATTAGGGTTCCTAATACAGAGCACCTATCACATAAAACTAAAGTCACTGTTGAAGTTTCAGATGTGCAGCATTATTTTATGATAAGAGTCCACTCAATCTCATGGGAAGAGATTTACTTTGGAAACCATTCATTATAACCCAGATGGATTGTTTTTAACCCTCCCTGATAATAAGGCTGCTCAAGCTTTTCAATTTTTGCAATCGACTATTGACTGTTTGTATTGTTGAACATTGCCAGATTTTAACATGCTTTCCAGTTTTAAGTATCCAACATTTAAAAAATTGCTAAAACTTCCCCAGTATGCGCAACATTTATGTCTGCCATGAGGCCTCTCCTGCATTGTCATTGTACAGCATGAAAAGAAGAATTTGTGTCAGTTAGTGTCGCTGCAAATTTCAGTGGAATTTCAGGTTAACAGCTGTTCACAGGAATCTGCAGGCAGCACAGAGAACTGCCGGGAATTGACGCAGGGTTCCAGTTTCCGGCAGTTTTACAAGCCTGAGAATGTTGGTCAGGTGACCCCCCTGCTCCTAGGCCTAGGGGAGGCTTTCACATGTAAATGACAATGCTGTGAGCTTTACAAATGCAAATCAGGATAGTTTAACTCAGTGGTGCAGAGGTAACACCTTTTTCTAAAAGGTACTAACTAAGGTACCAACTAAAATATCTGGGGTAAGTACACCAGGCTTAAAATAAATATAAAATCTGAAATTGTAGCTTATATAGATTTCCCTTATGTAAGTAAGTGTGCTACAATGAATTACATCGTATACCATGAGTAAAGGTCAATGCTATAAAAAAAATTTGAAACAGTGCAATTTATTTCAACATTTGCCTGTCAAGCTCATCCAAGATAATATGTTGGAATGGAGAGAGTGGCACCACTGTACAGTTTTCTAAGAGAAGTCTTTCTGCTGACACCAAAACACTGTGCTTCACATAAAGCATATCAGTTGTGTCATCGCGTGTCAAAGTTCCAACCATTTGTCCTCCCAAAATACTGGCAAACTCGGCACCATATTCACATGTCCATGGCATACTAAGCTGTTGACTCTGCTGAAATTGCCTCATAATTTTAACTTCAATTGTCCTATTGTTGTTATTAAACTATTTCAGTATTCCATTAAAACACTCGATACTTTTATCCAAAGCGACAATAAGTGCATTCAACTATGAGGGTACAAACACAGAACAGCAAGAATCATGTAAATACATTAACTTAACACCAGAAAGAATAAACTGGTCCTCACATACTCATCCCATATAAATGTAAAGTACAATTTAAAAACTGTTATAACCGCTGCTTCAAAAGTGAAAAGGTCGTTTGTGAAGTTTTACTCTGAAAACGTCACACTCAGCTACATGCCACGTCACTCGTTAACGTCAACGCGGTAGAGGGCTTGTCCAATCCAGCCTCGTGAATGAAGTGTCTGTCTCCCGCAGACAAGAAACTACCGGCTCGTGTTTTGCGTGGTCCGACGAGTGACTCTGTTTTTGGTGTAAAGTCGACACGACACTGTTTCCCTGGAGGAGAGGATGATTGCGTTGGAAAGATGCAGACTGCATCGTATCATCCGTTCTGCTGAGAAGGTGATTGGCTGCAATCTGCCATCTCTACAGGACCTGTTTGCCTCTAGGACCCTGAGGCGTGCAGGTAAGATTGTGGCCGATCCTTCCCACCCGGGTCACAAACTCTTTGAGGTACTTCCCTCCGGCAGGAGGCTGCGGTCCATCAGGACCAAAACCTCACGCCACAAGACCAGCTTCTTCCCGGCTGCAGTTGGCCTTATCAACAAGGCCCGGGACCCCCACCTGACTTGGACTCTTATCCCGCCCCCACACCTCAAGTCTGTGTTACATTAACACACATTACTTTGAACATTGCACATTCTCATTGCACTCCTGTTTTGCATTTTGCATTTACTTTATTATTATTTTTTTTTTTCTATATACATCTTTTATATCTTTTTATTTTATATTTGTTTTTTTCATGTGTGTAGTACTTATTGTGTTTTTATGTTTTATGTTCCTTGTATGCACCTATACCAAGGCAAATTCCAGGTAGGTGTAAACCTACTTGGCAATAAATACTTCTGATTCTGATTCTGAAGTAAAGCCGCGGGCCCAGTGTGGACGAGTCGAGGCGGAGAAGATGGGCGCACAATCCCAAAATTACGGTAAGAGCTAAACTACAGAGAGAAGCCATTGCTAACTGCTAAGCTAACTCTTAGATCTGAATAGCATGTTAACAACTGTGGGATTAGCGAGAAAGTTGCTAAAAGAAGAAGAGAGCATCGAGTGCTTGAGCAGAACTAGTGCATGTTTAAATATGTACGAACTGCTTAAACTTAAAAGTTTGTTCTCGTTAAGTTTTTTCATAAACGTAACTTTTTGTCCGGTTGTATTTTATAGGAAACTGCCAGTCTCTTCACACCTCTGAGGCAAATGGCCGGCGCCACGAACCGGAGCGAGGGTAAGATGAAAGAAGAGACGCGCTGTGCTGTATAAAATATTTTCTCCAGGTTTACTTTATCTGATCCATTTCATCATTGTGTTTTCACAGCCTGAGCCCCCCCCCCCCACAACGAGGCAGTCACTGCACATTTGGCCGAGACTCTAGCTGCAAGTCCGGATTTGCAGTGTGGAAAATGACGCTATTGTCTGTAAGTAACTGTTTAGTAATTGTGGATCTTCCAACAGTGATGTAGCGAGGCCATTTCCGTTTATTAATAATATACTCATGTTACTCATGTTGTTTTCCAGCTGCCTGTACTATGACGTACTAAGACGTACTATGAGCCAGTCTGAAGGAACTTCCCGTACATCCAACCGGACCTTGCAGCTCTTGCAGCAGCATTGAGAAGTTCAGGAGTCGACAGAGAAGAAAGAAGGTAAGATTAGATTCATTAGATCATTTTTCAGTTACATGTATAGGTGTATGTTGTCATTGAACTGTGCTAATTGTACTGATTGTGTTTACAGCTGATTGAAGCGGGACAGATGACATGGATCCATCCTTCCACAGCCAGGAGCTCACCAACCTGTGTGCCACAAGACTAGAAGCTACACTGAATCTCACAGCTACACACCACAGATGTCTACACACTGGGGCAGATTCGGACAGAGTCCCACAAAGAACTTATGACCCATAGGCGGCAATGAAACATTTCAAGCATCACCTGATTAGTTTTTCTCTGGCTAGGCCAGTTGTGTTTGTACAATATTTGTGCTGTATGTAAATAAAGCTTTGACTCAACATATACGTTGTTAATGTTTTTTTCCCTCTACAATATGTTCAACATATAACATCAAGCATCACATGAATGAATGTATAGTCTTCAGTAACTGCAGTGCTTTTGGTAAAGGCTTACTAATAATTAATAATATATATTAATTTAGTGGTTTCATCCAATGGTGAAGTGAGATAAGTTTTCACAAGGGATTGCGCTGTGATTCATATGCTAATTAGATAACACCTTCGCTCCACGACTCCCCGGCGGCACTCCCCAGCCCCCACCACCGCGATGCCGGGGGTATGTTTCTGCCCGTTTCTGCCAGTTTGTGTCACGGGCGAACGTGGAATTCGCCTCCTGTAAACGGGCACTAACTGCCAGGAATTAGGCGAGTTTGCAGGCGTTCGCAGTGACGAAAATTCGGCTTTTCGTCTAGTGATTTAACCCTTTAGAGCAATATAAACAATTGGCTAATGTGTATTGGAATAAACAAGAGGGGTTGCAGAGTGAGCAATGTTTGTGTGTTGCTCCACAGGGGTGTGCTATACCAATCCAACTATCTAACACACAGCGTGAATTGTTTAAAGCTAAAGATTCATTTCCACACATCACAGTAGCAGTTGCTCCTTGCTGTGAACCACAGCAACTTGAAAAAATGGTGGCCCAGTGCCAAACATTGAGAGGAGCAGTACCAGCTCCTCAAACAATAACAACTGTACATGGTATCTTTAAGTGAGCACACTCAGTTCCTACAAAGCACTTTTGTTGTACATAAGCCACCCACTCCAACACAGTATGGGTTGCCAACAGAGCTTTAAGAGATTCCATCCATTTTTTGGGCTAGACATTAAAATCATGTGGTTTTTTTGTAGATTCGGCTCCGCCACATACAGTCACACTCAAGCATGATACTAAGCTACCAATGATACCATTTGCCTCACAAAGCAATTGCAGGACTTGAAGGTGTCATTCAATCTCTATTGGTTCAAGGTGTGCTGGTTCAAATAGCCCATATGAATGGAGGTTTGTGCAAGATTTGCAAGCTATTAATAACACAGTAGTGCCTACAGCTGCGATTGTGCCAGACACAAATTCAATTTTAGCTTCATTACCATCCAGCTCCACGCACTACACAGTCATGGATTTATGTTGTGCTTTTTTCTCAATACCGTTGATCCATAGTGTCAGTTAAAATACAGATGCGTAACTGTTCAGTGCCCTAGCAGAGTGAGCAAAAATCTGAATGTGATTGCTCAACCTACATGCGCCCTGTATCCATTCATGAGCTGCAAAATGTTTGTTTGTGTTTCCGAGGAGTAGGGAAAGGATATGAGGATTTACGAGCAGCTGTAACACTGTAATAAATGCCACTCTAAAGCAGTCCCCGCTACCTGAGAGTGTGTATCTAGTTTGTGGAGACCGGGCCTATCTAGTTTGTGGAGACCGGGCCTATCGTTGCATGCCGTATGAAGAGTTGCATGATTTCAGCTATTTAGCATATCTAATTAGCTTGACCAGAGAGGTAGAGTCTGCAGAAATAGCCTTGCTGTATCCCATACTACACAAACACAGAAGGAAAAATCACACCAGCTCAAGAAGTAGCCAGGCTCCTTGTACCTTGGTATGGTATATACGTTTCCTAGCAGGAACTTAAGTCTCTATCTAAAGTCCTAGAGAGTCACCTTAATGCCTCGTGTAGAGCTATGTTGGCCGAAAATAAAGAGTTGCAGGAAGTCAAAACACTGGCCTTACAGAACCGCATGGCACTTGATCTCCTGTTGACGGCACAAGGCGGAACCTGTAAACTTATAGCTACTGAAAGTTGTTCCTGCATCTCTGACGCAACAGCTGACGTCCTGGACATGGTACATGACACGGAGCTAGGCATCAAAGAGTAACATGATAATCATGGTTTCAGTTTTGGGAACTTTTCAGGTATCTTTGGGTCATAGGGGCTGGTTAAATTCTTAACTACTCTTATTGTCACAAGTCTCCTCCTCATCCTCCTCTTTTCATGTATGGTTTCAATAATCAAGCTGATAGTGAAGAAGACTACAAGGTCTGTAATTTAAGCACCCCAGACATGTGTAAGAGCAGACATTGCTGCAACTAACGGTTTGGCTGCAAGGTACTATGATTATCAAGGTTTTGATAAGTGGGTACAGAGTCCCCGTCTGGATGACATTACTTTAGAGACAGTGAAAAAGAGACTTCAAATTTGTAGAGAAAGAAATGTTTTTTGTAAAGCGATGAACCGAGGGCCGGATGGAGAGATGGTATGTTTTCCTAAAAGTAAAGTATGGGAGGAACATATTAGTTTAAACTTCAGTGTTTATTGTAGTCGTATGCTTATAGTCTTATACAAATTTGGTGAGGGTCATCTCAACAACATGGATATTAAAACTACCTTGATTTTTGAGTTTTCATCACACGGTGTGACCGTGGCGTCAAAGTTTGATTATACGCCATCAAAACAGAAGGTTGTTGTATCTGTATAAAATCACAGTATCAGTGGTCATAGATTCCTTTGATGTCTTAGACGTTGCAAAGGTGCAACGTCTAAGAGTGTTTTTGACCTAAACAGATCTATTAATCTGTATGTAGTGATAATAATAGTTATAGGGCCATGTGCTGGCAACAGGAAGTAAGCCTTGTTTTATTTCTTTAATTCGATTTACATAAAATTTTCACCATGTGATCTTCACTTGATGGCATGGACCGTGATGCATGATCGGTGGGCGTGGTTCGGCCTTGCGTGACGGACGGAAGTGAAGCGTTTATCCTTCCCGCGATGCACAAAGCGCACGCAACACGGAGCCGTTTCGCCCGGTCCCTGTTCACCCTCCCCTGCAGTGACATAAGGTCCCGAGATCGCAAGTGCTCGGGCCCGCGCAGTGCTGCTCGCAGCCCGAGTTGAGAATGATCTTCGTAATGCATGATGTCGGATCTGTTCTGAGGGTGCTCCTGGTGGTCTGAAAATGTAATAGTTAAAGGTAATGGTAATCAGTATTAATGTTATGATAAATAACAGGCGATTGTTATGGAATTTTCGGAGACACTGTCTCCTCTCCTCTCCCTGGGTCAGAGTGCAGCTGGCTGTCGTGTTTGGGGAAGTGCGAGAGCTTGGGAAAGATCAAAGGCTTCACTCCCTAGACACCGCAGATATGAGACTGCGTAAGCAGGCAACACTGTATCCAGAGCTCGAAAATACATGATTGTTTAGGAACTAGCTGACCCATAGATTCAATTGTCTGTAGGGGTTTAAATTGTGACTGCAGGAAAGTAGACTTCTGAATATGAGAGGACATCATGCACAGTTGTTGTATCGATGAATTATGATTTTCTCCTTGGCCAAGCTTCAATAAATATTTCAGCATAAGACCTCAAAGGGCTCCTGAACACTTTCTTCACTGATGAGTTGACCACTGACCAGCAGATTGTCCACAACAATTGTGTGTGTGTGTGTGTGTGTGTGTGTGTGTGTGTGTCTACCTGCTCATCTAGGTATTCCAGGTTACGTTGGAGTTGAAGGTCTAATATGTCCTCCTGAGCCAAGCAGTACACACAAGCAGTACAACATTGACACACATGTAAATCACATAGACACCTACTGTACAGCTTTCAGATAGGACAGCAGCAAAGCAAAACATAACACCACAGCCAATATGCTACTCATATTGGAAGTCTACAGGTAGACTGTCGGGGGACACATGACACATGGAACCTCTCATTCCTCCTCTCCCTCTTCATCACATTAATGTCTCAACAATACATGTTAATGACTCAGGGTTTTACTTGCCTAGAGAATTGCTAGGCGCCCACCTCCGTCAAATTTCGTGCCGTGTCTGCCTCCCTACCAAATTCTAGTACAGTGAAAGCCGCTTATAGTGATCACGTTTGTCCCAGGCCAAATTAATTACTATAATCGGTTAATTACTATCAAAGAATTGCATAGTTTCTGTATGATAGTCCCATAACTTGAGGGAAAGCTAAGAGCGCCACATATACACACACACACTCCGCTGCACACTTCCCTCTCTCTCTCTCTCTCTCTCTCTCTCTCTGACACACACTCACACACACAAACAGTGTGATTGGACACGTGTAAACTCAGACTGGGTATAAACTTAGAATTTGTGAACCTAGACAATGTATGGAGAGCCGGAGGAGATGGCTTGGCTTGGTTTGGCTGTGTGCAGCGCAAATGATAGACATAAATTACTGAAAGAACTGGTAGAAACTGTAAAAATAACTTTTTTTACGGTCCAAACATGTATGAAAAGACCCAAAATGATCAGTGTAAGCGGACTCAGTGGAGTTGTGCATTGCTCTCCAGGTGTCTGCCCCGGCCTTGGTACACTCTCCCCATGCTGGTTGAAATTGAGGTGCAAACAAAACGGTGACATGCTTACTAGGAATTGTCAACAGTCTCACCTGTGGTCAGAAGCTCCACAAGGTATCTTAAATGGCATGAGGTCACATTTCCAAAACTGGGCAACTCTCTGGACATGTGTTTGTTTATACTGGTAAAACTAAAATGTTCTCTTTCAGTCAAGTGGTTCCTGTCTCCTATAATTCTGCACTTGAGACTGCCCCATTGAATTGAAATTGGTGGAGCCAATGTAGGGTGTATCTAAGGGTGCTCCGATTGATCGGCCGATATTGCCTCTAATTAGTTTGATCGGGGATCTCTATAAACGGTGGAGCCGATCAGATGAGGCAAAACAAACAGATGTCAATCATGAAATGAAACGCTCAAAAGAGATGAGAAGAAATGGAGATGGCTCACTTTTCATTTTTTTCAGTAAATACTTTTGTACTCTAACTTAGGTAGTTATTTGATGAGTACTATTTCTTTTTTTCCCCAGAGCTGATGGTGGAAATAGTTAATGAGTGAAGCACCTTGCTTCTCTTCTCCTCTCTGTTGAGAGTTGCACATGTGTAGTATTGATTAAACTATGGCTGCATCGTGGTCTTTGCTGGTCTGCTTCTCTGTGATGTGGGTACAATGTAGGTTTGTACTCTGTGAGATCAATACTATTCCAAACAATCTGCCCCAAAAGTCCTGATCGGAACACCCTTATCTGTATCCTGAACTAATTTTTCTCTTGTGTGTAGACAAGGAGTCATCCAATTCATTGTTTTGCCTCATATAGCGGTCAATGGCTGCCCAGCCTCAACTGGTGAGCTGGGACATGAGAGGGGGGAGAGCCGGCTGGAGACATTTTAATTGCTTCAATGCCGGTAGTTACATGTGGTCTTGGTGAAGACCTGATTTTAATGAGTGGCATTAATGCTCTATCTGACCCATTTTAAGTTTTATTTTCCCTGCGAGTTATCTCACCCACACATACACGCACACTGACATGCGGCTTGCCTCACATATGAAGGGATCAGGAGACGCTGCAGTGACACAGTGAGGAAGATGAAGTGATGTTAACTCAAGTTGAAAGAAAGTTTTTGTTAATTTAAAAGTAAATGGTCTGTTAATAACTTTATCAAACCACCCATTTATATATATATATATATACACACACTGTGTATATATATACACATACCTTTTTTTTGTCATGATTATTTGGTCACAAGAGAAACTCATGGAACCTTTCCTGTGTCTCAGAATCTTTTAAAGGGAGGTATGGGCTTAAAAAGTTTTAACCTTTTGGGGGAAATTTGTGACTTTGACTGCGCATATCTTCTTTAATGTTGATCACAGAAAAATTATATTCTATTCAGAATAAAACAGTTCTCACCTAGTTTGAAAACTCTTTTTATCCTATCCCCTGTATAAAAATAACAATATGAGTGACTATATCATATATATATATATATCAGTATACAGCAGGTAAAATAAGTATTGAACACATCACCATTTTTCTCAGTAAATATATTTCTAAAGGTGCTATTGACGTGAAATTTTCACCAGATGTCGGTAACAACCCAAGTAATCCATACATACAAAGAAAACCAAACAAATAAGTTCAGAAATTTAGTTATGTGTAATAAAATGGAATGACACAGGGAAAAAGTATTGAACACGCTTACTGAAATTTATTTAATACTTCGTACAAAAGCCTTTGTTGGTAATGACAGCTTCAAGACGCCTCCTTTATGGAGAAATGCATTGCTCAGGTGTGATTTTGGCCCATTCTTCCACACAAACAGTCTTCAAATCTTGAAGGTTCCGTGGGCCTCTTCTATGAACTCTGATCTTTAGTTCTTTCCATAGATTTTCTATTGGATTCAAGTCAGGTGATTGGCTGGGCCATTCTAGCAGCTTTATTTACTTTCTCTGAAACCAATTGAGAGTTTCCTTGGCTGTGTGTTTGGGATCATTGTCTTGCTGAAATGTCCACCCTCATTTCATCTTCATCATCCTGGTAGATGGCAGCAGATTTTTATCAAGAATGTCTCGGTACATTTTTCCATTCATCCTTCCTTCAATTATATGAAGTTTGCCAGTGCCGTATGCTGAAACCCAGCCCCACACCATGATGTTCCCACCTCCACACTTCACTGTTGGTATGGTGTTTTTGGGGTGATATGCAGTGCCATTTGACCTCCAAACATGGTGTGTATTATGGCATCCAAAGAGTTAAATTTTGGTCTCATCTGACCAGACTATATTCTCCCAGTATTTCACAGGCTTGTCTAAATGTTGTGCAGCAAACTTTAAATGAGCTTCAACATGCTTTTTCTTCAGCAATGGAGTCTTGCGTGGTGAGCGTGCATACAGGCCATGGCGGTTGAATGCATTACTTATCGTTTTCTTTGAAACAATTGTACCTGATAATTCCAGGTCTTTCTGAAGCTCTCCACAGGTGGTCCTTGGCTCTTGGACAACTCTTCTGATAATTCTTTTCACTCCTCTGTCAGAAATCTTGCAAGGAGCACCTGGTCGTGGCCGGTTTATGGTGAAATGATTTTCTTTCCACTTCCGGTTTATGGCCCCAACAGTGCTCACTGGAACATTCAGACGTTTAGAAATCCTTCTGTAACCAATGCCATCAGTATGTTTTGCAACAATAAGGTTGCGAAGGTCTTGAGAGAGCTCTTTGCTTTTACCCATCATGAGATGTTTCTTGTGTGACACCTTGGTAATGAGACACCTTTTTATAGGCCATCAGTTGGGACTAAACCAGCTGATATTAATTTGCACTGACAAGGGGCAGGATTGCTTTCTAATTACTGATAGATATCAGCTGGTGTCTTGGCTTTCCATGCCTTTTTGCACCTCCCTTTTTTCATGTGTTCAATACTTTTTCCCTGTGTCATTCCATTTTATTTCATATAACTTAATTTCTGAAGTTATTTGTTTGGTTGTTACTGACATCTGGTGAAAATGTCATGTCATAGCACCTTTTGAAATATATTTACTGAGAAAAATGGTGACGTGTTCAATACTTATTTTACCCGCTGTATCTCTACCCTCCCTCCCTCCATGTCTCCTGCACAGTGGTGAGCACACAGTCATCACAGTGACGTCAGAAAGGCAGGTAGCACCTCCCACCTTCCAGCTCCTGTCCCAGCTGTGGGACAGGATCGTCCACAAGCCCTGACATTCATATTCGATTCGAAACAGTGTCATTTACACCATGTTTTAAGCCTAAAAGTCAACCAGAAGTGGCTAAGTTAGCGGATTGAAGGCACCTCCTCAGAAGATATCAGAAGACATTTAATGAATGACGGGCCTTGCCGTCACTTGGCTGACACCACACGAGCAGTATGGAGGCATGTCATGTTTTTTCTGTTGCTTTATTACGTCGGAAGATTTGGTCACCAGTTACTTCAGTTGTATTGGATTCTGATTCTTCCAAAAGAGTTTTGTGGACTCAAACACTTCACCCACCCCTCCTTCGGCATAGTGGTAAGTAGATATGAGCGAATTTTCATCTCTTGATGAACTATCCCTTTAAATATGCAGATTAGCTTGTTTGGTGAATTAAGGAGAAATCTACAGATGCAGACAGAGGGTAGTAAAACTAATAAACAAACAAATCTAAATGTGTAGTTTTGGACATGGAAGCCAGAAAAAAATGTTTTTGCCAGTGTCCTGCCTTAAACAGTAACAGCATAATTTTGATTATAGGCTCCTCATCTAATAACTATTCATTTTATTAGTTTGTCATTTGCTGCTAGATCTTTAAAACAATTTTTTTTTACATTCATAAATACACCATACAGCCCTCCCTCAAATATAGGTACGCTGAAACTAAGTCCTTGTCACCATCAGTTATTAATAATTATTATTTATAATATTTATTTCAAAGTTCAAGACCTTTTTTGTAAGGATTTCAATAAAGTTGCTGTATTTTTGCAGTGCTTTTTCCAGTAAAATTAACAAAATGAGTAGGATAAGAGAGCCTAGTTGTTGCAACTAAACAGAGCCCTACTTTGTAGTTTGGAGGGTAGGTTGGTTTGCTTATTCATGTAGAGAACAGTCTTTTTCAGTTTTGTGTGAAGATTTTTGTTGATTTTTAAGTGTTATTTATTGTGCAAAAATAAACAAACTATTAGTTAGAAAATTCGATGTGCTACTATATTTAACCTTTTGTTTTAAAACATTTTTTTATAAATAATTATAAAAAGTGCCCTTTTTCTCACTTGAGCCCGTCACTTTTTCTCACTTGAGCCCCACTTTTCTCACTTGAGCCCCTACATGTCCCTGTACCACACTAAGTGTTATAACTATTGTGTACTGTGCCTTACACCACATGGGTGACTTCATATGTTATCCAGTCGATACATATGTGTACATTAGTGGCACATACCATTTTATTGTGGATGGTAGGGGATACAGGGTAGTTATGGTGGTATAATCCTTGGCTTAAGGACCTCCTGTCGCCAGAGTAGTCATACTGAAGGAAAGAGGAAAAGTAATAAGAAAAGATGGAAGGTAACAATGGAGATGTTATTTAACATTGTAAAAGGGAGTAAGGTGAGTGTGGTTACAAATAGGGCTATCGCAATATTTTATTTTTGCTAAACAGTTAAAATCGCTATAAAACTTTGATAATTGATATTATCAAAGTTTGAAACAATGTCAGTCAATTTAACCTTTGACTTAGTTTAAAATTTGAGGAAAATTTGAGAATAAAATACGAATAAAATTACATTTTGTTTTGGAGGTCCACTGACGTCATTACGATCTGAGATAATTTTCACTTTTATTCATTATGGACTATAAATTAAATTAAATAATAAACAAAGGTTTTTTTCAAGGAGCCGGAAAGGCAGAGGTACTCTCTCATAACTATCATAACCCTCTCTGTACAAATAAAGCCACACACACACTCACTCACCTTTGGTGAGCCGAGAGATCTTCTCAGGCTGTAAATTGATGGATCAGCATAGATCACATCATCCCTCACCTTCCCTGGAAATCGGGCTGATAATGATCGAGCTGGTGAGGCAAAGTTTGGAGGCACCGGTGAGTAGGGCCCCCCTGACGAGGAAGAAGATGACCTAGGCACAGACCTGGAGCGTGGCTGGATGGACAGTCGCCTCATGGATGATTCCATTCCCCCATAGTACTGTGCCCCCCATGGGTCCCTGGGCATTAGGTGTGCATACAGCTGATGAGGTCCATCCCTCAGAGGGTGACGCTGCTCCGCAGTCCAGCCTCTATCATATCCCCCCACAGCAGAGACGGAGCAGATGCTGTCTGGTCGGACACCTGATGGGTATATAGGGAACTCCTCCACATACTGGGGACCACCAGGATAGCCACAGTAGTCAGCAGAGACCATCCGATTAACTGGGTAGTATTGAGATGGGCTGAAATAACAGGATGAGATGCAGAAAACTTCCTTATCATAAGTCATCTCAATTAATCAAAGATAGAATGTCATTGACCTATAGTTTGAGAGTAAAATGGTTAACATTGGATTTATTGAGCATGGCCTCTTAATTTTGTTTAATAAAGGTAATGCTGAAATACGAATAAAATTACATTTTGTTTTGGAGGTCCACTGACGTCATTATGATCTATTATAATTTCCACTTGTATTCATTATGGAATATAAATGAAATGAAATAATAAAGTGTTTTTCAAGGAGCAGGAAAGACAGTTTGATCATTTATTAAAGAATGTCAGCACAATATCTGTGTGATTTCAGTATTGTCAGGACTCTCTGGATTTCAGCTGTTACAGTTTCTTGACATTTGGTCCTTTTATCCTTGTATTTCGAAATTATAAAGTGATACACTGTGCTGGAGATGAACATTAAAACCACTTTTGGAAATTTGTATTTTCAAATTTTCTTATTTCTTTTATTTCTTTTCATTATACATCTTTTAAATTAGTTAGGTAGATCTATGTTTTGCACCCCAAAGAAATTTGACAATTTTACTGACAATTAGTGCCACAGGTTTTTTTTGTAAGTCACTAAAATTATAGGAGGGTTTGCCTACCATAACCTAAATGCTTTGATATCAACATTTCACAATGTAACTGCATGCCATCAAAAGAAGTTTAAGATAATAAATGATGAAGGTGCAGAACACAGCCACTGAACTGCCAGTTAAGGATAACTGTTAATGGCATACAGTACTGCTGCAACATCAGTGTTTTATAGTATACCAATGTGCAGTGTTATGGTTCCCCTCTTCTCCATTGATCTACCTGTTGATGTCGTCCTGGGAAACCATGCCCCGCCTCTGGTTGACCCACTGCTGCAGCTGAGCCATGGAGCTTTTCCTCTGAGCCACCCTCTCTGGAACTGTCCTGGGCACAAAGCCTCTCCTCAACACAACATTCTCTTGCTGCTCCCTGGGGTCCTGCAATGGACCGACAACGCTCTCTGAATGTCCATGAGAGGCACGGTGTCCACTGTTCCTCCTGGACAGAGGATGTTTGTTATTGCCGTTGTGGGACATAATATTGGCTGGGCAAAAGCTGCCCCAACCATTTGGATGATGAATTAGGTGAGGTGCATGACCAGAACCAGGTTCTCCTCCATTATCTTCACCTCCTCTACTTTCTCCTCTCTCAATCTTTTTTCCCTGTTGATCTGAGTGGTGAGTAGAAAGCAATAGTGTTTGAAGGCTGTTGGCCTCATTAATGTTAGGGTGGGTGGGCAGGTCGGTCTCAGTTTCATTGTGTGTTTGAGGTTGGGGATGCTGCTGAGGGTCAGGTGCCTTGGTCACCATAGTTTGGTTGAGATCACCTGTGGTGTCTGTGTAGTTTGTCCTGAGAAATTTGAAGGGGAAAAAAAACATAAGAATACACAGGCAGTTTGAAGCGTTTCAAAAATAAACCAATTATGCTATATAAGCAAAAAGAGACTTCAAAACCTCATCACCTGGCCAAGTAACTGAGCCAGTGTCTGACACATGAAATAATCGCCTAAATTGGTTGTCTAGAAATATGTTATTATTAATATTGCTTTCATGCCAACACCAGTTGGTCCAGAAACAAAATGGTCCATCATTCATTTCCTTTAACCTTTTGTCTGGTTCATGCATCGACTGGAGTTATGAAAGTAAAACAGTCTAATGTTGACCCCAAAAAAACAACAATTGGACAGTTATGTGACTGTTTTCTTTTATAATTATCATCAGGAGGTGTAGCAGATCATCCAAGAACCAGAAGGTTGATGGTTTGATCCCCAATACTCCGGTCCACATTCCATAGTGTCCTTGGGCAAGGAAATGAGCCCAGACCACTGCACCAGCAATGTATGTTGGTATGTGATAGAAAAAGTGCTTTGTATAGAAGTGCTGTGTGAATGTATTTGTGTATGTGTGTGTATGTGAATGATTGTGACTTGTAGCACTTTGAGAAGTCGATGAGACTTAAAAGCTGCTATATAATTGCACTCTATTTACCATTTACAACACAATGCCAAGAGGCAAATTAAACTCCACTGACTAACCTTAGGTCATACTTAGTGATTCTACTTTTTGTGCCTTGCTTTTTGCTGCATATTTACCCCGTGCTCGTTTTTGTCACAGAACCAGCTGCGCAGCATCCACCTGTTTATTCTCCCTCATCTGCTCCGGCCTCAGCCAACCAGCTCCTTTTGATTTCCACTGCCTGCCAACCCCCCCAGCTCCAGCAATCGAGCAATAAACTTTTTGTTTTTTTCTACCATCTATCTGCTGTGTTTGTGTTCTGCACTTTGGGTCCGCAAGAGGCCAATTATAACAGAGCAATCTGGCCAACATGGACCCTGCAGACACAATACATGACTCCACCCAACGACACCACGCCATATCCAGTCAAGGAGTTCTTCTCAGACAGCATGAACAGCTTCTCCATGCGCTCACAGACAGAAACCGCACTCTGGTAAATCAAGTTTCTGAATTAACTCGACAACTCTCATTACTCCCCCACCCCCAATACCTCCTGCTCCTACTGTTATTCAAGATTCCTTAGCTACCACCCCTGAGCCCTTTGCCCGGAGATCTGAAAACATGTCTTGGCTTCCTGCTCCAGTGTGGTATGGTTTTTCAACAACGTCCCTCATGGTTTCCAGCTGACCGATCTAAGGTACATTATGTTTTGGGATTGTTAAAAGGACGTCAGTCCGGTGATTATGCTTTGTTTGACAGCTCAGTGGCTTGATGAGGATTTTGTAGCTGGTGATTTTTTTTTTCAAGTTTGTGACATATGCTACTCAACAGTAAGAATTCCTATTTCTATTTATTATTGTTGGGACATGGTTTTTTGTGAGACCACACTTCGGCCTATATGGGTAGTCCAAAGCCTGAAGCCGCATGTTCCTTTGTTCCGGAGAAAACCAGAGCAAGGAACTCAGTCTCCCAGGGGCCTCAACGTCACACAGAGGTGTGAAAACCCCCCCAGGGACACAGGTTTCAACTCCCATTGGTCACTCTGGACCCCATGACCTGTGAGGTCACCGGGCCAATATAAGGCCTGTCCCCACTTTCTTCTGTCTCTTCCTACAATCCTTCCACAGGAGGGAAGGCTGTCGAGCCTCTTCTCCAGCTCACATCTTCTCTTCCCATCCAACTCTTCGAGAGGAGCACAAAGGTGCAGCTTCCAGCTCATCTCACCAAGGAAACCTCCTCGCACTCCAAGCTCTACCAACCCTTCAAGCAGCGACTCGATGTCCTGCTGGAAAACTTCAGCCAGCAACTGAGCTACACAGCTCAACAGAATCACTAAGGCGGGAGCCACACAAACCAGCAAGACGACTTCACAGAACTGCGAACTGCACAGCAACTCTTTTTCCCCTTTCCATGGACGGGTAACACAACTGGGCTTAATAATTATACTAGGCTAAGCAAGACTGTTTATTCGATTCTGTATGATGTTTATAAGTTTGATTTGTGGGGTTGTGATATTTTGGTTCCAAGTTATTGAGAAAGTAATGTTAGTCTGTTATGCTCTTCACAGTCTTTCGTTGCATCCAATCTAGTAACTTTGTCTAATTTGGCACAGACACATGCATATTCCTTCACCTAATTAGCTCGGACCCCCGCTACATGTCGTAAGGATTCCAATAGGGAGGGGAAGGGTGTTATCTTCAAAGTGGCCAGCCGCCATTTTGGAAGCACATAGACACACACATGCATACTCACATACCTATCTTTGTTTAGTAAGTACACCGTTAGTAATTTGTGTTTTTATACTTTATTATATTCATAATAAATGTTTTTCTTTCACAATTTTTTTTTATTAATGTTGCATAAGTGAATTTTGCCAACCTCTACACTGTCAAGAACTCCATATCCTTCAACTTAGCTAACTATATGGTAATTTTGGTTATAGTTATTAATTTAATTGTTAATCAGAGTTCCAAATTTGTAGTTAGTACTTTTATGAGACTTAATCAATAAATTGGCTATCTTTTCCCTTCCTTTGAAGGGTGGTGCCCCGAGGTAACTTTAATCAATTAAAGTTATTATTTAATATTAATAATAAAATATTTATATTTTATATTTTATTTTGATAACCAAATTTATTGAATGCCGAAAGGCACACCATTTTATGGTATCACGTTTAATGCAGTGGAAGACAAGATGAAATGCCAAAAACACTACTTGTCTCAAAGTGGGTGGCATATTTTAACAGATGGCCGTATTGGGCAATTGGACATGATCGTCTAAGGCAGAGGTCACTAACAGGCGGACCGCGGTCCGAGTCCGGACCCAGAAGCCGTCCCGTACGGACCCGGACCTACAGCCAAAACAGAACTTTATGATTTAAAATCTGACGGGGCGCTTCTATTTGTAAGCGGCGCAGCTTTTGTAGTCTTTACGGTAGTGGTTTAGCGGATGAGGAAACGCACAGACCAATTGCATGCGAGTTAAGCCATCCCACGTGATACTACTCAGCCAATCAAGTCTGTGCATTCCAGGCGGTAAACATTGCGACTCTACAGTGCAGACAGATGAGAGAGTTAGAGGCAAGTTACACATGAAAAGACGGTAGAAAGAAAAAGAAAGATAGAGATACAGGTAGAGAAAACAAAGGGAGAGATACAGAGAGGTGAGACGGAGAAAGTTGAGAAACAGAGGAGTGAGACGGAGAAAGGGAGAGATACAGAGGAGTGAGACGGAGAAAGTTGAGAAACAGAGGAGTGAGACGGAGAAAGGGAGAGAAACAGAGGAGTGAGCCGGAGAAAGGGAGAGAAACGGAGGAGTGAGACGGAGAAAGGGAGAGAAACAGAGGAGTGAGACGGAGAAAGGGAGAGAAACAGAGGAGTGAGACGGAGAAAGTTGAGAAACAGAGGAGTGAGACGGAGAAAGGGAGAGATACAGAGGAGTGAGACGGAGAAAGTTGAGAAACGGAGGAGGGAGACGGAGAAAGGGAGAGATACAGAGGAGTGAGCCGGAGAAAGGGAGAGAAACAGAGGAGTGAGACGGAGAAAGTTGAGAAACAGAGGAGTGAGCCGGAGAAAGGGAGAGAAACAGAGGAGTGAGACGGAGAAAGTTGAGAAACAGAGGAGTGAGACGGAGAAAGGGAGAGAAACAGAGGAGTGAGACGGAGAATGTTGAGAAACAGAGGAGTGAGACGGAGAAAGGGAGAGAAACAGGAGTGAGACGGAGAAAGGGAAAGAAACAGACGAACAAAGTGGGGGAGTGGGATATAAGAGGGGAAGAAAGTGATTCTAAAACTGTTCAATTGTTAAGATGTGTTGAGATTTATTATCTGTAAAATTGGTTGAGACTTTTGAGTCAAGATGTGAAACAGAAAAAGGGAAATTCAAGCTTTTGCTCACTTTATTTTATTTTTCTGAAGTTAAGCCCTTTATTTGAACATGCACAATTTTCACATTTTATTTATTTTCTCTTATTTTGAAATGCAGCCCTACTTTTATTTAGTTAATGAGAGAACATTATACATATCTGCAATCATACATATATGTTCAGTTCTATGTTACGTGACAATAAATATTGTCAAAGTTTTTGAATCCTACTGAATTCATTTGATTTGACAGTCAGGTATTTAGTACATGCAGATGTTGATACAACTACTAGGCTACTTAAATATATATCACACTAAATAGTTAGACATTATGATCTTCCGGACCTTTGCTTCAAGACATTTTCTCTAACTGGACCTCTTTACATTTTAGTTGAATACCCCTGGTCTAAGGGTATGTCCTGTATGGCTTGCTGTATGTATGTGAAAAGCACCTCTGCGTTGGCTGAACGATGACTCCTGCAGCCTCACTCATAGCTGTGATCCATTTCTCCTGCTCCTCATGGCTGTCTGTGCTGAAGTAGTACGTCCTGGTCCGAGCGTGCTCTGCCTGCAAGCAAAACACAATGGGATTCTTCAGCTCCTCCTTTTCACACTCCTCCAACCACGCCTGCAGAGGGAGACAAATCACAGAGTGGCAGCACATAAATATCACAGATGTTATTTATGTTAGCAGTATGATGTTAACACTGACAACCAGTAAGTGTTAACATCATACTCAACATCCAAATTATGTTCATTATCCGCAACTTCATGTTCTCATGCAATAAAGAAACATCATATGAAGACATCCAAATAAAAGGTAATTCCACTTTATTACAAGTGGATTTATTTTCACACTTCAGGCTATTGTTTGTATCATTTTTAGTAGTAATCTCACCAGTCAGACCTGGGAACTTCATAAGACTACATGCACTTGTTTCATTTCAGATTATCAGATATGAGAAATGAGCCTGAAACTGTTACAGAAAACAGCTGCTGTTAAGCAAATTAAGTAGGTCAAAGTTGAGCTAGAAGTGGGTTTTGTATATAGGTCTGAAAATGGAGGGTGTTGAGAATAATTTTTGGTTTATGATACTTGAATATTAATAAAATGGCTTGACTTCAGTTTTGTTTGATTATTATTATTCCCTGTTTCTCTCTGTTTGTGTCTGGCCTTTGTCATGAACCTATCTGGCTGCTCATGCCTCTTCTCCAGACAATTTTTTAGCAATTGTTATTATTTTTATTGTTACTGATAAAATGTATGTAAATTAATGTGAAAATAAGAACCGGCTAGTGATAAATCAAAATGATTTAAATGCATCTAAATTCTAAAATTCTACACATTCCATTACACTTCCAAACAATACTTCTGAATCCTTCAATATCCTCTCAGATCACAGATCACAAATAGAGCTTTAAAACAGGTGTGTAGAGTTGAATAACAAAATCCCCAGATGTACATTTAAACAACAGAGTTGGCATGCGCTCACTCTCTTAACAACCAAAACAAACAGGACAAGTATTATGCTTGAATTCTTGTGAATGCAGGTATTCATCTAAAATGCAGACATTCAGTAGAAGACACAATCATGCATCCTTCCCATAGGATAATTAATAAAAAGAAGTTAAGTACCCCAATCCACCAGGAGTCAGAGGGCCAGCAGGCCTCATGGACCTCGAAGGTGGGAGGGAGAGAAAACAGTGACGGCAGAAATGGTAAAGGGTTCCTGTTTCAAAAGGTAATTGTCACTGCTAGTCGGTGTGACACTTTGGGCCGTAATATATTTTCATTTTTTTCTATTTTCTTTCTCTTGGTAGAAGAGGAAAGAAATCTTACTTTATTGAGAATGGCATTAAGGAGAGTGCATAACTCCGCCCATGCCCAATAATCCTCTTAAAGTCAATTAAGGGGCACCAAATTGCACACAGTCGTACATATCAGTCACCTTAATGTGTTTCATAATAATTAATGAATTATTCCCTTGGAAATCAGTGAAATGTGAAAAAACAACATATCTCACAGTGTTAAAGACAGTGATAAAAAATTACTGGATTTGCCCCTTGATCTGGATTAGCAACGAAATGTAATGTGTAATGTGTTCTTCTCTGAACCACACCACATCCTTCTAACACATTTCGTGGTAATCAAAGTCAAGTCAAGGTAAACTTTATTGCCAATTCTGCCAGATGTACAGGACATAGATGGGATTGAAATGCTGTTTCTCTCTATCCCTGGTGTAAACATGAGTAGACAGAACATATAAGTATGCAACATATTAAGTACTCAAAAGAGAACACAATATAGTCAAAAGTCAAAAGTCACAGGGTAGATGGGATGTGAGTGGTGCAAACCAGAATAGTGCAAAAATGGATTGAGAAGTGAAAAAATTTGATGGAAAGTAATTTACATCCACAGGATGAGTAAAATATCCGTTAAAAATAGCAGATTTAGTATAATAGCCGCATTAACCATAAAAAAAGACAATAAATTATTTTATGTAGATCTGAATAACAGTTACTTTTTCCAGTTTTTGTGAAATCTTGCTTACAAACAAATAAATATACAAATCAACCAACAGACAGAGGATAAAATATTCTTTACCTTCTTTGTCCTTGGATAAAAAGATGATGCATACAAAGTGTATGGGGAGGAGGACTTAAAAACCAGCAAATGCATTTCACGCAACTGTCAACTCTGTGAGCATTATTTACGTGCCTGGTGTTTTCACAGCCATATTCACTGTGACAGGACATTCGGATTTTAAATACAGATCACACACACAAACAACTAAAAGTTAACCTCAGTAAATATCTCCTATAGATACCACTCCTACAGATACCACTTGTACATGTCACTGTACAAGTAACTCCACGAAGGACAAATCGTGTGTGGGTAGACAGTAAATGCTAATGGTAAATGGTCTGTACTTATATAACACTTTAGTCTTGATGACGTCTCAAAGCGCTTTAAAGTGCAGTTGCATGCACATTCATACAGTATGGGCAGCACTTTTTCTATGAGGTTCAATTCGGGGTTCGGTATCTTGCCCAAAGACACTTCGGCATGCAGATCGGGAAGACACACATGTTAATACAGTGCATCTATGTGCAGCACTTTCTTACTGCTGGAACAGAAGAGGGCAGCATACAAATCACAAATCACATCACATTCAAAAGTAAAGATCACCATTACTGACTGCACTTGACCTTCTGCTATAAGACAAAAATCTGGACCTGAAAAAAACATATTCTATAAAGAACCTCATTCTTCAACATCAGATATCACATATAAATATTCTCCCCCACTAAGAAATGTACATAAAATGATCTTTGAAACTGTATCTTTTGCAGCTCAATGATGTTACCATCAACCCCAAGAGAATAACTTTGTTGTATTTATTAATTATGTATTTATTACACATTTTGATATTTCTATATTTTCTGTAATATTTGCATGTTGAAAGCAACCATAACCAGTCAGTGCTATTCATACATGGCGGATAGTTGTAGGTTTATTTTCAAAATCCTATTAATTAAGTGACAGAAGTAACCTAGCAACAGAGGTGGATTTGTGGGAAGTGTGAGTGTGTGTGTGTGTGTGTGTGTGTGTGTGTGTGTGTGTGTGTGTGTGTGCTTCTGTCCTTTATTGTCCTTTTGTTCTTTCTTTCAGGTAGTTAGGGAGGGAAGGATGGATGAAGGAATGGGCAGAGGACAGATATAATTTGCTCTCATAGGATACTTTTTTTGAATCCAGAAAATCCAATTATTAGGATATTTTCGAATCAGAAGTTAAGAAACAGAAAAAAAGACAGATGGAAAAGCCAGAACACAAAAATAAAATAACACAATTAAACAGTAACATTAGGAGAGAGCAATATATTGATGAAGGAAGTAACGAAGAAACAAAGGAGGGATTGATGGTAGAACAGATGCATGGAGGGAAAAGTGAGAAAAATAAAGAATGAAAGTTTTTTTTTAAACGCAAGGGAAACAGAAATAAATAAAGTAAAAAGTGAAAAAAAGACAAACATTGTAAAAAATATAAAGCTAAAATATAAGGCTCATCCTTGTCTACACATCCACACAATCAACAAACAGTTAACGTCAGTAAACAGCTTCTATAGATACTACTTGTCATGTCATTGTACAATAATATTATCTTTATTTGTATTGTAGCACTTTAACAAAGTACTTAACAATAAACAAGATGAAATTCACAAACAATCAGAGTAAGCAAATAATAATAATAAAGATACAAATAATACAAGTTATAGATATCATATGATAAAAGCTTTTTTATAGAGATGTGTCTTAAAACAAGAGATGAAACAGGTAACTGATTCTGCTAGTCTAATCTCTTCTGGCAGATTGTTCCAAAGTGTAGTGGCCCTCACGGCAAAAGCTCTTTCTCCTTTGGTGTTTAGCCTTGATTTTTTAAATGGCTAGCAACTCTTTACCAGAGGATCTCAGACTGCGTCTTGGCTCGTAGGGAGATAAAAGGTCTGAAAAATAGGGAGGGGCCAGCCCATGTCTTGCTTCAAAAGTAAAACAAACAGGGAGCCAATGCACACATACACACACACACACACACAGTATATATCCACACACTTGACCTTGTACTATAATGAAATGTCAAAATTGGACATCCAATAGAACTTCCACATAATCCTATTCTGTCAGACCGTAATTTATTAACTTTCGATTTCTTATTACCAGACTACATGCCATTAATGAAAAACGCCTTTTCTATCTGATAGTGCTGTAGCAAAATTGTATAGTTCCAGTTACATTTAACTCAATATCATCCCTCAATATAACTTTAGAATTTTCTCCACTGAGAATGACCATCTCGTCGATAGCACTGCAGACTCACTATGATTAACATTAGACTCCAAAGCACCTCTAAAAAAGAAGCGTGTAAAACATAGTAAATTAGCTCCCTGGTAAAATTCCAACACGTGAATTAAAGCAAGCTTCAAGAAAACTAGAAAAAAGGTGGCACTCCAACAACTGTTGAAAATCACTTATCCTGGGAAGGTAGTCTTAAGGTATATAAAAAGGCCCTCCACAAAGCAAGAGCTGCCTATTATTCCACATTAATAGAAGTAAAAAAAAAAAAGGTTTCTCTTCAGCACTGGAGCCAGGCTGACAGAGAGTCACAAGTCCATTGAATCCAGTATTCCCCCATCCCTGATTAGCAATATCTTTATGCACTTCTCTGACAAAAAAATTCTAACTATTCGAAATAAGATCCACCATCTCCTGCTCTCAATTGATGCAAATACATTATCAAGTACAGAAATCTCAGGAACATCTTAGAATTCTACTAATTATTTAGACAGCTTCTCGCTGATCACCCTTGATCAGCTGATCTTAATTATCTCCTTGTCTAAACCCACAACTCTTATCTTAGATCCTATTCCTACAAAGCTATTAGAATAAATTGTGCCACTAATAAATAGTACTTTACTGAATACAATCAATCTATTGTTATCATCAGGATATAAACCACAATCCTTTAAGCTAGCCGTAATCAAACCCTATCTCAAAAAACCCACGCTGGAACCAGAGGTTTTAGCCAACTACAGACCAATATCCAGCCTCCCCTTCCTTTCTTAAATCAATGTAGCCAATAAGCTGTGTGAATTTCCACAGGAAAGTTATCTATATGAAGACATTTAGTCAGGGTTTAGAGCTTATCATAGCATGGAGACAGCCTTGTCAAAAGTCACAAATTACCTTCTCATAGCTTCAGATCAAGGGTTTGTGTCTGTCCTCGTCCTGTTAGATCTTAAGAATAAGAATAAGAAGTCCTTTATAAAAAGACATCAGCAGTAATAAGTAGAAATATAAAAGAAATATATAGAAATATAGAAAAATATGAATGGAATTAAACTATTATAAAGTGTAAAGAAATATATTATTCGAGAGAATATGTACAGTGAATAGATTGCACATGAACTGTTTATATTGCACAGACAGATGAATATTGCACAGTTGAGAAATGTTAAAGTGCAGTCCATAATGGTTGTGCATGTAGTTTTACTGCGAGCAGAGCTGGTTGTACAGTCTTACTGCTGCAGGAAGGAACGACCTGTGATACCTCTCCTTCAGACACTTAAGGTGAATCAGTCTTGTGCTGAAGGAGCTGCCCAGTGCTGTGATGGTGTCCTGCAGGGGGCGGGACTGGTTGTCCATCAGAGAAGACAGCTTCGCCATCATCCTCCTCTGTCCCCCCACCTCCACTGGGTCAAGCAGGTATCCCAGGACCGAGCTGAACAGTCTGTCCAGTCTCTTTCTGTCAGCAATTGAAATGCTGCTGCCCAAGCAAACTACTCCAAAGAAGATGACAGATGCCACCACAGAGTCATAAAAAGCATTCAGGAGCGCCCCCTGCACTCCAAAAAACCTCAGTCTCCTGAGCAGATACAATCTGCTCTGGCCCATCTTAAATAGTGCACTGGCATGATCAGTCCAGTCCACTTTATTGTCCAGGTGAACACCTAGGTACTTATACGAGGTCACTAACTCTATCTCCGTTCCCTGGATGTTCACCGGTGTCGGGGGGGAGTGTCCACCAGTTCTTTAGTTTTCCCCACATTGATCTGGAGGCAGTTCCGCTGGCAATATTCACTGTGCCATATTCATCTGCCACTATGACCGTGGACTATGATTACAACAAGACTGCTTGATATACAATATTTCTCCTCAGATACTCGACCATTACTGACAATAATTCATCAATTCATTTACCTTCCATTATGCTACAAACTGTTTATTCTAATCAATGCTGTAAATACCCTTATCTTTCTGATGTTCTCCATGACACGTGGCATGTTAAAAGTTTTTTTTTTCACTGATATGAGGCTGACACCCAGTTATACCTATGAATAACACCAGAAAAATGTAATCAATTAACTAAACTTCAAGCATGTTTCAAGGACATAAAAACCTGGATGACCAGCAATTTTCTCCTATTAAACTCAGATAAAACAGAGGTTCTAATACTTGGCCCTAAACACCCTAGAAATGCAATATCTAATGATATAGCTATTCTAGATCACATTCCCCGTGTTTCCAGTGAAACTGTCAGGAATTTGGGAGTTATCTTTGATCCCGACTTGTCCTTTGATTCTCACTTAAAACTAATTTCTAGGACTGCTTTCTTTCACTTACATAAAATCTCAAAAATCAGACGTGTCCTGTCTCGAAAAGATGCTGAAAAATGTGTCCACGCCTTTGTTACATCCAGACTTGATTATTGTAATTCCTTATTATCAGGCTCCAGCAGTAAGTCATTAAAGACACTGCAGCTTGTCCAAAATGCTGCAGAATGTGTCCTGACAAGAACCAGGAAAAGAGACCATATTTCTCCTGTATTAGCTTCACTCCACTGGCTTCCTGTTAAATTTAGAATATAATTTAAAATTCTCCTCCTCACCTATAAGGCCCTTGATAATATGGCACCATCATACCTTAAAGAGCTCATAGTACCGTATCATCCCAAAAAGAGTACTGCGCTCCTAGAATTCAGGCTAACCTGTCGTCCCAGAGTGTCCAAAAGTATATTAGGAGTCAGAGCTTTCAGCTATCAAGCTCCTCTCCTATGGAATCATCTCCCAGTTTCAGTTGGGGAGGCAGACACCCTCTCTACCTAGAGAGGATAACCTTCCTTTATGATAAAGCTTATAGTTAGAGCTGGTTCAGGTCTGTGTTGGATCAGTTTTTAGTTAAGCTGCTATAGGTCGGGGGACACGGGGCATCTATTGCACTCCTGTCCGTCCTGGGAGAGGGATCCCTCAAATTGTGATTTGTCAATAATGAGCTATACAAGTAACATTTATTTATATATATATATATATAAATGTTTTTCTTTTAATATACAAAATTTCATGTGCCTTTTGGGCTGAAAATGTTCACATACTGGCTGGTGTATTCCTTAATAAGAACTTTGTTGTGCGGATACCTTTGCGAGGGAATTGTTGGTTTCTGGGTCACCTTGCTCTGATAGGTGACAGGGCTGGGAGTTCACTGTACCAGATATGCGTGAGTTGATTCTTTTTTGACTCTCTTTTGTTTTTGTTTTTCTTCTGTTCTTTGTGGTTATTGAGGGCCATTATTAGCATCACAGAAAGCTTAAATCTTTCAAATTTCAATATGTCTTTAATCTTTTATCTCTCTTATAGAAGACCATGACTAGGGATGAGCTTTGAAGAGGAAGACCATCCATTTTCCACCTTTTAAGTTTGAACCTGGAGAAGACTTGGATGGGGTCGAACCGCCCTCATCATGTTGCAAGCATAACTAACACTAACCCTAACCCCCCCACCTCCACAAGTCCTCATAAGTCTTTTGGGTTCCCTCTTTATCCCCTTTTCAAAATTGGTTGTACATGTAAGATATTTATGTATGTATTTATATATATATATATATATATATATATATACTGTATATGTAATAGTAGAACATGAAATGTGGCATTTTATTTTTGAAGGACTTTTTGTTATTTTTTTATTCTTTTTGTTACTAACTCACATTTACCAAGTGGACCAAATGTTTGCAATGTAGCCTTTTTAAGTTGGAATGGTAAATCCTTAAACCACACTGTCAAATGTAAAAAAGTATTATCTCATCTACAAAAACTCAATTTAGTGACAAATTGTCTTCAGGAAATGCATTTGCGCACTTTGGATCATTCTTGGTTCAGAGGAGGATGGATTGGTCAATCACATCACTAACTTTCAGAGGGGCCGCAATTCTTCAGGCTGTTACATCATTGGAGTAGGCAGGTTATATTTAGTTTTTTTTGCCAAGCTTCCAAATATGGATAAACACTATCTTATTCTTGGAGGGGATATGAATTGTGCACTAACCCTTGCCTTAGACTGTAGTTCACCTAAATCTGTAGTCATATCCAAAGCCGCTCTTGCAATTCAGTTATTCCTCAATACAAATGGGATATCCGATGCGTGGTGTTTTCAGAATCCTACATCTAGAGGTTATTTCTTCTTCTCACCTGTTTATGGGACATACTCATAGATTATTTGTTTTTTAACAAGAAGCTTTTCGCATTAATGCAGTGATTCTCAAACTGTGGGGCATGTCTTGGTTTGCAAAATGGAGAAATATATTACAGGGGTGAAAAGAAAACAGGCAATGCTTCAGATACAAAAAAGAAAAAGTCGGGCAATGGTAATGTTGATCAACTGCCAAAACCCAAGTCAAGAAAATATGATGAAGCATATCTTGCTCTTGGATTCACGTGAATGTGGTAGGAGACACCTGTCTGTGTTTTAAGTCTGAAAATTCTGGCAGCAGACAGTATGAAACCAAATAAATTAAAAAGACACTATGAGACATTACACCCCACCCATGTTAGAAAGCCATTCAAGTTATTTAAGATAAATCTTGATGAAAACCAAAAAGCAGGAAAAATCGCTTTAAAAAAACAGCATCATTGAACAACAAAGCACAACTGGAATCATACAAGGAATTGCACAGAGTTGTGGACTAGGAGCACAGGACTTTCCTGAGAGGATTCTTTAAAAAATACTTCCCAGACAACAGTGCTCAGTATGACTGGGTGAGAGATCACTTAGATGCAGCAGCACCTGCAGATTTCAGCTCTGCTGAAGAGCACCAGTTCATCAAAATGACGTCTGACTCCATAGGTGTGGAGAAGCAGCATCCACTCAGAGGGCTGTGAGTATTCTGCTTCCCTTCGCCACTTCCTACCTCTGTGAGATTGGCTTTTCTGCTGTTGCCTTTCTGAAAACAACGTATAGATCTAAGCTGAACATTGAGCATGAACTGAGAGTGGCATCCTCCATCTTCATCCAACGTTCTGGAAATTCTAATATCACTTGATGCTGAGAAGGCATTTGAAACAAGATTTGGAACATTGATATCAGTTACCCTTATTATTAGGAGAAAGATTTAATACAATAAAAATTAATGTAATGCCCAAATTCTTGTATTTTAAGTAATCTTAATCCAAAGTGAGGATGGATAAGATATTAATTACAATTCCAAGTTAAAATGCCAATAAGTAAGAGTACTATCGGACTTCTGTTTTATTTCACAATACTGATAAAGTTATTATTCGCACCAAATCACTTTCATCAGAATTTGCTTCCTCAAACAAATGTAATCTGGGACCTTTTCAGTCTTTATCAAGTGCACAGCAATCTCTCCTCTCCTTAAGAGTAGCAACCTTGAAGCATATGTAATAAGCAACTACAGGCCGGTGTCAAATCTTCCCCTGTTAGGTAAAATACTTGTATTATATAAACAATTCTTTAACTTTGTAAGCAATAGGGTGGCTGTGAGTCGTCCTCTAAGCAAAGGGTCAGCGGTTCAATCCCAGTCTTCGCATTCTGCATGTTGGAGTGTCCTTTGGCAAGATACTTTACCCCAAATTGCCCCTGACTGCCGTTCTCATAGAAAAGTGCTGCCTATAAATGCACTATATCATAGGTTCTCAAACTGCCAACTACCAACAGTGGTACACAAGCTCCCTCTAGTGGTATGCGGAAGAATCTCAGGAAAAACACTAGAATCGTGGCTCCAAACGGGAACTATTCAGAAGAAAAAAACGTATCAGGAAGATTATATTTCGAGCAGCTTGTGTTGAAAGTGAAGTGGCCGCTGACAGTAAACTGTAGCTACGTTAGCAGCGCCCGTGAGGTCTCCACAGCACCTGCTAGCAGCACACAGCTCAAAAACAGTAAGAAGATATGACGCGAGTTACCTCCAATTTGGATTCAGTTGGAGCGGAAGAGCCTAGGCCGCAATGTGAGGTATGTGGTGATGTTTTCTGCAATGAATCTATGAAACCATCGCATCTCAAATGGCACCTTACGACAAAGCATGCAGTGCTTAAAGACAAGCTGGTGGACCGAATTGCACAGAGAGGTCCAAATGTTCTTAGAGGACCAAAACTTCCCCTTATCTTATGTTTAAAAATACTGTGTGGCTCAGTCAACTGGCATACTTGTCAGATATATTCTCTCATTTGAACGAACCGAATTTAGTTGTTCAACATCAAAGTCAAGGCAGGGCAGCTTTCCCCACTTTGGAGAGTTTTCTGTCTGAAAACGACCTTACCCTTAATGAATGGGTCAAAGACAATATCGTTGTGCACCTCCTCCGACTCAGACAACAGCTCCGTGAATATTTCGCGGTGACAGCAGAAGTGAACAACTGGATGAGAAACCCATTCAGCATCGAAACATCTAAAATGCCCAAGGATTTCACTGTTGGTGAGCAGGAGAGTTTAATAGAACTGTTGTTCAATGAAACACTGAAGTCTGCTTTCAAAACGCAGTTGTTGTTGGACTTTTGGACACAGCAACACAGCGAATATCCTACACTCTCTCACAAGGCTGTGACGTTTTGTCCTTCCTTTTGTGACCACATATCTTTGTGAAAAGGCTTCTCTTCACTTGTCGTCATCAAGACGAAATACAGAAGCATGGCGGATGCTGAGTCAGACCTGAGACTGAAGCTGACCTCCATTGACCCAGACATCGCAGGACTTTGTTCGCAGAGGCAGGCACACCCTTCTCATTAGGCTGTAAATTGTCAAAACTCACCAACATGCTGGCCAACTTTTAACATGATTTGTATTGTGTGTTTGTTGCGTGTGCGTGTGCGTGTGTGTGCGTGCGTGCGTGCGTGCGTGCGTGCGTGCGTGCGTGCGTGCGTGCGTGCGCGCATGCACTTGACCTGTTATTTCCGTTGTTCCACAAGAGGTCCACTTTCCATAATTATTGCTTTGTTTTTCTTTTTTCATCTCTTATGACAAAGCTGTTAGTTGTATCTATACATCAGTGTGTGTGGAAGTGTTTAAGTGCCAGTTCTAGTCCTACACCTTTGTACAGCTTGGCTGTGGCTGACAACAGTCAACAATAAATAATTTTCTTATTAGGAATAAACCTTCCTCTTGCATGAACTATCTGTAGCTGAATAGGTTAGGCCTAAGCTACTGTATTTTAATGTTGGTCATAACAGTGGTACTTGGAGAGACTAATATTTTCTGAGGTGGTACATGGTGTAAAAAGTTTGAGAACCACTGCACTATATGAATGTTTGTGTGACTGGGTGAAAGGCAAAACTGTACTGTTAAGCGATTTGAGTGGTCATCAAGATTAGAAAAGTTCTTTATAAATCCAGACCATTTACCATCATAGCACCGAAACAGCTCTATTTAATGTGGTAAATGTCCTTAAACTAAGGACTGATGCAAATAACTTGTCTCTATGATACCATTGGACTATCGGTTTCCGTTTTAAACTGGTTCACCTCCTACCTCAAACACAGGGGCCTGTTAATATCATTTCAAAATTATCTCTAGAGTCCTCAATCTTTGATACATAACCTTTTAATATATAGGCTACAAGATTCCACTTAGCATTATCATGTAGAATCACAACATATTGTATCATTCATATGCAGCTGACACTTGATATCTCTCTTTATCCCAGGAATCTAGGATGACACGCAGTAAGTAAAAATATTTATATCACCAGCTGACTCTGGGAAACTGGTTCATGTATTCATTTTCAATAGATTAGATTACTGCTATCCCCCTCCCCTAAAGTCTGATTTATATGCATTAATGAAAAGTTTAATAAATGCTTTACTGCAGGGGTCTTCAACGTTTTTCAGGCCAAGGACCCCCAAACTGGTGGAGAGATGGAGCAGGGATCCCCTACTATATATATTGTATAAAATTGTGTTTTATATTAAACTGGGCCTAGTGCCATGTATAAACATAGCTACCCTGTTATTGTGCATTCAATACTAAGCTATTCAAATAATACACAGGTTCATATATTCATGTTTTTATTTTAAACATGTGCAAGGTATAGGAGCTGCAGTGTGTGCATTGCTGACTGAAAGATAACATCTTCTGCCTCCATTTATCCGTTCACTACAATATGTTGGATTCATGTTAATGTGTATTTAAAGACATTTAAATTTGTAGCAAAAAAATTGGTTTTAAATGTAAAAAATATAAAAAATTGTCTAATCAACCCAAAATTTTGCAAATTATAACACCATGTACTACACCTTGGATAAAAAAATAAACTAAAAAACTAAAACAAATAACTGTTGCACTTATATGGCACTTACATGTAGCACTTTGTAGTTAGGCTTCTTTAAAGTACTTATACTTACTTGATTCTTGTTGTTCTGTGTTTGTGTAATGGATATGTAATCGACGAACACCGTGCACTGAATGTTGAAATTTGTGAGAAAGACACTTAAATTTCCTTTATTGTTTTGTGAAAATGCACTGGGAAAATGCTTGTCATTTTCTAATGTTTATTTACAAAGGTTGAATCATCAGTGACATCTGCAATCTATTGCGTTTGTCTAGAGATTAGGTTGTGATCACACTGGTGTTCCAGTTTGGACAGCAGAGGGGGCGTGTTGTTTGTGGCTAGTTCCTCACACTTTGGACTTGAAGCCAGCAACATCGTGTCCACTTCATTTCTTTCTTTTCCCCTTTTATAGGTAAGGACAGTATTTGTAATGTGG
Source organism: Hippoglossus stenolepis (assembly GCF_022539355.2). NCBI lineage: Eukaryota > Metazoa > Chordata > Actinopteri > Pleuronectiformes > Pleuronectidae > Hippoglossus > Hippoglossus stenolepis. Next base: position 31,020,860 of record NC_061485.1, read on the forward strand.
GGGCTGCACGCTTGTGCTGTGTTTTCTAAGTTATAAGGAGCATGCTGGTGGTGGGGTATTTGTTCGGACAGGGGTTTTGCCCCTGTCTGAACAAGTGTGAACATGAGAGCTGGCCCGTTAACAAGTGTGAACATGAGAGCTGGCCCGTTAACAAGTGTGAACATGAGAGAGCTGGCCCGATGCGCCATGCTTGCTAGGTGAGCACACGCAGACGGCGCATGGTCCAGATGTGCTAGCAACGCCCGTGCTGCTGTGTGTATTGTATGGTGGAAGTGGTACTGTTGATGTGTTACAGTTTGAGAAATGTAGAGCTATTAGATGTGTGGCTGAGTGAGGAACAGAGCAAAAGGGTTATGGATATAAAGGTTAAGTGAATATTTTCAATGTGTGTATTATGCTGTGTATTCAAGGATGCCACATATTAATTTTTCTATTTTGTATATTTCATATTCCGTATTACCTCATGTGTTTGATATTTGCTGTAGAATTCAGAAAATGCAATGTTTGTATATTTGCTCGTTCATTACACTTTGGACTTGAAGCCAGCAACATCGTGTCCACTTCATTTCTTTCTTTTCCCCTTTTATAATGGCGTAACATTTGTACCCTCATGGTTAAATGCACTTATTGTAAGTTGCTTTGAATAAAAGCTAAATGAAATGTAATGTAATGTATGCACATGGAAGGGCAGGGAGGTCTAAGAACAGAGCCATAACGCCAAATGTAAATTATGCAGTGGCAAGAGGTCCTGACTGAAATTTGGTGAGGGCAATCAAAATACATTAAAGATTGATATGGTATAATGTGGAATTTTGAAGTTTTGCTGTGAAATAGGAAGTTGTTGTCATTTGAGAGTACATGCCTAAATTTCCCAAACTTCAAACGTTGTATGTAGTTGTCAAAAGTTTACACTTCACAACATTTATGTTTCTTTTGTAAAAGTTCTGCTAATCATAAGTTTTCCTTCAACAGCATGCCTGTGGCAATATCACCATGAAACAGGAAGTTCCACTAATTAAACTATACATTTTCCAATCTGCACAAGACTTAACATTTTTGATGAACTGGCGTGACCAACCTTTTATATGCCAAAATTAAACACCTACTAGCAACAGGATGCATGTCTCAACAGGGTATGACATTGAACCTTTTCATTAACTGTTCAAACAAATAACGCAATACAAAACCTTCAAGGGCCCAACCATCGCTGCTTGTAGCATTATTATTATTATCATATTAACTTGTGCTGCAATCATCAATAACATCATTACATCTATTATTCAAACATCTTTATTGATTTTCAGTAGACAATTGCAATTGCACTCGATACCCTTCAATAAGAAAGCACGCAATGAACAAAATAACATGACATAGTAGTTCCCAGTTCCCTCTCCCACTGCCTTGCCAAATGATTAAGTAAAGTGGAGGCGACCCTCTGGATTTTATCATATAATACAGACACCAAACCCCTTCCAACAGGATCCATGTTTAAACATTCATCTATCCATGTACTCTGTGGGGTTGTCAGAGAGAAGTGCGTTTAAACATATCACCTCAACTTTAAATAACTAAAGAAGCCTGACTGGGGAATAATAAAGTCCTTCTTTTGCTGCTCAAAATAAATTAAGTGCTCTTCCTTAAAGAGGTCCTTCACACACTTGATCCCTCTCCTATGCCACAGTTGAAAAGATGGGTCTGAGAGAGATGGTGCAGAATGAACATTTGCGAGAATAGGAGAAGTAATAAGAGCTTATTTAAGTTTAAAATGGATCCTAATTTGAGACTATATCTTCAGACAAACATTAATGATGGGGTTGTTTGGATTACCAGTGTCGCAGTGTCGAATGTCGCTCCATCTGAGAACAAACCGGTGTTTCATTATATGGGGAATCAGATTCCCAAAATAACAACTTGTAGATGTTGGCCGCCGAGATATAATACAGATAATAAGGCTAAGACAGACCACCCTCCCTATTTTGGCTTTCCAGATATTTGTTCTTTAATCAGAGTTTTTTTTTTATTCCATATAAAAGGTAGATGTGCACTTGTTAAATTCCCTAAGAAAAAGAAAATTACTAACTAATTAATTCTACAAGCCATTGAATGGGAAGGGTTGACCATCTTTCCATGTCCCAATTGGCCTTTTCCAATGCTGTTATAAAGTTATATTCAAACAAATCTCTGTACCTGTAGGTGACAAAAACACCCAAATAAGTAAAGCTGTCCTTATTAACAGAGAAAGGAAAACTCTGGAACAACATTTGGCGTGCTTTATCATTTATGGGGAATAGAACACTTTTAGTTAGATTTAACCCTACCCTTGATATCTGCCAGATCTTGGTGATGAGGTCATGCGCAATCAGCCCCCCCCCCCTTGTACTTCAACTAGAGTACTGGTCTCTCTTATAAGTATTGCCAGAGGTTTGAAAGCTATGTCAAATATCTGAGGGCTCAGGGGAAAACCCTTTCTTGTGCCTCGAGAGAGGGATGTTATCCTGTTTGTTCGCACTGCAGCTTGAGGCGCTGTAAATAGAATATTGATCCAAAAACGGAAAAAAGGTGCAGTGAACAGGAAGTTGTATTCAATCCTGTCAAATGCTTTTTGTGCATCTAAGGATATTATTATACGGTTGTGTCTGGATGTATCAACCTAGGCATAATTTGTTCAAGCCTACTTGCCAGCACCTTGGTCAGAATTTAATAGTAGCAAAATAACAGACTAACCTGGCAGTAAGACTCGCACATCAATGGATCTTTATTCTTTTCTAGTAACAGTGAGATGCAGGCCTGTGTCATAGTTGGGGGAAGAGCTTTTTTTATCCAAGATCTCTTCAAACACTTTATAATAACAGTGATTATTTAGGGGCAAATTTTCTCAATAAATCAATTGGAAACCTATCAGGGTCTCGGGCCTTTCTGAGCTTCTTTTTCTCAATTGCACTATCAATCACTGTTAGAGTTACTGTATGTTCCTTTACAATTCTTATTTATCTGATTCATCTAAGGACGGCAAGTCCAAGTTACTGAAGAAGTCCTCAACCAACAGCCTTGTTAATCACCTCTGAGGTATACAGGTTTTCTTAAAAATACTTTAATTGAGTGGTAATGGCCCTTTGGTCTGTGACAACATTACCTTCCCCATCTTTTATTGCAGATATAAAACCTGCTGTTGCTGATTGTTTAAGTTGGTGGCTTACTGGGTCACTCTCCATACTCATAGAAGGTATGACGTGATTTTAAGAGGAGATCTATAGCATTATCATGTCAGGGAGTCTACAATTTTCTGGATTGAAATTCTCTCTCTGTAGAGATTCTCAGAGGGTGACGTTGAATGTAAATGGTCAACCATTTTAATTTGATTGATCAACTCTGTTGCCTGTTTGGTTTTCCTTTTATCTGCACTAAATGGTAAATGGTTTTGTATTTATATAGCGCTTTTCTAGTCTTGATGACCACTCAAAGCTCTTTACAGTACAGTTTTTACATTCACCCATTCACACACACACACATTCATACAGTGCATCTATTAGCAGCACTTTGTTGTTCTATGAGGGGCAATTCGGGGTTCAGCATCTTGCCCAAGGACACTTCGGCATGCAGATGGGGAAGACTGGGGATCGAACTGCTGACCTTCAGGTTGGAGGACGACCGCTCTACCCCTCAGCCACATATAGGAAATCACTTGTCCTCTAATATACGCTTTCATGGTTTCCCATAATATTCAATAGTTTATCTCTGGGGATTAATTATTGTCCTGAAATAAGTATATTTGTAAGTTCCCGAAGTCAACAAATTTGTTTTCCCTTATAATGTTTGACTCTTCAAAATGAACATTTTTATGTTTGAGTTTTGCCACCCCTCTACTATTGCGGTTAGTAAGTTGGTTTCTTTCAGATATGCTATTTCAGTTTTAAATTTGCTTAATTGAGAAAATACCGTAGTCCCCTTATGTTCCAACTCACCAACATGGTGCCAGCCCTGCCTAAATAATTATCAGATAACTATCAAATTTACCTCTCACATAATGCCAATGCCCGATCCCTTTGCCTTGTTGTAAGTGGTTCTGAAAAGACTGCATTAGAGGTTGTGGGTTGCCTGAGCCTGATATATAGTAGCCAAAGGTAAGGGAAAAAAAGGTGAAGGGGTGAGTACCTGAACATAAAACAATGAGAAACTTGACCCTAACATTAACATCCTTAAACGTGACAAACATTACAATGCTGGTCTCTCGCATGATGGAGACTGCCTATTCTTCCAGTCAACCTCTTCTCCTAGACCGCTACACACAGGCACACAAATCTGACTCAATTTAGCTCTTACCTTTATCACTGAAAGGGTAATTCTAAATATACTGCCATACCTTTCACACAGTGTCTTCACATGTTAAAAATAACAGAAAGTAAATAATTTCAACTAGACAAACTAAAAATATCTTACCCTGTTGTGAAGCGATACAAAATAAGAACAACCCATACATTTACACATATGTTGAATTTGGTGTAGTTTGCATCAATACGTTCCCCCACTCCATTTCTGCAGTTGGCAAGAGAATCCAAAACATTTAAAATGGAAATTAGCCTGAAAGTGTTACAAAATAAAGAAATCAAAGTGTCCCATATACATGCACAGACCCATAATATTGTCCATAACATGCCCCAATTATTTATTTATATATTTCTACTCTCCTTGTTTGCTTTGCCATCAAGAATACAAACATATCAAAACATGTCTACTATGAAGCCTTATGTATCCTCAATGCCGCTGGGTATCTCAGGCCTTAGTAAACTCCTCACCTCAGTAAAGGCGGCCATTGTCTAATCATGGCCTGTGTTCGGCAGGGTTCAGATATGGTCCCTATCCGCAGTAGTCACCGATTTTATCTCTATGGCTTTCTTCAGCCGCGACTCTTTTTTGGAGAAATAGTGGCATTTCACAACAAATGCCTGGGGTGGGAGGTTGTCTTGCGTCGGTTTGCTACGAAGAGTACCTGGTCTATGGTCGGTGGCCTCTCGAGACCCAGAAAACAAGCCAGCCACGAACTGATATGGACATTTCCCATGCTCCCATCCTTCTTTCACTCCTGGGATGCGTATATTACCGTGCCGCGATCTTTCCTCTAAATCTTTGCATCGGTCTCTGATCGTGGTCAGCTCTTTCTTCATATTGCTGATATCTGACACCATAAAGGTGCCGGTATCCGAGTAGATGGTAGTTCCAACCTCGTGTTCAGATACCCAGCCCTCGGTTGCCTCTATACTTTTGTTAACTTGCTCCACCGCACTTCGCAGTTCCGTCTGCATCTGAGAGACCTGGCTTTGGAGTTCCGGTGATTGGGCTATCGCCTTTTCATAAATTTTCCCCATCAAATCTTGTTTTATTGACTCAATGAGTAGTAGCAATGCGTGTTGGTCTTTTGCACTGTTTGCAGCCGGGCTAGCATTAGCATGAGCGGTACTCTTTCTATCTCTCCTTTCTCCCCCATTTTTTCACCCTTACCTCAACTGGCCGATGCAGAAGGCTGCCCACTCTGAGTCTGGTTCTGCTATGGGTTTCTCTTTAATAAAAGGGAATTTCTTTCTCTCCCCAGTTGCCAAGTGTCTGCCCATTGTGGCAACTTTTGGGTTCCTCTATAATATTGTAAGATCAAAACGCCAGGCACTAAACAAGTAAAATTGTATTAATTATTAACAATTAACATGGTGAGAATAATGAATTTTGGATTGTAAATTGAGATTTTTAAGGATGCTGTAAATATTTTTACTTGGTAGAAACAGCAGACACATACACAGCTCTACTTTAAAATACCCAGGGGACATATAATAAGATTTGGATGACAACTGCAGAAATGGGTTTTCGTCTGAAACAGAACAAAGCCTTCAGTGGGACTTCTCTCTTAACTGAATGCCTCTTAGCCTGTATAAAGGTAGGTGGTAAAGCTAGAGGTACAACAGGTTTCACCAGCCTTATAACTGCTGCTAGTTGAAAAAGACACTCCCAAAGAGCAAAGATCTCTGACATGTGGGCTGGCACGTGCACACATAGACATCAAAGGGGGGGCTTGAGCCCCTGCCCTTTTTATTCCTTGAGGAAAGGTGCCGTTTTTCTGGGGTGCTCTTTTAATAAATGAAGCTTATACTCCTGTTTGCGCACAGCTTCCCTGCCAAACAAATATATTGATTGAAAAAATATCAGGTCAGGAGATTAGACTTTGTAGAGTTCCGATGCCTCTACCCTTACTCCCCCACGTCTCCTGCACAGTGGTGAACACTAGAGTGAATAATTATAAACATTGCTGCTTCAGGACCAGGACAGACACAGATTAAAGGTCTGGTCGTCTTGTTCTGTGTCAGAGTCTCCTGTAGGACACATACAGTAATGACGTTTACTTTGTGTTTGTTTGAGTTGCTCTAAAGTTTATGAAACACTTGTTTAAACCTGCTACACAACAAGAGACATAATGTGACGCACACAGACAGGACATCAGGGTTAAGATGCAATGCAGTGTTTTAACTTCATTGTTGCAGAAGAAGCGACGCCCCATTTATCCAGGAACATAAATATGAATTCAGCATGTTTTTATTAAGATCAGTTCTAAGTGTGAGTGATTAGAAAACATCAGAGGAGCAGAGTTACTTGTTGACCAGTGGAGTAATGCGCATCAGTGCAGTGGCGCTGCCAAGGGGGGGCCACCTTGATACAGTAAAGGCTATAATCAGAGTTTGTCCTTTAAGTGCAGCACACAAGTCTAAACTGAATGAATCTCAAATCAGTGTGGAGAGCACTGACCACTATCATACACTTACTGTTGTAGTCAGATTTATGAATTGAAAACCTTATTTTGCAAATTTAGTTTTTAGTAATTTAGTAAAAATTCATTTTTTAACTGATATTAACTGATGAAAAAGCAACCATGCGCAGTAATATAGGAAATTGTGGATGTGATTCATTGAAATGCATCGAGATTCATCGTTGTGCATTTGAATCGTTGACTGCTGAATTTGTTATCGAATCATGAAGCTAGAAAAGGTCACGTAAGACAGGATGGCAGCTCCTGTACCAGTTGTCCTGGTTTTTCTTCTTTTGTGTGGGGTGAGTGGTGATGAACAAAAGACTAAGCTACCAGTGCATTGAGTTTACAGCTAATTAGCCAAAAGACAAAAACAAGTATAGTTAACTTGTGTCTTTCTAATGTGCACGCATGAGCTACTAATGTAATAAGTTATGAAATACAGGTTTAGGGGAGACACTACAGGTGAATACAGTCAATTATAGGCCAATAAACAATTTAACAAAAGCCAAAACTGTTACATTTCAGTATAAACATATTTATATACTTTATTGTAAACTAAATATACAATCTCAACTGGTATAGTTGAAGATTTTAATTCCGACAATAAATTATGAGGATGAAAGGGTGTCAATTTCATGGTAATTAGTAAATTAAATTATTGTTTTCTTTTAAACAAAACAAAAAAGAGTGTGTGTTTGTATTTTCTAGGACAGCCAGGCCTTCATTTTTGTGTACGCAGGGTCTGAGGAAGTTCTAAATTTTGTCTGCAAACAAATTTAGGTAAGAACATATTGATCAATCCAAGATTTGTGTGTACGCACGGTTTACGGTTTGTGAATGATGGCCATTGTGTCGAAACGACTGTGGCAACTTTGTCTCTGAATTTTTCAGAGAGATGTTTTAAGTCTCACACACCCGTTGTTGTCCATAGTACCTCCGTGCTGACTCTTGAAAACAGCAAATAGGGGAAGAAATAAAAGGCATTACTTACACCACATGCAGTTAGCCAACTATGTTTCTCATAACAAGAGCGGGAGAAGCCCAGGATGTAAGCTTGTCCATGATCGCTTGCCGGCAGCCGAATCTGTAAATCGGTCGATGCGGACCGAGCTCCCTTTTTTTCTTCAAGTGAACGCCTCGTGAACATTTTTTTTGGTAAGGAAATTACTGGTTTTGCTTTAGTTCCACTTGAAGTCGCCATATCTTTGCCAGTCGGTTGCAGCGGAAGTGACTCAATGACGCCGGATGTACCTGAGACAGCCTCGAGGGTCAACCAATCACATTAGATAAAAAAAAAGTGAATCAATACCGCATCTCATTAGGCTTTACACACTTGTGTTTACATATTAAAATGTTCTGTCCAAGTGTAGCCTGTTAATTCTGAAAACTGAGTGTATTTCGGTTCTGAGACGAGAGATGGCCCTTGTTGAACCTGAACCCAAATATTATTTAAAACATTTGTCTAGTACCGATGGGTCCCATCAGGCTCAGGTCAAGTTTTCACAGATGCTCAGCTGAGGGACATATATCTCTTCCCACCTTCCTTTTCTTTTCCATTCCTTCTCTGTCTTCTGTGTTTGACAATATTTATTTTGACTTCAAATCTGAGATAAAACTATTATCTTACTTAAATTATGCAACTTTCTCCTGATGCAGCCTGAACATGTTACTGCATTCCATGTATTGTTTTTTGTGGTATTTTATGTCCATTGGTGACATTACAAAATATAATAAGTTATAGAAGAAGAAGAAGATATTGATGAATGAGGCCCATTGAGATCATGTTGACATTCTACAGGAGTGTGCATGATCAGATTTGGAATGGCAACATAGTGCAGCACCTTAACTATCAATTCCAGAGTTGACAACATTTTGTCAAGATATTATTATTAATATACGTCAACTTTATTATTTAACTTTTTTATGAACAGTCAAAATCCAGCCTTTGAGGGGATGACTATTTATGACTATGGCTTCGAAGGCTGAGCTTGGCGCTTGGCTGAGTCTAGGTGTTTTTGAAGAGGTTAACCTGATACATCACCAGCGACTAGTGTCAGCATTTTGTGACTGGGTGCAGCCTCAACTGGACTGACTGCCACAGTCAACAATGTAGGACCAGGGTGTGCTATGTCTCTTCACAACAACTGCTGGGGACCATCTTCTGACCATGTGGATTTACATAATCTGCTCTTATCATAGTAGAAGTGGAAAGCTTTAGACCTTTCGAATATATATTCAAATTTAAGGGAGTTGTAAGCTTTTGGGACAAGCAGTTAGTGAGTCAAGGTAGTTTGTTTCGGGTCCCCTACCCTTTAGCAGTTGTGCAGGAGACAAGTCTACAGACTCAAGTGGGGTGGTTCTCTAGTCAAGTAATGCTAGATGTTTGTCTAGAGTCTTTGTTCCATAGTATTATAACGGTTTGCGCAGAATGAATGAATATTGAAATCACAGAGCAGGAGTGTAGATGGAGACATGGAGCAGACGGAGGTGAGTAGCTCAAATAGACATGAAGGTGGTGGAGGCTCTGGGGGGGCAGTAGATATGGACAACCTGGAGCTGTGTGGACCCAGCCAGAGTGAAGACGAAACATTAAAATGAGGTGTGTACAGGAAGCTCTTTGACCAGGAAGTCGGCTTGATGGATTATGGCCAGCCCACAACTCTGGTCCATAGAGCGGGGATTTTGAATGTAAATGTAACCAGAAAAGCAGCAACTGGGCTGCGGCAGGAAAAGAAGACCAAACGGGTCGGAGAAAGTCCAATGTTGTGGCAGGCGAGGACCCAGTTGGGGCACAGCCGGAGCAGTGGAAGTGGCAGTCAGCGCCACCCACGGGGTGCCAGGCTTGAGCCAGGTACCAGTCTGGAACAGGGAGACGGGATCGAGCGAGGTCAGGAGCAGACAGGGCCAAAACGAGGAGGGACAGTCCTGAGATCACAGCAGACGAAGGTGCAGTCAGGATAGGACCTGTTGTTGTGTACACGAGCGGATCACTAACTGGTGAGGATAAGCTGACAGCTGTGAGGGGAAGCTCCATGACTTTTCCTCTCCTGTAACAGATATTTAAGTAACACCACTGCAGGTGCAGACAATACAATTCTCTTTATGCTAATGTGATTCTAAAACGGGGATGTATAGATGTTTTCAAGTGGTTTGTGGTCATTGTAGATTGTTACCTGCTTTCCAAAGACATAATAATGATATTCTATGCATGCATGGACATTAGAGAGCATTTCCTTCTTCATCAACACTTCCTTCCCATATCCTATCTCATATACCCTTAGAGACCTGGAGGAAAAGGTAACAGGACAGTTGTCTTGCAGGAGCACATCTCTCATATTGTGATGCAAGCAGCAGCGTACTATCTCTACAGTCCTCAAATGTGTGCATGGGGTTGTGCTCTCTTTTGAGGTCTGTAGGTGTTTCATTCCCTTTTTGTTAGTGTTCGGGTTAGACATAGACATGTCTCCAAAGATGCAACTTGGTACTCATACTGTATATTCCGACAGATATCAACAAAGTCAGAGGACGTGGACTCCATCCCTATCTGCTTTGGCTCCCTTTCATCTGCGAGTAATTTTTAACATTTTACCGACAGCTTTGAAGGAAGCATGATGGGACAGTACAGAGAGTCTGAGCCCCACTTTCATGAGGTCATAAGGGAACTCATCCAAAAAGAGAGAAAAAACGGAGCCCACCTAAGAAAAGCACACACTCTGCTTCAACTGGCCAAATTTTGCATGTTTCGACTACTCATGTAACATTTATATTTAATATTATGTTAAAGTATGACACCTGTTTTTACACCTGGGTAATGACCAGAAGAAGTAAAGGTCCACAAAATACTGAGAGCTGAGAGCTCTAACATCTGCTGCAGCACAATCACCTGACATATGGTATAGGCATAAGCCACATACAGTTTTCTGACTGTGCAATAGTTAGTAGCCTATATAGAGACATTCATAATGGCATGCTTTTTAGAAAATGATTGATGAAATTGAATAATGTAAATTTTTTGCATTTTTTACTATGCAATAGTCACAGTAAAATGTAAAGGAAATGATCATTTGCTAAAAAATATTGTCCAAACACTAGCATCTAGGGAACTTTAAAATTCATGGAATTATGGAATTGGGATCAAACTGCCAACCATCTAGTTAGAGGACGAACAGCCACAGAAGTAAATAAACTTTTTTGATGACTTATGATTTTGAATAACTGGGAAGCAGATAAGTTAAACACAAGTTATAATGTGATAACTTATACTGTTTTGAGGTGAAACATTTAACATTGTTGTGTCATAAATATCATCGGCCATGTTCAATGACAGCAGAATTTCACCATGTTTACACCCAATCATGAATTTAAATTTGTTAGGATTATTATTATTATTATGTAAATAGGCTATATTTTGATAAATTTATCCATCCTCTATACACATTTCATTATTAAGACATGAGTTTCAGGTTAAGAAACTTTGTCTTCTTTCTGAATATTGTGAAACTAACTTTTTATAAATGTAGGGGTCAGGTAATGACTACCAATCTCATGTTTGTCTTTTAGCTTAGCACAAAGACTGGAGGCAAGTGAAAAAACTTGCTAGGCTCTATCAAAATTATAAAAAAATATATATAACTTCCTGTTTTGGTTATGGGAGAAGACTTTCACTGTATGAGGTTGTACTTGTCAGTCTCAGACAGAATCTGGTGTTTTCAAATCACTTCTTCATACTAACTTTTATTTAAAGACCTTGTCATAGTATCTTATATTTATCCTCTTTTACAATATGTCTCATTTGTATTTTTTCCTTCTGAAAGATTTACCTTTGAAACGCATTAGCCACACTGGCCGCTTGCTTTTCATTTGTTAACATTCCATGTTAACGATTATAACATCGTAGCTTTGTTTAAAAAGGTTTTAATTGTGAAATAGTTCCACGGCGCAACCAAAGCCACATCATGGATTAGGATCTGTGGATCACGTATCAGAGGTCGTAATGGTGGATCCAGTATGGCGGATTCTGCATCGTGCTGGCTGATCGTGATAACAAAGGCAGATCCTTTATCGTGTTGGCATCAGATACTGGTAGTGGACCACGACCGAGGTGGCAGCTGATGATGGATCCTAATGGCGGCAGTGGACAATAACTGTGGACTATAGTGGCATCCGATCTTGATGGTGGATCATGATCTTGCTGGCTGCTGACCATGGACTATGATTGCAGCAGGACTGCTCGATACATAGTATTTCTCCTCAGACACTTGACCATTAATGACATTAATCCACCAAATCACTGACCTTCAGTTATACTTCAAAATGTTTACCCTAATCAATGCTGCTAAAACCTTTATCTTGATGTTCTCCTTTACACTTGACATCCATTGCACTTCTGTCCGTCCTGGGAGAGGGATCCCTCACATGTGGCTCTCTCTGAGGTTTCTACGTTCTTTTTTCCCTGTTAAAAGGGTTTTTAGGTAGTTTTTCCTTACTCTTGTTGAGGGTTAAGGGCAGAGGATGTCACACCATGTTAAAGCCCTATGAGACAAATTGTGATTTGTGAATATGGGCTATACAAATAAAATTTGATTGATTGATTGAAAGCCAGTGTCGCCCGAGCGTATGCCAGGGCATATGTATGATCATCCTTAACATTAGTATTACACATTGTAGTTTGTTAATATTTACTGCCAAGTCCATGGCATCATGATTTGCAGACACACTGGACAGTAAACAGTGTCCACCCAGAACATTTATCTAACAAGCAGCACCCAAACCCTTGCCAAGCCATCAAAGCCAGAATGAATATAATTGGCCAGTCTGTCTCCACTCCAGGTGTATGTGTGTTCCTGTACTTAAATCTTTGTGAGGACCATTTTAAGCAAAGGCCCTACAGAGTGAGGAAATTTCTACCTGGCTCACTTTTTCAATTCTAACCCTAACCCTAAAACCAAGTCTTAAGGTTAGGGTTAGAATTAGGTTAGGGTAAGGGTTAGGGTTAGGTTTTTAGTTGTGTTGGTTAAGGTTAGGTTAAGGGGCTAGGGAATGTATTATGTCAATAATACGTGGTTATCAAGACTAGATAAGCGCTATATAAATACAAAACCATTTACCATTTACCAATGAGTGTCCTCACATAGATAGAAGTACAAACATCTTTGTGTGTTTGTTTGTGTACATGCACTGGGTACATGCACTGGACTTTGCACAAGAGCTTGCTGGACATGCAGTGAAAGAGAACAACAAAAAGGACTAAATGTTCTAAAAAGAGAAGAAAACTAAAAATGACAAACAGTGATTGCAGTAAGAGCAGGGACACAGAGGGAGAGATAAGATAGTTGTGACAGAGATTCCTCAATTCAATTGAGTGTGTTTCATACTGATGTTAAAGGGGAAACAAGGCAAACTTTGTTTAAGATTTATTTGGCATATTCAGACTCAGCTAACCTACATTAAATGAAATGAAATTGTCTCATCTTTATTCAGCTCTAACAAACAGTTCTGTCATGTAGCTGAGTGCTGCTGCCGCTGGTGTTGTGTCTATCCTGACTTTCAGGGCTGTTGATGCAATTCATCAGGATCTGTATTATTACCAGCACAAATGAAAACCTTGCAGAGAGGTCTCACTGTGACTTCAGACTACAAGCATGATATTGACACTGAAAGTAAATTATTAATAAATCAACATTTTGGGAAATATAGATTTTTAAATAAGGACATGGTGCTGTCAGTGCTGCACACCTGTGATGTCATAAATGGTATACTTGGCCTTTTCTATCCTTACCAAGATAAATGTGTGCATATGATCCAATCATCCTCATCAGTCAAAATTATGCTTGTTTAGGGTGGCAGTGATGTGAAGGGCTCATGTACAATAACCAATGATAATTGATGTGTTTTGAAATATTTGCCATATTTCCAAAATTGCAAATGGTAAATTAACTCTATAAAAAAAACTGCATTCACCCATCCACAGACTCTTTCATTCATACAGCACTCCTAAGCATAGCACTCTTTCTATTGAACACTAGCCATACACTGTCGGCACACAGCAATCAGGGGTTCAGTATTTTGCCCAAGTACAATTCTGAATGCACAATAGGGAAAACAATCTGATCAAACATCAAAACCCATAGTAGATTCAAGGTTGCTTGCTTAACTAGGAATCTCTTCAGGGGATGGTTGATGCTTTCCCTGATGAGAGCTAGAGATTCATGTTCCCATGGTTCTCCTTTACAGTAATAAATAACATCATGTAACTCAGCCATGATCATTCAATCACACAGAGCCAAACCAAAACCCTTTACTAAGCCACAGCAATGTAACCAAGAAACATTGCAAACATTACTAAATCCTCCTTTTGTAGCAAGAAGTCACATTGCCCACAAGGTTAGGGCAGTGGTTCTATGAGGTACTGCTTTCACTAAGGAAACCTACAGCTAGAACATTTTCTTCTCACTGAAATATTTCATTATTTCTGGTTGTTTATTTAGAGATATTTCAACAAACTAAAACCAACCAAACTACAGGATATTCCAAACATAGAACCTATTTGTGTCTCACTAAAGTATGTCATGTACATTGAAAGTCATATGGACTCAAGTATGTTCTTGGGTAACCATGCATGAAATACAATCGAATAAAGATTCCCCAGGAGCGTTTTAAATTTTTCTTGGATGTTACTAACCTTAAAGGCAAACTTGCGGGTGATGTTATCTGCAGGCTCCACTCGACTTATCCGGAAACTGAGCAGCAGTAAACTCCCTAAAACAGAGTCCTCCCTCTCATCTGTGAAGGGGAAAAATTTAAGTGTGAAAACATGCTCGGAATAATGAAAGATACACTAATGACAACCTGAGCCACCTCATCCAACCAGCAGTATAAAAGACAGAGGAGGGGATTTTTTGTACAAACATGAATGGAATCAGAGCTGCTTTCCTCTTATCATGCTCCTGACAGCCTCCTAGAATAGATATCCATTATAGTCCGAGGGTCCCTGTGATAAGCAGTGGTAAAGGCTCAAACACACAGACACACACACACATTCTAGAATCTAGCAGTGATAAACAGACTGCTGGAAAAGTGTAGCACAGAGCCTTAAATATTGCAAGCAGCCATATAAAATTTCAGCTGGTCCTACCTCATATTTCCAACACTCTCTCTGCCATTGACTGCGTGTGAGTGTTTATGTATGAGTGTATGTTTGAGTGTAAAGAGAAGAAAAAGAGGGAGCAAATGAGGGCAATCGAGCTAAGAGAGAGAGAGAGAGAGAGAGAGCGAGAGAGATCTGAGGGAGGGGGAAGGGCTTGTGCGATCATACAATACGCTGATTCCTGGGTGTGAGAGAGCATGCGCACGTATGTGTGTGTGCGTGAGAGTGAGAGAGATAATGATCAACCCATGTGACTCACTTTATCAGGAATCTTGGCCCCTAGCCAACTGTACCTGCTGCTTGTCTACACTCTCTCTCTCTCTCTCTCTCTCTCTCTCTCTCTCTCTCTCTCAAAAATGACTGATGACTGAATTTATAAAATGAAAGCATAAAAATGAGTAAGGTGTTAACCACTTTATCGTGATGTAAAACACTAAAGACAATTTAGATATTGGATAAGGAACCAGCGGATTCTGGGTATTTCACACAGAAGATATCATTAATTATACCTTTTGTATCAATGGTGTATTTCTGTTTGAACATGTCCCCCAAATTTTTGCCTCCAACCCAATATAATGATGTAATTGGAATTTTGAAATTGTGGTGTTCACAGGATTAAGATAAGGAGGTTTTCAAGCCTCAGTATATAAAATGTGTTTTATTGTTTATAACACTAACATTTATCATAGTCATTGAGTAATCATGATCGTTTTTATAAGTGAAGCTTCACTGAAATCAAGAATTATCCATTAACCCCAATATGTGTGTTTGTTCACATAATTGATGACATATTTTGAAAAAAAAATAGGATTATGTAAAATCAACATCTTTTTCCAGAAACAGTGTTCCTTCTACTCCTGACAACCCACAGACCGCCAACAGTTTTAATAGAGAACTCTTATTTAATAAAAAGTAATTGACAGAATAAGGAAAGCAGGAGGACCAAAGTGCAGGAGCCAGGTTCAGGTTGAAATAACAAAAATGTCCTTTATTTCAGCGAAGTTACTTACAGCAAAACAGGATACAAAAAGTCAAAAATTCCACAAAATTCCCAGAACACAAGGAACAAGATGATCAGGGGACAAGGGGACAAGGGGACAAGATGACATAACGAAGGGAAGCACACAGTATATACACAATGGAGGCAGGAATGATTGAACATAGGTGAAACACACCAGGAACAGGTACAGACAATCACAGGGGCGGGAAGCTAGGGGTGGGCAGATTGAACCATTGTGAGTGTTCTCAACTCAAGTCTCAACGTGAGCGTCAGAGAGAGAATGAAGAATGGCAGAGGAAACGCAGTGTGGTGTAGTGCAACTTTTCCAAAAATACTGCAAGATGCACTATTTGTGACAAGAAAGTGCCACACAGATAGTAACCTCTTCAAACATTTAAAAACATCACAACCTTTGTTGTTTTCTGAACATTGTTGCCAGGACACTTAAATGATTCAATAAGTGAGTAGAAACTGCCGTGGCCTGTAAAATATTAAGATTTCAAAATCTTAAAAAGTGCAATTTGCACAATTTATGTTTTTATGTATGGATTTAAATTTTATTCATTATTTCATATTATTTTACCATTTATTTATTTTACTATTATTTAATCAGAGTATTTTTGTAAATTATTTGTACCCTTATTTGCACATTTTTGCACTTTTATTTAAAGTAATTGTATTTGCTTTTGCAATAAATGTGTTACTTATGGCTGGAAAATGTATCATTATTTTGAAAAACCACATAAGATTTCAGAAAGTATCTCTAAAATTCCAACAATATTTGTATCGTATCGAACTTATGTTAAGTCTGGTATCGCCCATCTCTACGCCAAACAGGATAAATACAAGAAATAAAACAGGGAACAGAACACATAGTACAACTAAACACAAGCCAAATCCAAACACAGGAAAATCAAGGAAAATGTCCATCATCAAAAGTTTTTTTTTTTAAACCCAAAAGCTCTTCAGATAAATGAGCTGAGAGTTCAGTCATCACAGTAATTCCAATGAAAATTGTTTACAGCCAAGTGTGAGTTATCCTGAGTGGAGACATAAATAAGGCAGATGGCTGAAAATATATAAGTACACTAAATATATGAATGGTTGGATACATTTAAAGGGAAATAAGAAATGTTATTTTTCTATATAAAATGCACTACAAAATCAACACTGAATGTCTCCTACTAATGTTATGCTAAAGTATCGTGATGTATCTTCCTCTGCATCGTGAAGCAACATTGTTCTTCCAAAATCAGTAACCAAATTCTTGCACTGAAGACACACACTGAAGTTGCTTTTGAATCAGTTCCTGTTGCTGAAATACACACAAAATGTGTCAGAATTTGCTGCTGAAAATAATCCCAATCTAATGTTTGAGTAACGACCATCAAGTCTCAGGGGCTTAAATTAGAATTACAGAGAATATCATTTGATGAGTCAGTGTCACATGCTTACATTTTTTTAACTTGTCATCCCAAACCTATATGTTGGTGTTTCCAACGATCAGCATAAGCCTTCATTTTAACACACATTTTACACACACATATACACTTTTATGTGATTAACACCTCTTCATTCACATCAAATCCAAAGAAGTGCCTCTAGATGGGATTGAAATAACATGACAAACAGCCAGTCCACAGTAAAATAGATGGTCATTGTGGCCGTAATTATAGCTGAGATGGGGGTGATAATGACCCACATAGGCATTCTGGATGGGGTTAAAATTACTGAGCAGCCCAGGTAATGTTAAAATTACCCAACTGTCCTTACACCCAACATGCAGTCATTGCTGAAATTACAAAGAGGAAAATAAAATGTTAACAAAACAGAGCCTCACTTAATTTGTCTCTTGTTACATTGTAAGATCACTCACAGCTAACTACTTCCTGTTTCAAAATAAAATCACTTCGACGATCACATCTATTTGAAACCTTACCCTATAATGCAAATAGCTGTTTTAACAGGTTTGCAAACAGTAACATAAAGTAGCATTATTTAATCATTTAAACCTTACAATTTACAACTAAATAATTTGCAACAATCAAATAATCATACATCTAAAGCAAACAGTCCAACACCAGAGCAAGCAACTTGAACACCCTGCCACACTACCAACAACCAATCAATGCCTTTGTCACAACAACTGGAGGGACACTTATGAGCTAGTTCAGGCAGCCAATTTGAGCTGGGCTGCTCTAATCTAATGCCTCATCCTCCACAACCAAGTATAACACACACCCTCCCAATTTAGCAGTCGATTAAAGATGAGAACATTTCCCATCTCTCCTGTGGTTGGGTATCAATTCCTATGGTACCCTGTGTCAGTATTGCAGATTCAGTCCCCTCCACCACCCCACCATCCACCCATAGGCTCCAACAGGGAGGTTAAAAATCACTCCCCATTAATCTTATCTCCTTTTTTGAAGGCGAAGAGGTAATAAGGATGTCTACTGAGCAGGCCACATGGTAGTTTGTAAGCAGCCATACAAGCCAGTAGCCAGTCAGATTTATCTTTAGCCTTTGCGTTCGTTACTATTTTTATTTGTTGTTTTGCTGGCTGTTTGGATTGGCTCCCAAGGGTGCGATTCAAGCAGCAGCACGTTTTTAGAAGGCAAAGAGGTAATGAGGATGTCTACTGAGCGGGCCACATGGCAGTCTGTAGACAGCCATACAAGCCAGTAGCCAGTCAGATTTATCTTTAGCCTTTGCGTACTGTCAGGTTTACATTTCATTACATTCGTTAAATATCATTTCTCTGGGTGTATTTGTGTTGGTGCATAGTGGCACATTGGTATGTACTGGCTGGACATAGTATTATATACATTATACCAGTGGTGGTTGTTGAAAAATATTCTTGGTGGGGCTGTGCTGTGCCATACTCAGTTTTCAGTAACCAGCCCACTACGATTTACCAAAAATTGCAGGATACCAGTTCTTTGTGAAATAGTAGGTTGTTATTTAATTCCAATAATAAACATGTCAGTCATTTTTACACAAAAACAGATAGCTAACAGTATACTGCAAAATGCACAGACTAACTTGAAAAACTAAACTTAAAAAACTAAATCAAAATAATATAGACTAAAATAATAATAATCAGCCTGATTGATAAATAATGTAAATTATTATTAGTTGTTGCCCTTGTGCTCATATAGTAAGTAGAGTATGGATCATTAGACTACAGACTGAGTCTGGTTACTAGTGTTTACTAAGTACACATTCCTGAAACATATACAGTACAAACCCAACCCAGGTTGGGACAGTATGGAAAATGCAAATAAAAAAAGACAGCAGTGATTTCTAAATTTAATTTGACTGGTATTTCATTGCAGACAGTATAAACATAAGATATTTTATGTTTTGTCTGGTCAACTTTTTTGTAAATATACATCCATTCCTGCCATTCAGGCCTGCAACACCATCCCAAAAAAGTTGGGACGGGGCAATTTAGGGCTAGTAATCAGCTAGAATGATTAAAAAATGAAATAATTTGAAATAGGTGATGTCAACAGGTGATTGTAATCATGATTTGGTACAAAAGCAGCATCCAGGAAAGCCCTAGCTCTTTAGGAGCAAAGATGGGCCAAGGATTGCCAGTTTGCCAACAAATGTGTGAGAAAATGTTTTAACTGTTTAAAAACAGTGTTCCTCAAAGAAGGATAGGAAGGGATTTGGATATTTCATCCTCTACGGTGCATAACATCATTAAAAGATTCAAGGAATCTGGAGGAATTTCAGTGTATGAAGAGCAAGGGTGCAAGCCTAAACTGACTAACCGTGCTCTCTGATCCCTCAGACGACACTGCATCAAGAGCCGTCATTCATCTATAAGCAATATAACCACATGGGCTCAGGATTACTTTGGCAAACCTTTGTCAAGCAATACAATACATAGTTACATCCACAAATGCCAGTTAAAACTTTACTGTGCCAAAAGGAAGCCTTATGTTAACCGTGTCCAGAAGCGCCGTCGACGTCTATGGGCTCAAAGGCATCTGGGATGGACCATAACACAGTGGAAACGTGTATTGTGGTCAGACGAGTCAGTATTTCAGTTCTTTTTTGGAAGAAATGGACGCTGTGTACTCCAGACCAAAGATGAAAAGGACCATCCAGACTGTTATCAGCAACAAGTCCAAAAGCCAGGGTCTGTCATGGTATGGGGTTGTGTCAGTGCCCTTGTTAAAGGTAACTTACACTTCTGTGTTGGCACCATTAATGCCGAAAAGTACATAGAGATTTTGGAGCAGCATATGCTGCCTTCAAGACGACATCTTTTCCAGAGACATCCATGCATATTGCAACAAGACAATACAAAACCACATTGTGCACACATTACAAAGGCATTGCTGTGGAAGAAGAGGGTGGGGGTGCTGGCCTGGCCTGCGTGCAGGCCAGACTTGGCCAAAATAAAGACTATGTGGCGCGTTTTTAAAACGCAAAATGCGACAACGGAGACCCCATTATGTTGCACACCATAAGACTTGTTTGCAGGAAGAATGGGACAAAATGACAACTGAAATGTTTCATCACTTGGTGTCTTGAGTCCCTAAACATCTTTTAAGTGTTGTGAAAAGGAATGGCAACATTACAAAGTGGTAAATGCTTTACCGTCCCAACTGTTTTTGAATTATGTTGCAAGAATCCAAATTGAAATAAGTGTTTATTTTGAAAAAACAATACAATTCATGAGGTCAAACTCAAATAATGTGCCTTAGTATTGTTTTTATTGTAATACAAAGATCATTTAGAAATCATTGTTTTCAGTTTTAATTTTAAATGTAACATACCGTCCCAACTTTTTCTGATTTGGGGTTGTATTAACAAACACTATTAAGACAAAATAAAAGGAGGTGCCATATACTGCTGGATATCTTATGAGGTAAACTATACACAAAGAAAATCCCTTATTGGCTACGTTTCCAGCGCTCCTGAACCATATACTGTGCCCTGAACACTCGTTTCCCACACATTTCCACTGAACATATTTATTTATATTTTATACAACACACGTTATCACTGAGTCTTTATTTCACAGATAGGACTTATAGTTTTTGAATAATAGCGGTTTGTTTGTGAGCTGCACCAGAACCTAGATCTGTCTCTTCCAATACACAGGTGCAATTCATTAGTGCCTTACACACACGGTTGGTTGAGACGCTGAATCAGTGACCCAGTGGTAATGAGTTTGAAACCAAGTGAAGGGAAAGTTTTACTTTGCTTATTTATTGCTTTTAAAGTTAGACACTTTCTGATTAAAAGTTACATCTGTCTGTGAGTTTTCATCAGGGGGCGTGGCGGTGGCGGCGACGTGGCGGCAAATTTAGATGATTTGCCAGAAAACAATTAAGTGCTTATAACTTCCATGTACATTGTCCAATCTGCCTCAAACCTCATATGTTCAACAAAGGTCCTGCCCTCAACAGCTCCATATGAAAATATTTAATTGTCATAGCACCCCCTACCTGTAACAGGAAATGTCATGTTTTACATTTAAGAAGTCCTTATAAGGTCCATGTATATTGTCCGATGTGCCTCAAACCGCATATGTACAACCAAGGTCCTGCCCTGAACCGCTCCATATGATACTATTCAATAACAGTCATAGCGCCCCCTAGCTGAAACAGGAAATGTCATGTTTTACATTTAAGCATCCTGCAGCTAGCCCGTTCACCCGATTCACTTGAAATTTGGCCAGGAGATCCTAAAGGACTTGGTAATTCCATTGAATCAAACTTGTGAGTTTTCATTCGGGGGCGGGTCCTTGGCATGGCGGCGAATCTTGATGACTCGCCAAGAGCCTTCAAGTAGCTGTAACTTCCATGTTTTTGCATCAATCACTGTCAAACTTTATTTTGGGGAAAAGGAATCCGCCCTGAAGAGTTCCATAAGCAAATATACTTTAATAGTCACAGCGCAACCTAGCTGTGACAGGAATGTTTTATACTATGACATTCTATGTCTACATTTTTCATTTGATCCACCTCAAAATAGGTCAGGGAAGCATTGAGAAGCTGGTGACGCCATTTTGTGACACTTAAGCCTTTACATTGAACCACAACAGCGTGCATTTCGATGGAACGCCAACAAAAAGGGAGTGGTTGTAATGTCACTGCACATGCTCCAATCTGCCTCAATATAGACATGTACAATGAGGGTCACTATGTGAACACAAGGACTTTTAAATAGAAACATACTTATTAATCTGTCTCTCTCTGTCTGTCTCTCTCTGTCTCTCTAACTCTCACTCTCTCTGTCTGTCTGCCACCTTCTTATTCACCATGAAACAGGAAGTTATTTTTAACTCCACTGTGCATCGTCCAATCAGCCCCAAATTGCTCACACTTCATCAGAGCCCAGACCTGAACAGATCTATTAGTCCCCCCCGATAGTTACAGAATGTTCCCAGGAAACCCAAAGGGAGCCTGGATTTTCAAAATTCAACCCCCCCAGATAGTTACAGGAAGTTACCAGGAAACCCGAAAGGAGGCTGGATTTTCAAAATAAAACCCCCCAGATAGTAACAGGAAGTTACCAGGAAACCGGAAAAGAGGCTGGATTTTCTAAATAAAGCCCTGCAGATAGTAACAGGATGTTACAAGGTAACCCAAAAGGACCCTGGGTTTTCAAAATATACCCCTGCAGATAGTTACAGGAAGTTACCAGGAAACCCGAAAGGGGGCTGGATTTTCAAAATAAACCCCTGCAGATAGTTACAGGAAGTTACCAGGAAACCAGGCTCGAATTTCAAAATAAAACCCCCCAGATAGTTACAGGATGTTACCAGGAAACCCGAAAGGAGCCTAGATTTTCAAAATAACACCCCCCAGATAGTTACAGGATGTTACCAGGAAGCCTGAATAGAGGCTGGATTTTCAAAATAAAGGCCCCTGGATGTTAATAAGACCTTACCAGGAAGACTGAAGGAGGCTGTATTCCAAACTAAAAGCACCCAGGTGGTAAAGAGCCCCCGGTTACATGATGTTACCAGGAAACCCGAAAGGAGGCTGGCACAGTCCCTCTTTCTCTCTAATTGGCACAGTCTCTCTCTCTTTGACCAACCTGGATCATGTTATGATCATGCAACTTTTATAAATGTCTCTAAATGAGGAATCTTCTAGTTCAATTTAGAGTTTAACAGTTCAGAGTTAGTCAACTCAGAGGTCAGGTTCACACACTCCTCAGATTAACAAAATGTACCTCTTACTGGTAAAACCTTTAAATACAATACAATTCCTTTTGAAACACTGTATCAATTAAAAATTATTGAGGCAGGCAGACTGGAAAGTAGAATGAAGCACAAACCTTTGTAGTAGAATAGACATCGTTCAGTGAGGACGAACCAGCGCTTGTTCCATTGCTTTACTCCACTACTGGCCTGTCGGAACAATAACATCATCATACACTCTCATTATTATATTCATCGCTAACAACATAATCCTGCTTTATCTCTGACCACAAGGGCAGCTGTTGCTCAGGAAACAGAGCGGGTTGTCCAATAATTGGAAGGTAGATTATTTAATCCTCCGTATGTTTAAATGTGGTAATCAAGATTAGAAAAGTGCAATATAAATACAAACCATTTACCATGTTTCAAGTCACATCTTAAAGATTTAAACCCAGATAGCACACAGATGTGGGCCATCTCAGACAATGATGCGGCACTTCTGGCCTTCTTGTTGCACTGACTAAATGAATATTAGCCAAAAGTGGCCCACTTGTAAAATAGCAAATGTGGCCCAAATATCCCAAACCAAAAGTGGGTCTTTTAGGCAAAAAGCCGAGCTCTACGCAAGGTTTCGGCTCACCTTTGGTCAACATGTGGTATTGCTATTGTTTACTTGTGACGCAGATCTGTCAAACAGGAGCAGACTGCCCAATTGCCATCATTCCTCGTTGTGTGTGGGTCGTAAGATAGTGTGGCAGTGTGGGCCAAAACAATTTTTGCTACGTGGGAATACAGCTCTTCAAACAGGCATTTTCTCAGATGCCTTCAAAAAAGCTGTGGTGGATACACCTAGATCAAGTTCCTTCTTCTCTACATGATTTTAAGATCTGTTTACATCACTGAACACATACCTGTATGAAACTCTTAATCAACTTTCCCAGGAAGATGGCCTGTGAAATGACTCTCTACAAGTGAATTAAATTTACCAGAAAGAGATATAAAATGTTAGCAGAGGTACCAAAGGTATTGACCAAATGGGTTACTGGCAGCTTGGAACATTTTAGACCATAGGACAACAGGATTAATATCCCTTGATCAACTATTAACCAAAACCAAGAGTAAAGTGCACATTAGTCCAGTTTTAGCTGCTCTGCACTGGCATCCTGTGACATGAAGGTTTCATTTTTAGTTCCTCCTCTTTGTGAAACATAAGCCTTTACGTTGAACGGCAATGGCGTGACCCTTGATGGAACGCCAACAAACAGGAAGTGGTTATAACGTCACTGTACATGCTCCAATCTGCCTCAAACTTGACATCTACGATGAAAGTCCCTACGTAAACAAACCTCAAGGACAATATTTGGCCGCTGAGGCAAAATGGCTCAACAGCGCAACCTTCAGTATTTCATTAAAATGGCCATTGTGCCTTGTTTGAGCTACAACTACAAAATAGTCTCCTGGTGTCCTGTCCTAAACCCAGCAGGAAGTCGACCATTTTGAATTGAACATGCAAATTTGTCGTCATTTTTGGCATTTTCACACATACTACAAAATTCAGTCCTCCTACAGATTTCATCCGATCAACTTGAAATGTATTATATCATCCAAACAAATCAAAAGGAAAAAAACTGTGTGTTACACTTGACTCAGAACTAGATTTTAATTCACACATAAACAATGTCACAAAGACTGCCTTTTATCATTTAAAAAAAATTGCAAGAGTGGGACTGTACCTCACTCTGGAAGATGCCAAAAAGTTGACGCACGCTTTTATACTTTCTCGTCTGGACTACTGCAATGCACTTTATTCAGGATAACTGAAAAAGTCCATAGATCAGGTTTAGCTTGTACACAATTCAGCAGCCAGGGTTTTAACGAGAAATAGCAAAAGATATCACATTACTCTGGTTTTAGTGTCTTAAAAGGAATAGTTCACCGAAAAACTTTAATTCACTCCTCATCTTCTCACCACTATGCTGATGGATGGGTGGGTGAAGTGTTTGAGTCCACAAAACACTTGTTGGAGCTGAATCCGATACAATTGAAGTAACTGGTGACTTATACTTTATGGAGGCATGTTATGTTTTTTCTGTTGTTGTATTACAGCTGAAGTATAATTCCCTGGTTACTTCAATTTAATCAGATTCGACTGCAACAAAGTTTACCCCTCCATCGGCATAAATATTGAGTGAATTTTCATTTTTCTTTTAACTATCCCTTTATCAGTGGCTTCCAGTATAACTAAGGATTGATTTTAAATGTACATGTTTTTAAGTCTCTTATTGGTACAGCACCCTCATACATTTCTGATTGTTTATCAGAGTATGTTCCTAAACCGTTCCCTAAGCTCTTCTCCCACAGGCTTGCTAAATATCCCCAAAATTAACTACAAAATGTTTGGGGAAACAACTTTCTGTTGCTATGCACCTAAGGTTTGGAATAAACTACCACCACACAGACAAGCTACTTCTGCTGATAGTTTTAAGAAACAACTCAACGCCTATTTCTATGATCTTGCTTTTTATTAATGTTATCCTTTTTTAACAGCATAGTCTTTTTATACCATTTCGCGAGTTTAATGCTTAAGTCTTGGTTTTATGTGTTCTTATTTCTTTCATATTTTATTGTAAAGCACTTTGAGCTGCATTTTATGTATGAAAGGTGCTGTATAAATAAAATGTATTATTAATATTATTATTATTATTATTATTATCATCATATATCATGTTAGGGACAAAGGGAAAAAGTTTTTAAAAATCGTGAGGTTTTGTGAAGGGGTGTGTCTGTAGCGTGGTAGCAAATTTTGATGATTCGCCGAAAAACCGTGCTTAAAAAAGTGCTTAAATCATCCATGTATATTGTAAATCTGCCTCAAACTTCAGATCCATATGATAATAGTCCATGTTTTTGCTCCAATCATTGTCAAACTTCATATGTGTGATGAGGGTCCAGCTCTGAACACATCTTTATGCAAATATACTATAATAGTCACAGCGCCCCGTAGCTCTGACAGCAAGAACCATGTTTTCTACTTTGACATGCTATGCCTAGCTTTTTCATTTGATCCACCTCAAAATTGGTCTGAGGAGCCTTGAGATGATGGTGAAGCCATGCTCTGACATTTAAGCTTTTCTGTTGAACTCTGATGGCGTGACTTTCTATTGAACGCCAACAAACAGGAAGGTGTTTTAATGTCACGGCACATGCTCTAATCTTTCTCAAACTTGACATGGACAATATTTAGCAACTGAGGCAAAATAAGTTTTTTTTGCACATCTTACACTTTGATGTACTCCTCTTTGTCCATTGACCACATCCATGTCAAACTTTTTCAGAAGGGCCTTAAGACATGGATGATGAAGTCTTCCAAACTGAGTTTTTGTCAAACGCCTAGTTAGTGGCATGGCTTAAAATTTCAATGAGTCGCCATGACACACGAAATTGCTCAAACGTGTACATTGTTCAATCTCCCTCAAGCTTCATTTGTGTAGCAACAGCCCCCCCTTGAAAACATTCATAGGATTTTAAGGAATGGGCGTGGGAGAAAAGCCTAAAGTGCAGCCCCGGCACCATGTTTGACCTACAGGTATGGACATGTGTCATTTCATTATAAACAAAAAACTCTCTTGTTTTGCTAGACCAAAACAGGAAGTCGACCATTTTTATTTAAGTGGCAATTTTTTACCATTTACACATATTGTATTTGAACAAACTCCTCCTAGAGCTTTCATCAGATCAACTTTTAATTCAGTGATTGTCATCTTAACTCTATGGAAATCAAAAGTTATTAAAAGTTTTAGTGTACGTCACACGGTCTGACCGCGGCGTGGTGTCAAATTTTGATGATTCGCCAAAAAAGAGGGATTTATTATTACTCCTCTGTGTATTGTCCAGCCTCAAATCTCTGTCACACGATCACAGTACCACCCTGATCAGATCCATATGTCAATATTGACTCATTATTACAGCGCCACCTGCTGGCGACAGGAAGTGACATGTTATATACTTTGATACACTGCTCCTGGCTGGTTTACAACACACAGCTCAAATTAGCTCAGACAAGTCATAAGACCTTCATGCTCAGAATTGTGACTTTTCCCAAAACCGTGTAAACATTGAGGTGCGGCGAATGTTGATCCTCCGCCAAAGGAGAAAAAGTCATCATAACTCCACTGTGCATTGTCCAATCAGCGTCAAAATTCTGTCACATGATCAGAGTCCTGTCCTGAACAGCTCCATATGTCAATATTAACTCAGGACCATAGCGCCACCTACTGACTCACTGTGAAAAGCACAGTTTTTTTTAACTGCACTGTGCATTGTCCAATCAGCATCAAAATTCTCTC
This sequence comes from Hippoglossus stenolepis, assembly GCF_022539355.2. Lineage (NCBI taxonomy): Eukaryota > Metazoa > Chordata > Actinopteri > Pleuronectiformes > Pleuronectidae > Hippoglossus > Hippoglossus stenolepis. The sequence continues at coordinate 31,048,313 of NC_061485.1, forward strand.
ACATGATCAGAGTCCCGGACTGAACAAATCTATTATTGTATGTAGTGATAGCACAACACACTGATCAGCGTGAAAATGAAGTTGTTGTAACTCGACTTTACATTGTCCAATCGGCCCCAAATTACTCAGGCTTAATCAGAGCCCCGACCTAAACACATCTATTAGTCTGTATGTAGTGATTGTGATAGCGCCACCTACTGTCAACAGGAAGTAAGCCTTGTTTTAAAACTTAAATTCGATTTACATTTAATTTTCACCATGTGGTCTGTACTTGCTGGCATGGACCGTGTGGGCGTGGTTCAGCGTTGACAAGTGCTTGGGCCCGCACACTGCTGCTCGCAGCCATAGCTAGGTCCAGAGCACGACAGTGCAAGGACCTATTGTAGTAATGCCAACATTACTGCAACAACACGTTCCTGTAGATACACGTTTCACAACATCAGGAGAATACTTCCCCTTCTCTCTCAGAAGGCAGCGCAGGTTCTGATCCAGGCTCTAGTCAACTCACACCTAGACTATTGCAACTCCCACCTGGCTGGTCTACCTACTAGTGCTATCCGACCTCTGCAGCTCATCCAGAATGCAGCAGCTCGACTGGTCTTTAACCTACCCAAATTCACACAAACTACTCCGCTCCTCCTCTCCCTTCACTGGTTACCAGTGGCTGCTCGCATCCGTTTTAAAACATTAGTACTTGCGTACCATGCTGCGAACGGATCAGGTCCAGTCTATATCCAGGACATGGTCAAAACTTACACCCCAGCCCGTCCACTCTGCTCTGCATCTGCCAATCGGCTTGTTGCTCCCTCACTGTGAGCTAAACACTCAACAAAATCATGACTGTTTGCTGTCCTGGCTCCTAAATGGTGGAAAGTCAGCAGAAAGTCTACATATCTTCTGCCCCAAACTAAAAACACATCTCTTCCGACTATACCTTCAACATAAAAAAAATCAAATAAAAAGCGATTTAGTAGCACTATAGCACTTTGTAGTTTGGCTTTCTTGAAGAAAATTGTACTTTCTTGATTCTTGTTGTTCTGGGTTTGCACCCTCATGGTTCAATGCACTTATTGTCAGTTGCTTTGGATAAAAGCTTCAGCTAAATGAAATGAAATGTAAAATGTAATGTATTAGGGCCCGAGCACAACAGTGCAAGGACCTATTGTTTTTGCTAGGATTTTTTTACTTTTTCTTCTGCATATTGAAATGCCTTTTTGGGTGCCTTACCATATGCGTAAACTCACCAAATTGTGCAGGTCCATCCAGTCTGGTGAAAATTTACGTATTTTAATGTGGTCGGGAACCGTTTTCACAGGTACTTAAAATCATACTTCTCCAGATTTTATGCGATCGACTTCATATTTGGTTTATGTCATGTTATAGACTTTCTGATCAAAAGTTTTATAAATTATGAGTTTTCGTCAGGGGGGCGTGGCCATGGCATGGCGGCGAATTTCGATTATTCACCAGAAAACAACAAGTGTTTCAACTTCCATGTATATTGTCCAATCTGCCTCAAATCACATATGTACAACACAGGTCCTGCCCTGAACAGCTCCATATGATAATAATCGATAATAGGCAAAGTGAGGTCTGGTGAACATTTACAAATTTTAATGTTTACAGCAACATATGTCCAAAAACAGCTCAATAGCACCCCTTACAAATTTTCAACGAGGGTCTTCTTACCCCTTTACTTTCGTCTAGTGTAAAGAAAATTGGCACAGATGTGTATCATGCACAGATGAACAAAATATCCTTTACTTACCCTTGGCCACACCCAGCAGGAAGGCTGCCATTTTGGATTGACGTGCATATTTGCCTAGATTTTTGGTGTTTTCACATGTTTTACAAAATAATCCTTTTCCTACAGATTTCATGCAATCGACTTCACATTTGGTTTATGTCATATTAAAGACTTTGTGATTTAAAGTTATATTATCTGTGAGTTTTTGTCAGGGGGCGTGGCTGTGGCGTGGCTGTGAATTCGATAATACGCCTGAAAACAATAAGTGCTTATAACTTCAATGTATATTGCCCAATCTGCCTCAAACCACATATGTACAACAAAGGTCCCATATGATAATATTTGATAATAGGCATAGCGCCCCCTACCTGTAACAGGAAATGTCATGTTTTACATGTTGGTGTCCTGCAGCCTTCATTTTTGTGATAAAGAATCCGCCCTGAAGAGTTACATATGCCAATATACTATAATAGTCACAGCGCCCCCTTGCTGTGACAGGATGACATGTTACGTCTACATTATTAATTTGATCCACCTCAAAATTGGTCAGGGAAACATTGAGACGCTGGTGACGCCATGTTGTGACACTTAAGCCTTTAAATTGAACTGCAATGGCGTGCATTTCAATGGAACACCAACAAACAGGAAGTGGCTGTAACATCAATGCACATGCTCCAATCTGCCTCAAAATTCACATGTACAATGAGAGTGACTATCTGATCACAAGGACGATATTTGGCAGCTGAGGCAGAATGCCTCAACAGCGCCACATACTGGAAACTGCAAGTAGTTCCTCTGGTTCGAACTTCATTTGAATAACCTACATTTTTCACAGCCGACTCAAGACCTCAACTGAATCGTGGGACGTAATCAGCGAGCATTCTCAGGCGCCACCCGATGGACACAGGGACACTGTCTTAAATCCTTGCCGTTGAGTTTCGAGAGAATGCCTCTTTGTTGGGGCGACGTGTTTACTCGTAAAGGTGCCAGTGTATGACTGATAGCTAATGTGAACATGAATGTAATTTGTAGACCTTATTATTGATCAACTTTGAAATACAGTGGATCCCATAGTTCCAATCAATTCCATAAAATCAGTGGTGTTCAGCTTTAATAATGAAAGTTAAGAGACGTTGTTTTACCTGCTTGTATAGCCATCCCTGTTTAGAAACCTCTGCTTTGGGATTCCTACGCATGCAGTTGGAGCGCTTTCCAAACATAGCAGCCTTTCTGGGTGCACAAGACATCTGCAGGTCAGCAGAGAAAGGAAAGAAGACGATAGTTTATATATTTGTTAGGTATTTATTTAAAAAGATCAACCAACTAATTCCCCGGTCTGTCTGTGGAATTAATATCTCACAAACTGTTCATACAATTGCCTTCACACTTGGCATGCACTTGCCCTTGCCATTTGGACACACAATTTCTTCAATATCAATAAGAATTAAATAAACAAGCGATCTGCGATCTATAGCAGTCATTGTGTTTCTGAGGTGGGTGGGGGTGAGCTTTAACAGTCTGTAGACCAAGTTGTCTCCTTCTACGTCCTTGGATAAACTACAGCCGTGGTGGGTAACAGGGTCAAATTGTGGGTCAAAATCACTGCCAGATAATTTGGATTGTTTAATTTTTTTTTTGTCATGACACCTACACTTCCACTTTAGCAATGAATCTTCAAGGTAAAAAGCACAGTGATTATTTGTTGTTGCATTGCTTAATATTGAGCTGAATTACAGACGTTTTGTTTTGAAAAGCTGAGAACTGAAGATTTTGCAAATTGCTTAACAGACCTTTGAAATAGCGACATACCATATATGAAAAAGAACAGTTCAGTAAATCATTCAAACGTATATATAAACCACACACGAACAGTAATAACACAAATCACTTTCATTTTATAAAAAACATTGACAATAAATCTTCTTTGCAGATAAACCAGGTACGATGAACACAAAGGTTTAATGTCCAGCACACAAAGGAATAATTCTGAAGTAGCTCAGGAGCATTACCACAGGCCAAACAAACAGTGACCTTGTTTATTAAATACCGAGCAAATTCCACTACAATAGTAAGGTATTGTGAATCAACAGATAAAGTGAATAAGTACATGTCTCCAATCCATGTGTGCATGTTGCGTGTGTGTGCGTGTGCGTGTGTTTACCTGAGTATCAGGCTGGGCTTCTGGAGATGGGTCTGACACCACACTGGCACCCTTTGAGTGAGTGAACTTTTCAACAGAAGTATTCATCTTTGCATTCATATCAAAATCACAGTTCCTGCACAAAAAAAGCAGAGGCTCTCCTATTGGTGCAATTTTTCTTTCCTTCCTTATTGTTCTGAACATTTTGAGAGAACTATTACATATTTGCTATACAAAATACAAATCGTACAAATCTGATCTATGTTTATATGCCAGGGTCTAAGGTGCCCCAATGCTACTACATTATTCCGTACAATGAAAGAGAAGAGACCAATGTTTACATTTAACTGACAAGGACCTCTAGTGGTTGTGTGAAAATGACTGTTATCTGTCAGAGGCAATGGTGGCAGGAGGATGCTGGTGTTACAGCATGTGAGTTAAGCTGGAGACCATATACTGCTACAACAGTCAGTGTTGACACAGCCATGACAAAGGCAAATTACCTGAGTTGTAGTATGGAGGACTAGTTTAGTTATCAAAAAGACTTACTATGTGGAGGTGGCCCAGAGGTCACATCCAGCTGTACCAGGGGAGTAATCAGCGCAGCTGATGGCTGTTAGCTGTTTACTCCTCAGGTTTAAAAAGTAGCAGAGAAAGCCACAGAGAGAGAAAACCACTGAAGAGGAGAAACATGACAGAGCTAAGCTGCATAGGTCTAAGTATTTGAATTTATGTCTGCCTGTTATGTTACCAATTAAAGATGTTGGAACCAGAATGGTTTGTGTCTGGCTGTGTTTGGGAGACCCCAGTGTCAACATCCAACAACGTAATATCTGCCAATAACGTAACAATTTTTCAGTTTTCAAAGTAATAAAAGCCGATAATGCAGTAACTTGCCAATAACTTAATACAAATTCTGAATCAATAACATTAATGTAATAACTTTTTACATTTTTGGCTGGTTGGCCGGGTTTTAAAAAGTCCTTTAAAATTGTAACAATTTATTATATCACTTTATATAAGTTTGATTTATTGGCTATAAGGCATCACACTTCCATGACACTTACCCTTACTATTTCCTCTTTAAAATACCTGCTCTCTCTGTCAAGATGGCGCCTCCCTAGTGGCCGCCTGTTGCAGCAGCTCCCACTCACTCTGAGCATTTTTTTCCCTCTAACTTCGTCCTATTTCGTTCTTTCTACTCTCTTTCGTGTTAGCTGTTAGCATGAGACCTCACTATCTACCGCGGGAATTCTCGCATGTTATCATGATAGCTGCGTATGTTCCCCCTCTGCTAACACTGATGCAGCCTGTGATGTCCTGCACTCTGTGGTGAGCAGGCTGCAGACACAGCACCGACAGGGTCTCCTCCTCATCTCTGGGGACTTTAATCATGCCTCTCTATCCTCTACTCTGCCCACCTTCACCCAGTACGTCAAATGCCACACAGGACGCAATAAAATACTGGACCTTTTCAATGCCAACACCAAGAAAGCATATATCTCAACACCCCTTTCCCCCTTGGGAGATCTGATCACAACCTGGTTCATCTCCTGCCTGTGTAAAGTGCACAGGCAACCAGCTGTGACCTGCACAGTGAAGAGGTGGTCCGACGAGATGGATGAGGCTCTGAGGGACTGTTTCGAGTCAACTGTATGGGAAGAAATCTGCAAGGGTCATGGGGAGGACATCGACAGCCTCATCACCTGCATCACGGATAAAATCCATTTCTGTGTGGAGAACACTGTACCCACCAAGACTGTACGGTGCTTCTCTAACAAGCCATGGATTAATCTGGACATAAAGGCCTTCCTCAAGGAGAAAAAGAGGGCTTTTAGGTCAGGAGACTAGGAGGAGCTGAGAGCTCTTCAGAAGGAGCTGAGGAGGAGGATCAGGGAGGGGAAGAACAGCTACAGGAGGAAGATGGAGGACCAGTTGCAGCAGTGTCTGGAGAGGCCTAAAAAACATCTCTGGCCACAAGAAAGCTGAGTCCCCGGCTGCAGGGGACCAGAAGTTGGCAAATGACCTAAACACATTCTTCAACAGGTTTGATCAGGCAACTGCCCCTCCCCCTACCCTGCCAGCCCAGCTGACACCACCCACATCTGCTCCCCCAGTAGACTACCCACCCCCTCCTACATAGCACTCAGCTCTCAGCCACCCATCACCACCAACCCAGCCCCCTCTCCCACTTCATCCAGCACACCCACCCAATATCTAGGAATATTACTCAGTCTATAAAATGACAACCCAGAGTTGGGACCAGGAAGCAGAGCTGCAGTGCTAAACACTTCTCTGCGCTCCCTCTGGATCAGTCACACAACCACAACCCCATAGAGATTGTGTCTGTCCACCGTCCCATTAAATTATGTAAATCAAACAATAACAGAGGGAGAATTCTACACAAAAATCTAATACAAATTAACACAACCTCTGCAACAACTCAAGAAACGAAAACTTTTAAATGTGGTCTTTTAAACATAAGATCATTATCATCAAAGGCTATTTTAGTTAATGTACTAATCTCAGATCAAAAAATTGAGTTTTTGTCCCTCACTGAGACCTGGCTGCATCTCGATGAATATATCAGCCTAAATGAATCTACTCCCCCCAGTCATGTAAATTCACACTTTCCCCGAGAATTTGGCTGAGGAGGTGGAGTTGCTTTTTAACTCCAGTCTATCAATTAATCCTGAACCTAACCTAAGCTACAACTCATTTGAAAGTCTTGTTCTTAGTCTTCCACACCAATCCAAGAAGTACCAACAGCCAATCATATTTGCTGTAGTTTACCGTGCTCCTGGGGCTTATTCTGAATTTTTAACGGAATTCTCTGAGTTTTTATCAAACCTAGTCCTAAAAAACAATAAAATTATTATTGTTGGTGACTTTAATATTCATGTTGATAATACTAATGATAGCCTTAGCGTAGCATTTATTTCAGTACTAGACTCAATTGGTTTCAGTCAGTGTGTACACCAACCTACTCATTGTTGTAACCACACACTTGACCTTGTATTATCATACGGTGTCAAAATTGAACATTTTATAGTACTTCCGCGTAATCCAATTCTATCAGACCATAATTTAATAACCTTCGATTTTTCATTATCAGAATATATGCCACTAATAAAAAACTCCTTTTCTAGATGCCTACCTGATAGTGCTGTAGCTAAATTTAAGGAAATAATTCCAATTACATTTAAACCCGTATTATCCGTCGATATAAACAACAAATTAATTAAAAACCCTAGCTCCACTGAGATTGGCCATCTCGTCGATAGCTCTGTAAAGTCATTACGATTAACATTAGACTCAATAGCGCCTCTAAAAAAGAAACGTGTAAAACATAGTAAATTAGCTCCGTGGTATAATTCCAAGACACATGAATTAAAACAAGCGTCAAGAAAACTAGAAAGGAAGTGGTGCTCCAGCAACCGTGTTGAAAATCTCCTAGACTGGAAGAGTAGTGTTAAAGCATATAAGAAGGCCCTCCACAAAGCATGAGCTGCCTACTACTCCAAATTAATAGAAGAAAATAAAAACAGGTTTCTAAGTTTCTCTTCAGCACTGTAGCTAGGCTGACAGAGAGTCACACCTCCACAGAACCCAGTATTCCTCGATCCCTGAATAGCAATATCTTTATGACCTTCTTTAATGATAAAATTCTAACTATTAGAAATAAAATCAAGAATAGAAATCTCAGAAACGGCTGAGAATCCTAACAATTATTTAGACAGCTTCTCTCTGATCACCCTTGATCAGCTGACCAAAATAATCTCATGTTCTAAACCAACAACTTGTATCTTAGAGCCCATTCATACAAAATGACTTAATGAAATTCTGCCCCTAATTGATAGTACGTTACTGAACACAATCAATCTGTCATTATCATCAGGATATGTACCACAGTCCTTTAAAATAGCTGTAATCAAACCCCTTCTCAAAAAACCCACCCTAGACCCGGAGGTTTAAGCCAACTACAGACCAATATCCAACCTCCCCTTCCTGTCTAAAATCCTTGAAAAAGTTGTAGCCAATCAGCTGTGCGAGTTTCTCCAGGAAAGTAATGTATATGAAGACTTTCAGTCGGAGTTTAGAGCTAATCACAGCACAGAGACAGCCTTGGCAAAAGTCACTAATGACCTTCTAATAGCTTCAGATCAGGGATTTTTGTCTGTCCTCGTTCTGTTAGATCTTAGTGCAGCATTCAACACTATTGACCATCAAATTTTATTACAGACACTAGAACAGTTAATTAGCATGGAAGTAGCAAGGAACCGCCCTAAACTGGTTTAAATCATATTTTTCAGATCGATTCCAATTTGTGCAAATTAATGATGAGTCATCTGTGCGCACCAAAGTTAACCACGGTGTTCCACAGGGCTCTGTGCTCGGCCCAATTTTATTCTCATTATATATGCTTTATACAACATTAAACATTATCAGGACACACTCGGTAAATTTTCACTGCTATGCAGATGACACCCAGTTATACTTGTCAATAAAACCAGAACAATGTAATCAATTAACTAAACTCCAAGCATGTCTCAAGGACATAAAAACCTGGATGACCCGCAATTTTCTCTTATTGAACTCAGATAAAACAGAGGTTCTAATACTTGGCCCTAAACACCTAGAGATACATTATCTAATGATATAGCTGCGCTAGACGACATTGCCCTTGCTTCCAATGAAACAGTCAGGAACTTGGGAGGGATCTTCGATCCTGATTTGTCCTTTAATTCTCACTTAAAACTAATTTCTAGGACCGCCTTCTTCCACTTGCGTAATATCTCAAAAATCAGACATGTCCTTTCTCAAAAAGATGCAGAAAAACTAGTCAATGCCTTTGTTACATCCAGACTTGATTATTGTAATTCCATATTATCAGGCTCCAGCAGTAAGTCGTTAAAGACTCTGCAGCTTGTCCAAAATGCTGCAGCACGTGTCCTGACAAGTACCAGGAAAAGAGACCACATTTCTCCAGTATTAGCTTCGCTACACTGGCTTCTAGTTAAATCTAGAATAGAATTTAAAATTATCCTCCTCACCTTCAAGGCCCTTAATAATTTGGCACCATTATACCTCAAAGAGCTGATAGTACCATATCAACCCACTAGAGCACTGCGCTCCCAGAATTCAGGCTTATTTATCGCCCATAAAGTATCTAAAAGCAGAGTAGGAGCCAGAGCTTTCAGCTATCAAGCTCCTCTCCTGTGGAATCATCTCCCAGTTTCAGTTCGGGAGGCAGACACCCTCTGTACGTTTAAGAGTAGACTTAAAACCTTCCTTTACAATAAAGCTTATAGTTAGAGCCGGTCCAGGCTTGTCTTAGACCTGCTCTTAGTTATGCTGCTATAGGTTTAGAATGTCGGGGGACACATGACACACGGAGCTTCTCTTTCCAGTTTCTCCTTCTTCTTCTCAATCACATCAAAGAAATTAATATCTCATCAATACATATTACTGACTTGACCTCTTCCCGGGAGTCCCTTTGCCTTATCGTCCGCAGATCCAGGGCCGTGGCTGCGGCCACATCGTGGATTATGATCTGTGGATCGCATATCAGAGATCGTAATGATGGATCCAGTATGGCGGATTCTGTATCGTGCTGGCTGATCGTGACAATAATGGCAGATTCTGTATCGTGTTGGCATCTGATAATGGTGGTGGACCACGATCAAGGTGGCAGCTGATGGTGGATCCTGATGGCGGCAGTGGACAATGACTGTGGACTATAATGGCATCCGAACTTGATGGTGGATCATGATCTTGCTGGCTGCTGACCATAGACTATGATTGCAGCAGGACTGCTTGATATATAGTATTTCTCCTCGGATCCTTGACCGTTACTGACATTAATCTATCAATTCATTGACCTCCAGTTATTCTTTAAAATGTTTTTTCTTATCAATGCTGCTAAAACCCTTATCTTGGTGATATTCTCCTTTACACTTGACATCTACTGCACTTCTATCCGTCCTGGGAGAGGGATCCCTCACATGTGGCTCTGTCTGAGGTTTCTACGTTATTTTTACCCTGTTAAAAGGTTTTTTTTTTGTAGTTTTTCCTTACTCTTGTTGAGGGTTAAGGGCAGAGGATGTCACATCTTGTTAAAGCCCTATGAGACAAATTGTGATTTGTGAATATGGGCTGTACAAATAAAATTTGATTGATTGATTGATTGAGTGCCCCAAATTGTATCTCACAACAAACCAGGTGAGAAAAGAGCTCAGGAAGATAAAGGCAAGAAAGGCGGCGGGCCCTGACGACATTGGCTCCAGGCTCCTTAAATCCTGCGCTGACCAGCTGTGTGGGATTATGGAGATTGTCTTCAACATTAGCCTGATGCTGGGTAGAGTACCACAGCTATGGAAGACCTCCTGCGTTGTACCGGTGCCAAAGACTTCGCACCCAAAAGACCTCAGCAGCTACAGGATGGTGGCACTAACATCCCACCTGATGAAGACCCTGGAGCGGCTCGTCCTACAACACTGCCGCCCCCTGGTTTGACCATCGATGGACCCACTGCAGTTCGGCTATCAGCCGAATCGGGGTGGATGACGCCTTCATCTATCTACACAGAGCTCTTTTTCATCTGGAGAAGCCTGGGAGCACTGTGAGGATCATGTTCTTTGATTTCTCCAGTGCTTTCAACACCATTCAACCGGCACTTCTGATGGACAAACTGTAGATCTGCACCTCACATCCTGGATATTGGACTACCTGACCAACAGACCCCAGTATGTGAGGATCCAGGACTGTGTGTTGGACACAGCTGTCTGCAGTACGGGGGCCCCTCAGGGACTGGTCCTGGCTCTGTTCTTCTTCACCCTCTACAGTGCAGACTTCACCTCCAGTCACCCTCGTGTCACCTGCAGAAGTTCTCTGATGACTCTGCTATCGTCGGCCTCAGCACTGACGAGGACGACAGGGAATACAGAGGACTGATGCAGGACTTTGTGGACTGGTGCCAGCGGAACTGCCTCCAGATCAATGCAGGGAAAACCAAAGAACTGGTGGTGGATTTCTGCAGGCGCAGACACCCCCCAGATACCGCTGAACATCCAGGGAAGGGACATAGAGTCAGTGACCTCATATAAGTACTTGGGTGTTCACCTGAACAATAAACTGGACTGGACCGATCATGCCAGTGCACTATTCAAGAAGGGCCAGAGCAGATTGACAGTCAGGAGACTGAGGTCGGCTGTGGCTGAGGGGTAGAGCGGTCGTCCTCCAACCTGAATGTCGGCAGTTCCATCCCCAGTCTTCCCCATCTGCATGCCGAAGTGTCCTTGGGCAAGATGCTGAACCCCGAATTGCCCCTCATTGAACAACAAAGTGCTGCTAATAGATACACTGTATGAATGTGTGTGTGATTGGGTGAATGTAAAACTGTACTGTAAAGAGCTTTGAGTGGTCATCAAGACTAGAAAAGCGCTATATAAATACAAAACCATTTACCAAAATCATGAGGTCCTTTGGAGTGCAGGGGGAGCTCCTAAATACTTTTTATAACTCTGTGGCGGCATCTGCCATCTTCTTTGGAATAGTTTGCTGGGGCAGCAGCATTTCAACTGCTGACAGGAAGAGACTGGACAAACTGATTAGGAGGACCAGCTCGGTCCTGGGATACCCGCTTGACCCAGTGGCGGTGGTGGGACAGAGGAGGATGATGGCGAAGCTGTCTTCTCTCATGGACAACCAGTCCCACCTCTTGCACGACACCATCACAGCACTGTGCAGCTCCTTCAGCACAAGACTGATTCACCTTAAGTGTCTGAAGGAGAGGTATCGCAGGTCGTTCCTTCCTGCAGCAGTAAGACTGTACAACCAGCTCTGCTCCAAGTAAAACTCCATGCACCACCACTATGGACTGTCACTTTAACACTTCTCAACTGTGCAATATTCACTGTACTATATTAATTTGGAAAAAAATTCTGTGCAATATAAACTGTTATGTGCAATCCATTCACTGTACATATTATGACACATAATATATCTCTTTACACTGTATATACCAGTTTAATTACATTTATATTTTTTTCTATATATTTGTTGTATATTTCTATTTCTTTATATTCCCTCACCCAAGTAGTGCATGCTACTGGTGTGATTTCTTTCTACTGTTGTATGTGACATTGCAAATTTCCCCATTGTGGGACTAATAAAGGACTTCTTAATCTTAATTTAAAGATTTGACCACACAAACACCCCTCTCTCCGCCTGGGAATTAAGACTATTTATTTGTTTGTGTAACTTGATGATGAAAATTATCTCCAGCCCTGCCTTCTGCTCCTAAGTCATTTAAGTTCCAACACAGAGACAATCACCTTAGGACCGCACGTGCCCAATAACTTATTGTTCTTTCTACTTTTGTATATTGTTTTCTACTTATATATATTGTTTTCTACTTATATATATATATTGTTGTTTTTATGTCCGATGCACCAACCACACTAAGTCAATTTCCTGTATGTGAAAATATACTTGGCCAATGAAAGAATTCTGATTCTGATTACTCACATTTCTCTTTGAGGATGTTGTATGTTGTAGGTTAATTAAACCTTTTAAATCACTTTTTCAGGCAAACTGTTACAGCTCTGCAGTCATCTCCTTAATGAACTTTATTTAAATAACTGAACTGACACTATTATTGACCCCTTGTGCTCAACTTTCAACCTCTTCAAAATTTTGAACTATAAATAAAAAGTATATAACATGACCTGCAAAGATAGCTTTGGTAACAGATCTTTGAGCTTAATAAAGAGTGGGTTATTGTCCTTATGTTTTTAAACATCTAAACATTCTCTAATACTGTGCAGTACATTTCACACAATGGAGGTAAAATGCTCGAGGTAAAGTTAAATTTCGAAATGAAAAGTTCCACTTCCACTTATTTACAAATATAAAAAACAACTTCAGATAATCAAAATGAAATTATCTGCTGACAAGAAAATAAAACACCTAGAAAAAAATGGTAATTACTTCTTCCAGTAGATGTTCTTAACTTTGTACTGTCCAAAGGCTATGTGAGTGAGCAGAATCCATGCTTTCATCAATCGGTTGTCCTTACTAAACAACTCTTTTAAAAGTGTGCTGAGACCACTGCTGCGTAACCCTTGTAGAGCTTCATTACACTAATGGAAAAGTCATTCGCTTTGTCCAGTTCCAAACTCTCAGCAAGTGCCTCTCTTGTACTCTCTTGCATTGACATAACTAGATTGAGACATAACTCAATAATTCTTGATATGATTTCTGAGGGTAGATATTGAGCTCCAGGCTCATTGCCAGCATCTAATACCATGTCAGCCAAAGGGTTGTCCAGAAGCCTAGGTCAAGGCTGAGACAGAGGGCAAGGTTCAGGGTCATCGATCTCCTTGCTACAGGGACATTGAATTCCCCCTTGTAACCTTGAGTATCACATCATAGGTCTCATTTGACATTGGTCTATGTCCATGTCCTGTACCTCCCTCACTGATACAGGAGAGGACAAAGATTGTTTGCAGTATTCAAATTTTTCCAGATCCTTAAAATACATGCAATGGTGTTAAAATTGAAGCCTAATCTATTTTTTTTTATCCCTACTGTAGGGCTGTAGTGTCAACCCATTGTCTTGATAAACTACAGGCGGTGCATGCCCTCTTTTCTAGTAATAGTAGTATGGTTTACAAGAGACATTCAAGTTTTTATTGAATTGATTTGTATTCAGTTTTACCCCCAAACTTGAAAGTGCCACCAAACGTTCTACAACCCTTTAGCTACATTATTCCCTTCTTTGAACTCTAAAGTAAGGATATTACAGACCTAACATATAATATAAGCCTATGTACAACAGAGGGTTTCAGTTAAAGGGCAATATATAGATATCTTATACAAACATATTACCAATGTCTTTCTATTTAGCAATTCTCTATATTGTTATTGATGTGTAGAAATTACAAATAAAAAATTAACAATAGTTCCAACACTTGGCTCTCATACAATGGTTGATTGGGATTTTCATCAATTGGTCTGTAAGAACTATGACTTCAAGCTCTGAAGGACCAGGTAAGCATTTTACATGATGTCACTAGTATTATCAAACTGTTACAAATAGCTTATAATGCTAATAATTAGCCTACAGTTAGCTTACTAATCAGTTATATTTAGTGACGTTTTGAAATATTTGTATATCCTCGAACTAAATATATAAGATATGTAAATGTATGTGCAGAAATTTCCACTAAATCACCGTATTTACTTAGTAAAGTAAATTAGATCATTGATTGCCTTTCAACATGTGTACTAAGGAAGTCTGCAGACAACTGAAGAAAGTGTAATGTCAGTCACATGACTGGATAACCTGTCAATTAATAGTGGTCAATTATGAATATGGCGAAAACGGATGATTACATTTAATGCATTCTTGTAAAGCGACCTGCTACAAGAGAGAGAGATGGTGGGGTTTGACCTTTTTTTTACATTAAAGATAATATTTGCATGGAAAGGGATTGTGGTCTTTTTATTTGAGAACACATCATCTTTAAAGAGGCATATATTTCATATAATACAACATATGAGGAATTGTCGGTGTTTGAAAACATGTGTGCTGCCACTTCATTTGGAACTGGAGTGGACAGATAATTCTAACTGTTTAATTTTTGAACATCCTCATACATACTATATATGCCACTATATATCATATATATTGTATATTACCCTATATCTGTACAGGAGAATAGTGCCTGTCTAAATTCAATAGATACTCCCTTCTCTCGCTCAGCAGTACCCAAGGTCAGGTTATAGATAAAGGGCCAACCAACAATGCATTTTAGTGTCTATGCTTAGTGACTTTCATATCTAATTCAGATGAGCCAGACAGAGAGGCACCAACATCACCTCTCACCAACTTCAACTCTTTCGCATACTTTATCAATGGCAAGAAGTAAGGACACAATGTGATTTAGTTATGCATGCTTTAGGCATAACTAAATTCAATAGGATGCGAACACCTACATGTAACATAGCGAGTGACAGCAATCTAGCCATTCATGGATGTGCTGTTGGAATGGGTGACAGTAAGGGTAAGTGTCATGGAAGTGTGACACCTCAAGCCAATAAGTCAAACTTAAATAAAGTGCGATTAGCATATTTTACATCATCTGCTCCAATTATTACATTTGTAAAGGATTTTTTTAAAACCGGTTGTTAGATACAATTTGGGGCACTCAATCAATCAATCAATCAAATTTTATTTGTACAGCCCATATTCACAAATCACAATTTGTCTCATAGGGCTTTAACAAGATGTGACATCCTCTGCCCTTAACCCTCAACAAGAGTAAGGAAAAACAACAACAAAAAAACCTTTTAACAGGGTAAAAAGAACATAAAGTTATTACGTTATTGGTTCAGAAATGTTATTGGCAAGTTACTACATCATCGGCTTTTATTACATTAAAATTTGAAAAATTATTACGTTATTGGCAGTTATGACATTATTGTTGGTTATTACATTATTGCTGCTACAAGGGGTTGTCCATGATGACTCTGATCTTTTCCCTCATCCTCCTCTTTCTCACCAACTCCGGACTGTCGAGTTCCAGTCCACGAAGCTGGATTTCTTCTCTAGCTTGTTTAGCCCGCTGGCCTCAACAGCCTTGATCTACAGGCTTAGGTACACTGTTCACTGATTAATCTTACAACAGATCACTTCAAGTTCAAGCACACTCAAGATGTTTAAGCTCTACTATCAGATTTAAATGTTGTTCAGGTTGGGGAATGTGAGTTTTGCAAGCTTCAGCTGTGGTTCTTTGTTGGATAATTGGGGCTCATGCAAGAAACATTCGGATTTGGGGATTTAGGAGGACTTGCCACATTCAACTTTTTTTGTTGTTTTTTTAGTTTTCTTTTAGGTACACAATTAATGAGTGTTCCAAATCTGTTGATTGCACAAGACGTCATTTTAGCCACTGTCATATAAAGCCCTATAGTCTTTGTCTTTGTGACAGAGCAAACCCCAGGTGACACAGCAACAGCTAAAAGTTTTAGACTTTCGTCTCAGGATCTCTGAAGGCAGGACTTCAGTCTCCTAACTCGAAAAGTTCTTCTCTTTACTCTTGATGGCTTTTTCATTAATGAACCCCACTGACATGGGGCAGTGAGAATTGCCTGATATGGTATTGCGGCATTAATTGTGCTAGTTTGCTATCATAATGCACATTCATTCTAATATGCATTTGTTGAATATGACTTGTCATGTTTGTATAAACTCACAGTACAAATATTTGTGTGAGAAATCTAGGATAATAATACAAAAATGTTCTTGCATAGTGCCCATTGTCATGTTGTAGAGACAAGCATCTTTTCAGTTTCACTTTCTTGATTGACTACAGGATATGGTCTTATCTATTTGTTAGATTTATTTAATAAAACAGCACTTCATTAGCATTTGAAGAAGGTGTTTGATGTCTGTTTGCTGCAAGGAAACTGAACAAGACTAAGCAACACCAGCTGTATGAAGTAACATCTAGTCAGTATTTTACTTACTGCAGATAAGAGTGCATGAGTTTAGTTTCTTCCAACTGGATCAGGCTCACTGCTTTTCCAGCTGGTCCACTGGGGTCATGTTGACTGAAAAGTGACAGACAGAGATCAAAACAACAAAATAAATACATGCTGTTATAGAGGACATCACAGAATATCAATCAAATACATTTATTCATCTTAAGGATTATTAAAGATTAAAAGAGTTTAATCCAATTTGAATCTTTATGGCTTCATTTATCATATCTGTCAGTAATGATAGGAAAGATGGATATGTTTTTTGCCTAGTCACACGAAATTATATCAGTCACTAGTATTGAACTTTCAAAGGAGAAATGTTGGTCTGTCTGTCTTTTTACATTTTGATTTTCTCAACAACCACAAGACATTTTTGCATGTGCGTTGATGGGGAACCAAAGGAAGTAAAGTTTAATGCAAAAACACCCTGTCAGGTTCAATTATCACACAGTTAGTACTTTGGATAATAACAACCTCTCCTCAAAGTATACTGATGGTATATTCTTAATGCAATCATTCTGTTAGCAGCCAAAAATAATAAAACTTACTATTTTCCTGTCTTTTTTTTAACTTACCAGTGCAGCCCTATATCCTAGCAAACCAACAACAGGACACAGAACAAGTGCACTATTAAAAATCGTGGTAATCTAATACTTTCGTCATAAAGGATTTGACTGAAGAGCAGTGCCACAGAATATTAATCAAATTCCCTACTTGTTCACAACCATGCCTGCAGAGATCAGAGGAGCCTCCCAAATAGCATACAGATGTGGGCTGTATTAGAAAAACTTTGTGTGCATCTAACCTTTGTGGGCTCATACGCTTATACTGTTTATCTGTGTATGAAAAGCATCAGGCAGTGTATGCAGCCCTGTGCAAATGTCTAATTAACTACAGACACAGGGAGAGTCTCCATCGGAAGAAAAATTTAGTTAGTTGCTCGGCATGTTAAGGATGTTACAGCTGATTTTTTATCTCTGACCATCTCCAGTGAATTCTTTTGACCAACTATTGAGAATCCAGTAATAGCAAAGTATACGTGTTGGAAAAGAAGTCTACACTTAGTATCTGGCCCAATACTATACTTTTCATCTCCAACATTTAATGGCGAGCCAGTGGCAGGAGGGACAGAGCACCTGAAGAACCTCAACCTGGGTGGACCAGCCTGCATCTCAGAACATCAGTGGCCACAAAACTCAGAGGTGAGCAGAGCCTATTTTCTTTTTCTGCAATACTCTGATTGTGTCTGCGAGTGAGGGTAAAAGTTTAATGCAGAACATCTGATGCATGATCAGCGTGCTAGATATGATGAGCACCATGGTGCGGAGAGATTCGATGAGTTTGTGCTGAATGTATGCAATGCATGTTGGACGATTGCATGCTTCATGTTTGCTGGGGGATTTGCTTGTTAACAATACAAGCCTCTGAACAGAGGAAAGTATTGAATGGGAGTAATTAAATGAAGGATAAGAGTAGCTGAAAACAGTGTGGACGCTCATTCATAATATAAAAGCACGAGTTGTGCAAAGTAGTTTTTGTGAATTGTGTTTTATTTATAAAGGAGAAGAAAAGGAAAAAAGTACAGCACCTACGGATACAGCTTTTCATCACTGTAGTGCTTTAGCTGAGTGCTGTTAAAAAGGTACTTGTACTAATTAAAACCAAAGTCTCAGAAGAGGAGCTGGAGATCCCCTGATCATTGGCCAGCAGTGCAAGGCAGAGATACATTGGAGCAAGAGTGACTAAAAGAGGAGGAATTCCGGCACCAATGGAGTTGGTAATCAAACATTACCCAGGTCACATAATCTGATTCTATCAGACCATAATTTAATAACCTTCAATTTCTCATTATCAGAATACATGCCACTAATAAAAAACTCCTTTTCTAGATGTCTACCTGATAGTGCTGTAGCTAAATTTAAGGAAATAATTCCAATAAGAAGGCCCTCCACAAAGCAAGAGCTGCCTACTACTCCACATTAATAGAAGAAAATAAAAACAACCCCAAGTTTCTCTTCAGCACTGTAGCCAGGCTGACAGAGAGTCACAGCTCCATCCAACCCAGCATTCTTTAATCCCTGAATAGCAATATCTTTATGACCTTCCTTATTGATAAAAGTATTAGAAACTATTAGAAATAAAATAAACCATATCCTGCCCTCAGTTGGCAATAATACCTCATCAAGAACAGAAATCTCAGGAACAGCTGAGAATCTTACTCTCTGATCAACCTTGATCAGCTGACCAAACTAATCTCATCTTCTAAACCCACAACTTGTATCTTAGAGCCCATTCCTACAAAATTAAATTAAATCCTATTTTTCAGATCGCTTCTAATTTGTGCAAATTAATGACGAGTCATCTATGTGCACCAAAGTTAACCACAGTGTTCCACAGGGTTCTGTGCTTGGCCCAATTTTATGCTCATTATACATGCTTCCACTAGGAAAAATTATCAGGACACACTCGGACATTTCCACTGCTATGCGGATGACACCCCGTTGTACTTGTTAATAAACAGTGTAATTTTCTCTTATTAAACTAAGATAAAACAGATGTTCTAATACTTGGCCCTAAACACCTTAGAGATACATTATCTAATGATATAGCTGCGCTAAACGACATTGCCCTTGCTTCCAATGAAACAGTCAGGAACTTGGGAGAGATCTTCAATCCCGATTTGTCCTTTAAACACTTAAAACAAATTGTCCTATCTCAAAAAATGCCAGGAAAATTAGTCCAGCCTTTGTTACATCCTGACTTGCTTATTGTAATTCCTTATTATCAGGCTCCAGCATTAAGTCGTTAAAGACGCTGCAGCACGTGTCCTGACAAGAACCGGGAAAAGAGACCACATTTCTCCTGTATTAGCTTCACTACACTGGCTTCCGGTTAAATCTAGAATAGAATTTTAAATTCTCCTCCTCACCTACCAGGCCCTTAATAATACGGCACCCTCATACCTCAAAGAGCTGATAGTACCATATCACCCCACTAGAGCACTGCGCTCCCAGAATTCAGGCTTATTTATCGCCCATAAAGTCTCTAAAAGCAGAGTAGGAGCCAGAGCTTTCAGCTATCAAGCTCCTCTCCTGTGGAATCATCTCCCAGTTTCAGTTCGGGAGGCAGACACCCTCTGTACGTTTAAGAGTAGACTTAAAACCTTCCTTTACAATAAAGCTTATAGTTAGAGCCGGTCCAGGCTTGTCTTAGACCTGCTCTTAGTTATGCTGCTATAGGTCTAGAATGTCGGGGAACACATGAAACATGGACCTCTCATCCCAGCTTCTCCTTCCTCTTCTCCCTCCTTATCACATCAAAGAAATTAATGTCTCATCAATACATGTTACTGACTTGACTTCTTCCCCGGAGTCCCTTTGCCTTATCGTCCGCAGATCCAGGGCCACGGCTGCGGCCACATCGTGGATTATGATGGTGGACCGCGAATCAGAGATCGTGATCGTAATGGCGGATCCTGTATCATGCTGGCTGATCGTGATCATATTGACGGACCCTGTATCGTGTGTGCATCTGATAGTGGTGGTGGACCACAATGGCGGCAGTGGATCATGATTGTGGACTATGGTGGCATCCGATCATGATAGTGGATCATGATCGTGGTGGCTGCTGACCATGGACTATGATTACAACAAGACTGCTTGATATACAATATGTCTACTCATGATACTCTACCATTACTGACAATAATTCATCACTTCATTTACCTTACATTATGCTTCAAACTGTCTATTCTAACAAATGCTGTAAATACTTTTTTAAATTATTTTTCTGATGTTCTCCATAACACGTGGCATCTATTGCACTTCTGTCCATCCTGGGAGAGGGTTCCCTCACATGTGGCTCTCTCTGAGTTTTCTACGTGGTTTTTCCCCTGTAAACATTTTTTTTTTGTAGTTTTCCCTTACTCTTGTTGAGGGTTAAGGGCAGAGGGTGTCACACCTTGTTAAAGCCCTATGAGACAAATTGTGATTTGTGAATATGGGTTATTCACATAAAATTTGATTGATTGATTGATTGATCACAGAAAACAAATCCAGCTCTGCATGAAGAAACGGTGTGAGTGAGCATCAGGAAAATTACAATGGCAAAAAAACGGCACCTTTGAAGAAGCCTGCTATGATGAAGTGGAAGCTAACATATAACATAACAAGGCAAGGAAAGAGACGGGTTGGGGTGGTTCAGACAAGAGAGCAGAAAACAACACAGATGCAGGCACTAATGAAAGATAATGAAGTACATGAAGGGGATACGGAAAAAGACAAAATAGAAGAGCAGGGACGACAGCATGCTGCCCCCTTGTGGCCTTACAGGGCACCACCATATGCCCCCAGAGGAGAACCTCCGAAAATAGGACAGTTCCCACTGATGCAACCAAAACCCAGCAAGAAGAAACACAGAGCAGAAGGAGAGCGACAAGGGAAGTTCACCATGATATGGAACGAGGAAGCAAGTGATGAGGAAAAGAATAAAAGACACCAGTCTAAAGACAAAAAAGATGAGGAAAAGAGCAGTGTATCAACATCAACCCAAGAGGAGTATGGTGATGGATCGAGTTAACGGTCAGAACGGTCAGAAGGAGAGTACCTGACAGACCCCTACTAAAAAGGAAATCTAGCAGGCAAAGACCAGAACAACACTCAGGCAGAGGCTCATCCACCGAAAGGAGAACATATCAAGAACTGGAAAAAGATTACAATTCATCAAGCGACGGAGACCGAAGAGCTTACAAGCAAAGGGAAGAAAAGGAGAAAACAGCCACTGCTGAGCCACGATCAACACCTGGGCGAGAGCCTACAGACAAGGATGACCTCAGGAGCCGCTCAGTGAGGAACAACAAGAAACCCAAGATGCCACAAGACCAACCAAGACACACTGAAGGAAGGTTGATGAGAAGCCCTTCAGAGGATAATATTCACAGAGACACAGAAGAAACTGATGGAAGATGCAGAAGCCTGGGAAGGCTCGAAAGCATGAGATAGTGAGGAAAAAGAGCCAGAAAGCCAGTGGACCACAATGATGCAAGAAAAAGACATCACAACTAACACATCAACACCCTGCCAACGGAATATGCTTGTACAAATGAACGACGTCATAACAACAGAAGATTCTCCTAGCATGTACGTAGCAGCACAAATGAACAAGGTTACAGAAAAGATGAGAAATGAAATCAATCGCCAAGCCCGTCAATGGAATCACTTGATGGAAACAACCATGCAGTTGAGAAGTGAAAGACATGTTGGAAAATTCTCCCTGAGAACTGTGTACAGGAACAGGAGGTGACGGACCAGGATGGACAAGATCACGCCACCTACCAAGGGGATTTTAACCACTTTAAACTGGAACTATCCCTTCCTGGATATGAACAGGCTGATGTACCTTGGTATACAGTAACTTGATTTGTGTTCAGCATTTTATAGTGTGCCACTACATCCAGATTCACAACATCTATTTACTTTCACTTATCAGGGACAGTAATACACATTCACATGCTTGGCTCCAGGCTATGTAGAAAGCCCTTCAATATTCAACAAGGTGTTAGCTCAAGACATACAACACCTAGATGTCCCAAGTAATTCAGTATGTGGATTATTTGGTAATCTGCAGTCCCTCAAAATAACCATGTGAGAAAGATTCTCTGGTCGCTTTGACAGCACTTGCAAAAAGGGGTCATAAAGTCAGAAAAGATAAACTACAATTCTGTCAAACAGAAGTCAAGTATCTCGGAAGGCGATAATGTGCAGGTAAAAGGTTAATCGTCACCTCACAAATAGAGGCTATGACTAAAGCTCCAAAATCACAAACAGTTGGACAGATGCTCTCGTTTCTGGGAATGGTGGGATATAGTCATCCATGGATCTGTGACTATGCAGTTAAATATGCACCATTGCAGGCCCTTATATGGACAGCAGGACAAATTAATAACTCTCCTCAATTACAGTGGACAGAGAAAGTAGAAGGAGCTTTCCAAGTACCAAACACTTGCAATCTGCCCCAGCACTTGGAAACTCAGAATACTCCGATCCATTTCACTTATATCTCACAGAAAGGTTGGGATACACGAGCGCAGTATTAATGCAAGAAACACCATCAGGTAAAAAACCACTAGCGTATTATAGCACAAAATTAGACAATATTGAATCAGGACTGCCACCTTGCTATCAGGGTTTAGCAGCAGCAGTTTTTGCTTTTCAGAAGGCGTCCTCAGTGACTATGGGACACCCAGTGGTCCTGTACACAACCCACCAATTACATGCCTTACTCACAAGTCCTCTGTTTGTTTTAAGGCAAGCTAGAAAAACAGACTATGAAGTAATATTATCAGCGCCATAACTCACGATATAATGTTGTAACACGGTGAATCCGGCAAACTCGTATGATACTACCTGTGGATGATGCCTCACATGACTGTATCCAAGTAATAGATGCTTTTATTATGTATAATCAGCCAATCACCGCAGATCTCACATTAGTAGTGGATGGTTCCTGTTTTAGAGGCGCTACAGGAAATCAAGTAAGTTATGCTCTCATTCAGTTTAATAGTGAAAACACCTTTACAGTTCAGGTGGCTCAGATAGCTCAGCCATGTTCTGCCCAGCTTGCAGAAATTCATGCATTAACAGCAGCGTGTAAATTAGGGCAAGGGCAACGCATGTATATGGTAACATATGGAAGAAGAGAGGCTTCCTTAGAGCTGATAACACCCCGGTAACACATGGCAAAGCCATATCTAAATTATTAGAGTCAATGCACCTACCGACAGCTCTTGCAATTATTAAATGCCCGGCTCATCAAAATACTGATTCCCTCATAGCCAACTCCGCGCCAATGCCAAGGTATGTTGCGAGTACAGGGAATCAAGTGTGATGGTGTTTGCTGAGACCTGGCTCCATCAGGATATTCCAGACTCTCTCATTGAGCTTGAGGGTTTCTCTCTCATAAGGGTGGACAGAACCAAGGGGGTGGAATCTGTCTGTTTGTGAATGACAGCTGGTGTAGGCATTACACCGTGAGGGAGACTGTATGCACAGCTGACGTAGAACTACTGTGCCTGTCACTGAGACCCTTCTATCTTCCAAGAGAATTTGGAAATACCATTATTTGTGCGGTCTATGTTCCCCCCAGCAGAAACGCGGCAAGAGCCACGACCCGAATTGTGTTCACCAGCAATTGCAACGTACACCCGGAGCCTCTATTTTTATTTTATGGGATTTTAACCACTTTAAACTGGAACTATCCCTTCCTGGATATGAACAATATATAACATGTGATACACGGGGGAACAAAGTTTAAGATAAATGTAATGGGAACATAAAAAATGTATACACTGCAAAACCTGAGCCCCCTTTGTCTAATTCTGACCATGGTACTGTCCAGCTAGTTCCAATTTACAAGACTGTTCTTAAAAGGAGTAAGCCACAAACCATGGGCTAGAGATAGCATAGAGATGCTCAAAGGGTCCTTCCTCTGCACAAATTGGGACATATTTCATAACCTGGAAATTGATGAAGCCACCGAAACAATAACGGATTACATACTATTTTGTGTTGACAGTGTGGTTACCAAAAAGGACATAATAGTCTACGCCAACAACAAGCCCTACATAACTAAAAGTGTAAAGGACTGTATCAACAGGAAAAGAATAACTTTAGATAGAGCCGGTGTGAAAGCAGTGCAAAAGGAACTCAACCAGATGCTGAGAGATGCCAGGAGGCACCATAAGGACATTATAGAACAGAATTGTATGTTAATGGAATTTAAAAAACTGTGGG
Organism: Hippoglossus stenolepis; assembly: GCF_022539355.2. NCBI lineage: Eukaryota > Metazoa > Chordata > Actinopteri > Pleuronectiformes > Pleuronectidae > Hippoglossus > Hippoglossus stenolepis. The sequence continues at coordinate 31,072,539 of NC_061485.1, forward strand.
AATCTGTGGCAATATTTGTGGCAATAACTAACATGAACACAACTAAGAAGTGGCTCGTTATTGATAATGATCTGGGATAAGGAAACAAACTGAATGATTTTTTCCCTTAGGTTTGAAAAACATGATTTCTCAGAGGAATGTAAGAATGCACTGAATACCATCTCTGCTGATCCACATTGAAGGATTGGAGTTGACCCACACAGGATTCAGTGAATTTTCAAACATGCAGGTAGTAAAAAATCCACTGGCCCAGATGGCATCTCTGCACAGCTCTTAAATGCATGTGCAGAAGAGCTCACCCCAGCTTGGTGCTGTTCCTGCATTCTGGAAAAGATCCATCATAGTTCCAATAGCTAAGAAAATGTCTCCTGAAAACAATGATTTTAGACCTGTGGCCCTGACTTCAATTGTTATGAAATGTTTTGAAAAATACATGGTGTCTGTGCTCAAGGCAGAGGTCAATTCGGAACTTGACCCATTGCAATTTGCTTACAGGCAGGGGAGGGGCACTGATGACGCTATTAACAGCATCCCCCACCTCACTGTCAAGCATTTAGAAGACCTCAAAGCCTATTTTAGCTCAACTTTTAATACACTCCTGCCTCATCTGCTCGTTTCAAAACTGAAGCAGATGAGTGTTAAGCCTTTTTTAATCAAGTGGTATTTTTTCTTTTTAATCAATTGAAGTCAGCATGTCAGAGTCAACAACACCCTTTCAGAATCAGCACAGGTGCCCTACAGGGTTGTGTCAGCTCTCCAGTACTTTACACAAACAATTGCTCAAACAGCCACCCTGGGAACTTTGTTTTAAAATGTTCTGATGACACCGCTATCTTCAGCCTACTTCACATGGATACAAGCCCATCAGCCTATTTTTTAGAAATAGAAAACTTTGTGAAGTGGTGTGACATCAACCATCTAATTTTAAATACTTTTAAACTAATGATATGGTTCTGGACCCTAGATCAGTGGGGGATCACAGTCCTGTGCTAATACATGGCACAAACATCAATCAGGTCTGCTCTTACAAGTACCTTGGTGTTCACTTGGACGACACCTTCAGCTGCAAGGTCCATATCGAACGTTTGTGTTCTCGTTTACAGCACAGACTATACTTCTTACGCAGACTCAGAGTGTATGGTGTGGACCAGAGGATTATGTTTTTATTCTATCAGGCTGTACTAGAGAGCTTAGTGACATTTGGAATGTCAGCATGGTATGGCAACCTAACTGTACAACTAAAAACTAAGCTTACTCGCCTGGTACACACCGCCATGAAGGTGATAACTACCAGTCCCTTCAATCAATATATGAGCAGTCTGTTCTTAGGTAGGCTCAGAGGATACTGACCGACCCATTACATATCCTTCATAAAGAATATCAGCTCTTGCCTTCTAGCAGACGATACAGAGTCCCCCACTGTAAACTCAAACGTTTTAAAAACAATTTTTTTCCTACCTCCATCAAACTTTTAAATAACGCTGCTTGATGATGCTGGAATTGTGCAATAGTTTTATGGGGTTTTATTATGGGATGGGGCAATATGTGCTATGTGTAATGTGTTTTTCTATGGAGTGTGTGCAATATGTTATTTATTTTAAAAAATATATTTGCATTTTAATGTTGTGATTGACACAGTTGGTGCCGCTATGTAACTTGTTTTGTAAAAAGGAAGCATATGTCCAAAGCATTTGTGTCCGAAACAAATTTCCCTACGGGGACAATAAAGTATATCATATCATATCTTATAGTCGATAGATTCAGTAGATGGATTGAAGCAATGCCAAAAACAGGACCAGACTACAAATCAGTAGCTAAGTTTCTATGTAGGGAAGTAATTCCACGATTCGGCCTACCTGACACTACCAACTCAGACAATGGAACATATTTTGTAGCTCAAGCAATCAAAACATTGAAAATGCTAGGGATTAATAAAAAATGTAGGTGTGTGTGACACCCTCAATCACAGGGAGCAGTAGAACGAGCTAACGGCACCCTGGAAGAAAAATTTGCCAAAATAATAGCAAACAGCAATAGCTCTGCCTCTTGCACTAGCATTCAACTCGAATATCTAAGGTAATATTTCAACAGGTGAGGAGCCACAGAGGAGAGAGAGCTGCCATCCCAGAACGGTTACAGAGGGTACATCCTGGACAGTGGGTATTCGTCAAAGAGTTCAAAGGAAATGGGACCAACCCAGACGAGATGTTCCATACAAAGTCGTCTTAGCAACACCTAAGGCCTGAAAGTCGAAGATAAGAATGTGTAGTGGAAAAATAGTTAAGTCTGGTTGAAACCTATGTTGTAGTTGAAAAGTAAGTTTTATGACCTATATCTACATACATATACAACCTGTCCAAATACTTTATGACCTGAACTGTTTTATGGTCTGAACTGTGTATGACCTGAAAACTGTCAGACCCTTTTTATCACTTATTTACTCTCCAAAGAACTGAATGTATGTCTGCTTATCTCCAAAGGAAACATATGTAAATCAGTTGTCTGTGTTTAGATTCCTCTCTCAACCTGCGCCTACAGAACACGTCTGAACTGGTTCTGAGAGACAGCCTTAGTCCTCCTATATAAGATCCTTGCATTTGACTGTCATGCATCTTCACTCTGAGATCCTTGTGACTCTCTGTGTTGATCCTTTCTGCAGAAAGCCCCTATTAAAATACACAAAGACAAATTTGGTGTTCCAGCCTCTTGTATTTCCAGATTTCCATCACAAATGTCTGGTTCCACCCACTGCTGCAGAGCAGATGACCCAGAAAGAACATGCGGAGCACGCAGACAAGAGCCACTCCCTGAGCAAGAAGGGGACGGTATCACCTCTCCACGAGATGTTAGACGATCGCAAAGCATACAGGGAGAAAGACGATCTCAAAGACTGACTGCCAGAAGGGACAGTAGGGACATATCGACTAGCGGATCACTCGCAACAAGACAAAGCGACACAGACACTGGTCATAGCAGTAAAGCAGGGTAAATTGTCACCCAACGAATTGACAGAAATTATCTATGTCAGATCAAACAGACATGACCAAACATTGACCCTAGGCCCAGGAGGAGTTGAAATGGACAGTCTTCCAGTGAGTAAACGATGCAATGCTGAAGGGGTAGTAGAAAAAAAGGTTAATTGTTCTGAAAATCAATGTACAGCAATTAATATCGGACGATCAATAGATGAGAAAGAGGCCGCACTATTAGTGAAACCCCATCAAAAGCGATGTGTTAAAAGAGATATTCGGGAGGGAAGTTATGAATTAGTTGAATTGAGAACGACAAATTGGGAACGGAATGTGTTTTATCAATGGATGAAATATTCGGACAAACAATAAGCAAACAATCATGTGTAACGTGTTATTTTTCAAGACGTGCTGCCACACGAATACCCAAGATATCTCTTGTGAACTAGAGTCCTGGATACCACCAATAGTCGACGTCGCAAAAGGGATACAATTTCCTTTTTGTATAGCCCGTGGACAGGAAGTGTTTGGAACTATGCGTCTAAATGAATCAGATCCCCTTGTAAAGTGTAAGAGGAAATCATTAATGGTAACAAATTCATACTTAAGGCCCATACGAAATACAACAGAGAAAGCAGCATTCCAATGCGAACGGATGGCACTGAATGGGCGCTATCTCAGAGCCCATCCTGGAGACACGCTGTTATACAACTTTCCTATGCCTTCCCTCATAAAAGGTACACAACCATTAGCAGATGTGTTCTGGTAATGTGATGACGATAAACAGATAAAAGTGGTACTACCAGCATATTGGAGAGGGATATGTGCACCTGTTATGTTGACTGGACAGGTGACAGTGTTTGGCCCCCCATCTCCACAAGTGAAGGAACCAGACGGGATACTAAGGAAGGCCCTTATGGCAAATGGACTAAAGATGACCAAGTTTATGTAGCCTGGACTCAAGAACCACATGGCGTACCATCACAATGTGTGATAGGGAAAGATTGGATCATTTCGGGACAGGCTGCTGGTGTTTTATTAATTATAAATGCATAATACATCGCACGCAATAGTAGATGGGTAAACTACTTGTGGTGCAACCAAAGGAAATGGAGATCAACTTGACTGTGTCAGCTGCAGAGTCAATACAGGAACAGTTACATGCCACTTCATTAATGGTCTTTCAAAATCGGTTTGTTATAGATACAATATTAGCAGAAGATCAAGGACCTATGTGTTTACATAGGAGACGTTGTCACTGCATGAAAAGTGGGATTTTCGTCAGCAAAAGGAAGTGTACATTTCTGTGGAAGTTCAGGTTAACGAGTGTTCACAGGAATCTGCAGGAACTACCAGGAATTGACGTGGGGTTCCAGTTTCTGGCAGTTTTACAATCCTGAGAAGCTTCGCAAGTGACCCCCTTCTCCTAGGTCTATGGGGGGGCTTTCACATGTAAATGACAAAACTGTGATCTTTACAAATGCAAATCGGGATAGTTTCACTCAGTGGTGCAGAGGTTACACCTTTTTCTACAAGGTAGTAACTCCCTTTTAAGAAAATCTCTCGTATAAATACATCAGGCTTAGTATAATTATAGAATCATAAATAGATTTGCCTTATATAATTAGTATGCTCTAATGAGTGTAATCAGGGATACAATTTTCAGGGTACATCTGATGATACATTGTTAACATTACATGTCTGTCAAGCTCATCCAAGAAAATCTGTTGGAATTGAGAAAGTGGCACCACTGTACAGTTTTCTAAGAAGTCTTTATGCTGACACCAAAATCAAGCATATCAGCTGTGTCATCGTGTGACAAAGTCCCAAACTACTGGGAAAAAAACATATTCACATGTCCATGGCATACTAAGCTGTTGACTCTGCTAAAATGCCTCATAATTTGGACTTCAATTGTCCTATTGTTGTTATTAAACTTTTCCAGTATTCCATTAAAATCCGGCAGCGATTTTGCGCAAGCACTTATTTTCTGCGGAGAGTAAGAACATTTCTGCGCACATGTTAGTAAATGAGGCCCATTGACTCCAATTCATTGGTTGCTGCCTACTTTTTCCCACTGGCTTGCTACTCTAAATCCTGGTGAAATACTTTCCAATCCAAGGAAGCTGAAGTGCAGCAATGAATCATGCTCACTGTGTACATTAACTCTGTTGTTATGTGAAAGTTCTTGAGGTCTTTTATTCTCATTTGAAAATCAATGTTATCATCTTCTTCCTTAGTACAGCACTGCAACAACAAAACAATTGCAGATCAAGTGATACAGAGAAGTATAACGGAGAACAAAAGGTGAGACAAAGAAGACTACAGGTAAGAAAAACATCTTTAAATAAAATCTTTAAATGAGGGGATCACATTTATGTGTCATCTTAACCCCATGGAGATTAAAAGTTATTGAAAGTATGAGTTGTTTACGGCCACACTGTGTGTGTTATGACTCGCCATGAAAACAGGAAGTTGTTGTATCTCGGACATACATGGTCCAATCTACTCCAAACTTCACATGTATGAGTCCCGGCCTGACGACATCTTCACAGAAATCTTACAATCACAGCGTCCCCTAGTGGCAACAGGAAATGTCCATTGACCACAACCATCACATTCATGATGAATATTTCAATATATTGTAACGGACTGATAGTTTATGTTCTAGGTGGCTGTTATTTGTGTTGGTAGTTTATGACTGATGTTACGCGAGTTAGAATGTTTATGTTGAAGTACTGAATTTTCCCAATGTCAGTGAACGTGTCAGGGTTGGGCACGTGACACTGTTGGGCAGTTCCAGACCAATGGCTGTGGGTTGGGTGACATGGCGGGTTTCTCATTGGCTGGGGGACAGGGGTTGTCAGCAGGTTAGGTTGAAAACAAGGAAGTGAAGTTGTTGTGAGACGAGTGCGCTGGTGTGTGTGAGACAGCGCGAGAGAGAAGCAAGAGTTTTTTAGACGTTCTTTTGGTGTTGGTTACGGCTCACAGTAACCTGTGTAAGTTCCTAAATAAAGCTGGAAATAAGCAGAGCTGAAGTCTCATGTCGTCTCTAAGGCGGGACACTACAATATGTTGAAATATTACTGTTGAATTTGCAAGAAATGCTGAGGTATTATCTTTCACTTTATGTACAGTATGTAAACAGTAATCATTGAAACTGCTAGGAACACTCAATAATAAAAAAAATGTATGGAAGCAAACATGTTCTTTGACCTTGCATTCTGACAACAATGAAGTTCTATAAATGCATACATATAGGAAATGTTATTATGTAATTAATCAACTCAAATTCCATTCCTGTCACCATTTTAGATCAAGTTTGGATTAGAACTGATTCATTGTCAGTCATGATTGAAACCCTGACTTGTATTCAAACATTAGAGTAAATGTTAAATTCGAGACCCCAGAGTTGTGAAGAATTTGATGCTGAAATGATCACAGCTGTTGGCTTAAAGGTCTGGCAGAATATTCATACCATGACTGCTAAAGTACAATATATTACTTTATGAAACAAAAATAAAATGCAGAATTTGAATGATCATAGATATATATTTATATATATGTAATGCAAATTAAGTTTTCTCGGAGGGAAGGCACTTATCAGATGATAGCAGCAAACTCCACTTGCTGAGGCAAGAGGTTAGATGTGATTGAAAGTTCTGAATAGAATAGTAACACTGAGGTCATAATTGATCGCAATTTATTTCCAATAGCTGCCGGTGATTTAGCCCCACAGTATATGTAATGATTGTAGTTCAGATTGACTTAACCTTGGCTAAAATAATACCTAGAAACAAATACTAGATCAACATAATATCGATGGAAAGTAAAGCCGTAGTAGTCCCCTTGGTTGGCTGATTACTGATGTCAAAGTCAACAAGAAGAAAACCCCACAGAGGAACCACCTATACAAACTCAAACTAATATCCAACAATTCCTAACAAGCATTGCACCACTGAAGAACACACTAACCAAACATGCATAAATTAATGAATCAAATTTTAGTTGTATAGCTCATATTCACAAATCACAATTTGTCTCATAGGGCTTCAACAAAGTGTGACATTGTCTTCCCTTTACCCTCAATAAGAGTAAGGAATAACTACCAAAATTAACATTAACAGAGGAAAAAACATTGAAACCTCAGAGAGAGACACATACATCACAACATAGTTCACACACACACACACACACCCACACACATTCTTCATATTATACATCAGTCTACATAAAGCACACATAAACATATACAGCAGGGCTTATGGCTTCCCTGTGTTTTCGTATTGGCGCTGCATTGCAGTCTGTTTCTGACCTCCAAGCTCCTGGCTGTCCACTCCTCGATCAGCCTCCCCTCCTCCCCACCTCTTCTTCCTCGCCTTGTCCCTTGTGACACTTAATCATTTCTCTCGACACCTACCTGACTCTCCTGTCCACACGGAACTTCAACATCCTTCCCTGGATCAGTCATGTACTGACATTGCAGGAGATGGGATGAATGGACGGATAGATGGAAAGATAGAGAGATGAACAGAGAAAGTGGAGAGAAGCTGGACTGATGGAGGGAGGAAGATGGATACACACCACTCTCCTTGTCTCTCTCCAGACTGCATGCTTGTCCCACCCTCTGCTTGTTTCCCAACCTGTCTCACCCTTGCTCTCTTTTGCTTTATCCCTCTCTCTCTCTCTCTCTCTCTCTCTCTCTCTCTCGCTCTCTCTCTCTCTCTCTCTCTCTCTCTCTCTCTCTCTTTCTCAAACACATACACATAAGCACACTTGATACCTGCTGTATGAGAACTGCAACACTCAGTGTATGCGGTCTTCTCCTTGTGGCTGGCTAAACATTTTTATGAACACCTCTCTCTCTCATCTGTGTATCAATATCGGTTCAGATATCAGTGTGTGTCATCTCTTGAGATATGTTTCCACCACATGAACTTTCCACAGGGACCAGGAACCTTTGCTGGATCTCCATGTGTTTCCAACATAGACTGTATATAAAAAGTGCACATAGTTTCCGGCTCCAAAAGATGAAGCCTATGTGGAAGTGCTTAAAAGTGTCATACCGCGGAGATCCGGGAGGGGCTGGCTCGAGTTGGCTCCAAGTAATCTGGTTCCATTGACTGAAATTCAAAAAACGCCAACTTCTCCCATGAAATTCTAAGTAAAAAAAATTCCCAAGGATGATTACAGTCTCATTCACTAGATAGACTCCTTCTTATCAGCGATCTGGTGGTCAGATGGAAACAAATATCTTAATTAGATATTAGAGCTTAAAAAAAGGTAGGTTTGGGGGCGTATCTGTTTGACACAGACTCTCTGATGATTGACAGGCAGGAGTTCAGTCAGACAACTCACGTTCAAACATTTATTGCAGCATTACAACAGGTTTAGTGTTTGGCGTCTAGGCTCCAACTTGGTGGGTGTGTAATATAGATGGTTGTAGAGAGTGAGGTATGTCACATGATGTAGGTCACAGCTCGAGTTGCCTGCCAGAACTAGCTCGCCGGCGTCGCCACATTTGAGACAGGTCAGACTAGACAGAGATTTACCGGAGGAAAACTGCAGTTTTATTTGCATGGTGTTCACTCAGTAGTCTAACATTTACTCTTATTTTGTCGTTAGTGGTGGAGCAGGGTTTTACACAGACACTTTTATATTTTGATTGTTTTAATAAGTACCCGAGCTGCAACAGCTGCAATGACCCTTGAACTCCTTCTAGAGATTTCATCACATCAGCTTCAAATTTGGTGAGTGTCTTCTTAACTCCATGGAGATTAAAAGTTATTAAAAGTTTGAGTTATTTTCACACAGTGTGACCGTGGCATGGCGGCAAATTTTTAGGACTTGCCATGAAAACAGGAAGTTGTTGTATCTCGGACATACATGGTCAAATGTACTCCAAACTTCACATGTATGACAAGAGTCCCGGCCGGACGACATCTACACAGAAATCATGACTTACAATCACAGCCCCCCCTACTGGCAAGAGGAAATGTAGGATCGCTCCCTGGCCTGAGTTCTGGGATGGGGGTATGTGGAAAGTGAACCAGGGAGAGTTGATTGGCACAGCTGAGATTTGTTGGCCAATTAACTCAACCTTGATTCAAAAGGCAGCAACAGAGCTGCCACAGGGAAGGAGAAACAGATGGCAAAGAGACTAATCACGACAACCAGCGAAAATGGCTGGGCAACGTATGTTTAATTATATTAATTTATGTTTCGCCTGTTCCTCAAATAAAAATTCTGAAAAACTTGTACCCTTAGCTTTTTCATTTGATCCACTTCAAACTTGGTCAGGGAAGCCCTGAGACACTGGTGATATCATGCTGTGACACTTAAGCCTATTGAATGGTGATGGCGTGACCTTTGATGGAACGCAAACAACTGTGCACTGCGTTGTTCAGTGCCCCAAACTTGACATGTACAATGAGGGTTACTATGTGAACACACCCAGGACAATATTTGGCAGCTAAGGTAGAATGGCTCTGGAACTGCTGGAAACTGGAAGTAGTCCCTCTGGTTCAAACTTTATTGGATCAACCTGAATTTTTCACAGCCGTCTCCAGACCTCATAGCTGTATCATGAAAATTTAAATTTAACCAACATTAACATGACAACGTTTGTTTTGTGTCTGCCACATGTGACATGTGTAAATGATGTGAGCTGCATTCATATGAGTTATTAAAAGTCCATGAGGATGTTGTGATATTTCAGTTTAACATAATGTTTAGGTAACTTCTTAAATGTGGTTAAACTGTAGCATTGACTTTGAGTTTTTTTGTGATTACCTGCTGTATGTCTAAAGTTAATCAGGTAAAAAGTTGTGTGTAAGTCTATGTAGTTATGTAGTGAAGCTGTCAGGTTATACTTAATGTGTAGGAAAAAAACAGACAGTAAAGTCACTTACTTACTTTAATCAGATTTTATGTGCTAATGTCTGATTGTTTCCAACTGATTCCTTCATTATATTTCAATTTCTCTATGCTCACGTGCTTTTGTGTGTTTTTTTATCAGCCATCAATCTTCCAGGGACTGAAGGGCTGAAGCTTTAGTTGATGATGATGACGTGAAACAACTGGACCTCAGTGTCAAAAGAAGGAAGACCTCATGTATGGACCAGCATATTTTGTGCCATTCTTCAGGATGTGGAGGAGAGAGACTGGATAACAACATCCTTAATTATTTAATGACATGTAATGATGATGCCAATAAACCACCTCCAGTTCAGTATCTTCTGATGAGATGATGGTACAACAGAACTTTGTATATGATTCTCTATATTCTCAGGTTCAGTTTCTTGCCTTTTACTTCCTTTAATTTATTCTGCTTTTGTAGGGGGTAATAACATTTTTAAAACATAATTTTAAAATCTATTCTAGAATCTATCTAGAATTAGGTGATGGATCAACTTAAGCAGTCATAACCTTTGCAGGTAAGTGTTTACCAATGTGACATGATGGAATTGTCTAACCGGAGGTTCACCTGGATGAAATGTGATTTATATTACAAAGTGTAACTCTGATATTTTTTGTTTTGAAGCCAAATGTTTATGTGTTTAACACAGAATACTTGTTTTTGCACATTTTCCTTTTTCCTTATAATAAATCAAACAGGACACTTTGGTGAATTGTGTTCTTTGTCATAAAATGTGGTCATAAGACACATAAGGAAAGTATTAACTCATATCTTAATTGTCAATGATTGATCTGATTAAAACCAAAATGTAAAAGGTCTGTGATTAATTCCAAATTCCAACACGTTCATCAATGTGTTCTTGTATGATTACAATACTATACATGTTGCTGCTGTTACTTTATACCAGATGTGCTCCAGAAGCACACAGTAAAGTAGTTTTTCATATAAACCTTACAACACTTGGTGCAGTCGTCTGTACACTGTAAGAGTAAAGTCCAAATCTGCTCTTACATTTAAAAATGTTTAACAGTGTGTAGTTTAACTGTAATGATGGTGATGGAAAAAAAGATGCAAACAATTCTCACATATGTTCTGCCGTCTTTTCGTCTCTTTAGATATGTAATGTAGTCCAGTCTTTCTCCAGAGTTTGCCTGACTTATATGAAAAACACAGCAAAAAAATGTTTGGTCAAATGTGTTTACAACAACAACATAGAAACCAGGTATTCAGGAGTGGGGATTGGGGTTTTGGTTGCATCATGCAGGAGGCAGGACTTAACATATAAATTTCGCTGTGGATATCACATTATTTTGTTGCGGCATATGAGCCGGTCGTAACAAATTGGGGGCTCATCGTCATGCCTGAAGTTTTTTGGTATGTTTTTGCAATTTTTTCCTGAGTGAGTTACGTTTTCTTAGGTTGTATTCAGTAAATTGTAAGTATTCAATTTACTGAATACAACCTAAGAGCACTTGTCAGTCAAGTTTAATTGGCTTTGCGTGGGGATTCCTGTATGAGTGGTTCCCCTGGTAGGCTTTAGCCGTGTCTCCCCTTTGGGTTTAGTCGAAGGGAACTGCTAGTGTTTGGATAGGGCAGTTAGAGCCCCCATTTCCCTTCCCTTAAAATTGCTCTGGAGCACATCTGTGGGGTGAGGTGGTGGTTGTTGTGCATCCAGCTCTGCCAGTGGATGGCATGGCAATGCTTTTACATAACGATATAGCTGGGAGTTTGGTGTGGGCCGAATGTCCACCTCCTGCTATAATTTCATCTGCACCGCTGGTCACCACTGAGCCTGACAGGAATGAAGAAGACTTTCCTCAGGTGTTCCAGAGGAGGATCTCAGAGGACATTTATGCTAAAATTATGATTTGAATTTGAATGTCGGGAATTTATGGACACTTGGATGACACCACAGAAGCAGTATGGTGGCATTTTATGTGATGTTTTTTTTATTTTAAAATAAAAAAGACATGGTCGCCAGTTACTTCAATTGTATTGGATTTGCCTGCAACGCTGTTTACCCCTGAAACTCCGAAAGTGTTTTGTGGACTTTTGTGGACACTTCCCCCCCCAAAGAAGGGTGAGCTCAACAAGTTAGTGTGGTATTGAACCACATGCGTTCGCCAATTCCAGCTACGATACAGTTAGTTCCCCTTTCTTCCCTTCCACGCTTGGTAGCGAGATGGATCTGAACTGACTGATGGCCATCAAGTAGGGATGAGCGAGTACACCATTATCTGTATCTGTATCTGTTCAACCAACTAAATTATCTGTATCCATATCCGTACTTGGAAGCAGGGGGGGGGAAGTGGACTGGACCTAATCAGAAGTTGGTATTTTAAGCCTGACAAAGATATGGGTTGATCAGAAGTTGCTATATTTATTGTTTATTAAAAAACTATTTACAGAACAGCCTTAGAATTGAGTCAACTATTCAGAACAAGTTTTTTATAAACTTCAGTGAATAAACTTCATTGAATCAATGAACACAACACATGCAGTATTAACTGATTGGTCTATATAGAATAAAAAATAGTCAATTGAATATCACCAAGATACACCCCAAGTTTCATGTTCTACTTATGGAATTATCTTCTCCTTGCACAACTCTATACTTGTAATGTATTACTTTTCTTTCTTTTAATTTAAAATGCAGGGCTAGTTAGGTTTTGTAACAAAGAAAGCATTATTTGTCATCCACAGAATTTCAATAAAAAAAGTGATAGAACAAGAAATTACTTGAGATGTCTTGTATGAGTGAAACAGATTTTTTATATATCGATACTAATTACACGTTTCTTAAAAAGAAGTTCATAGCCTGTAATTTTTCCCTCAGCACACCTGAGGGTAAAATTGCTAAATATAGTAGGCAAATATGGATGAATTAATATTCAATTGTTAACACAGTTTTGTATTATATGGTATTTGACTTTTTTATAGTAAGCTCTTTCTATCTTGCTTTTATTTTTTATTTAACTATTGCACTGCTGAGCCGACCGGTTTCTCCTTGTCCAACACCTTTCATTGTACTGTTGACCCTGTTTTAACTTGCATATGACAAATAAAACTTGAAACAAGATACTAATTTGAGTAGTGGGAAAACATTTAAAAAATAAAAATTAAATATGATAATTGAAGCCAGTGAATATGTCATCTTACACTCCAAAGATTGTGATATTAGACTTAGTTTTGTTGAGTAGTATTTTATTATGTGAGAGCCAGTCTTGTAGAAGATTGAAGACAAGATTGAATTTTTGCAATATCAGGTTTGGATGTATAAATTACTGTGTCATTGGTATAAAGTTGAGTATAACATTATTGATGGTAAGTTGTTCACATAAATAGAAAATAAAGTTGTTCCAAGTATAAAACCCTGGGGCACACCTCTTTGTTGAAACAGTAGGTCAGATTTATTGTAATGTAAGATTGTTTTCTATTGTGAAGATAAAACCACAGAACTGCATTTTCAGTCGCGATTATTAAAAGCAGGAATTTGAAACAACATTACAACATACCAGCCCAGATTAAAATTTCTGACAGGACGAGCTAGAGCTCACTTCATTCACTGAAAAAATAGAATAGAATAAATGAGGAAAAGAAAAATAAGAAAAGCAGGTCTTAAAGCTGTTCAGCTGTAATTGAAATTGGCTGAGAAAGTGAAAATGATAAAAATCTTTATTTACACTTTTTATTAAATATTTTCACCTAAAAGGTTTTCTGTTATAAATTAAATAAGATTTACTTGACATGTGAAAAGAGCATTTATTTTTCATTAAAGTACTCCCACTATTATTATTGCATTAAATTAATATCTCATCAATACATGTTACTGACTTGACTTCTTCCCCGGAGTCCCTATGCCTTATCGTCCGCAGATCCAGGGCCACGGCTGCAGCACCATCGAGGATTATGATGGTGGATCGCATATCAGAGATCGTGATCGTAATGGTGGATCATGTATGGTGGATCCTGTATCATGCTGGCTTATCGTGATAATAATGGCGGATCCTGTATCTAGCTGGCTGATCATGATAATAATGGCGGATCCTGTATCTTGCTGGCTGATCGTGATAATAATGGCGGATCCTGTATCTAGCTGGCTGATCATGATAATAATGGTGGATCCTGTATCGTGCTGGCTGATCGTGATAATAATGGCGGATCCTGTATCTTGCTGGCTGATCGTGATAATAATGGCGGATCCTGTATCTAGCTGGCTGATCATGATAATAATGGTGGATCCTGTATCGTGCTGGCTGATCGTGATAATAAAGGCGGATCCTGTATCGTGTTGGCATCTGATAGTGGTGTTGGACCACGATCAAGGTGGCAGCTGATGGTGGATCCTGATGGCGGCAGTGGATCATGATTGTGGACTATGGTGGCATCTGATCTTGATGGTAGATCCTAATCGTGGTGGCTGCTGACCATGGACTATGATTACAACAAGACTGCTTGATATACAATATTTCTACTCAGATACTCTACCATTACTGACAATAATCCATCAATTAATTTACCTTCCATTATGCTACAAAACCGTTTGTTCTAATCAATGCTGCAAATAGATGTTGAATACACTAACTGTAAGTCGCTTTGGACAAAAGCATCCGCCAAATGACATGTAATGTAATGTAAAAATACCCTTATCTTTCCAATGTTCTCCATTTAACGTGGCATCTATTGCACTTCTGTCCGTCCTGGGAGAGGGATCCCTCACATGTGGCTCTCTGAGGTTTCTACCTTCTTTTTACCCTGTTCAAAGGGTTTTTTAGTAGTTTTTCCTTACTCTTGTTGAGGGTTAAGGGCAGAGGATGTCACACCTTGTTAAAGCCCTATGAGACAAATTGTGATTTGTGAATATGGGCTATACAAATAAAATTTGATTAATTGATGGATTTACTTTAAATATCTGAATGTATATTGGTCTGAATCATAATGCTGGTTTGACATTTTAATGTTTCAGACCTTTGCTTCAAAAAATGTTTTCTATCTGGACCCCTCTGAATTTTAATTAAACTCCCTTGAATAAGACGATACCAACGTGGATGTATTATTTTCAGAAGGAGGATCTGATGTTACCTGTTCATTCATCTTGTACGTTATTTCCCTCTTGTTGCAGTGGCAGATTGTTGTTTTTGGAAGCTGACTTGACAACCAGTCTGTTGCTTGTCAAAACCACTGTCATAAACCAAGTTTCTAATAGGTGACCACTTTTACTATGATGCTGGGACCGCAGATTAATAAAGGCCCAACAGTCCCAACAGTGGTTTTGCTTCTTTCAGGGATAGATCAGTGGGTAGGACTTTTGCATCGTGACTGGGATTTAATATGCCTGCTGATGTTTTGATTTGATTTTGTGTTTGAAATCAAATTCAATTTAATTTATTTAATCACACACATACACACACACACACACACACACACACACACACACACACACACACAACAATTACCACTATACTGTACTTGTCCGAGTGAGACCTTCTTAAAGTTCGCAGAAAGTCTGGATGAGACGATAGGAGTTCCCCAGCAGGATTCACCACTAGCGAGCTGGGTTGTTGATGACTTTTCCAACATGCGACAGATGCAAAACTGAAACAAACAAGGGGGCTGATTTAAATAGCGTATGAACTGGCTAGAACTTATCTCACTTCACCATTGGATGAAACCACAGACCTTTGAAACGAAAAGTCACTCGCGATTGCCTGGTAGATCTGTTGCTATTGGTCACCCTGTGCCATTTTAATACAGACTTAAGTAAACCCCTCCCATACAATAATAATAATGCTAATAATAATACAATTAATATTACTAATAATTAATTTATTAATATGGATTTTTAGTAAGCCCATACCTCTCTGAAACCTTTATGGCTGATATTTCAGAGACAGCTGAGGCAGAGCCAGTTAATGTCCATGCAGTCAAATCTGAGAGTGAAAGTGGCCCTCTAAAGTTGTTTATTGATTTGACATTGTGTAACCCCAGTATTCTTGCTGAAGCTCCACTGCAGTTGGGCAGAGAAGATTTAGCGAGGTCACAGAGGGCTGATCCTTCCTTAGCTACATGTTTTGCAGCTGTTAAGCCAAAGGAGGAACTGCAATCTGTTCTGGTTAGTTTTTTAGTGGAAGATGATTTGCTCATGCGTAAGTGGACTGCTCATCCCGATGGGTTTGACTGATGTGCCACTTATCAGGTTTTTGTTCCATCTGTGTACCATTCACAGATACTGGGCTTGGTTCATGATAATGCCATGTCTGGTCACTTGGGGGTCACTAAGACCTAAAATGGAATCATGAAAGATTTCTTCTGACCTGGCTTAAAGATTGTTTTGGCTAAATATTGTCGCACATGCCATGTATGTCAGTTTGCGAGAAAACCTAACCAGGTGATTCCCCCAGTGTCTTTGCAGCCTATTCCTTTCAATGGGATAACCTTTTGAGAGACTTGTTATAGACTGTGTGCCAAAGTCAACACTCGCTATCCTGAAGCGATACCCCTGCGCTCTCTTAAGGCTAAAGCATTAGTCAGAGATCTTGTGAAATTCTGCACCACTTTTGGTTTGCAGAGGGTCAACCAAACAAATCAAGGAAGTAACTTCATGTCCAAGGTGTTCAATCAGGTGCTGGAGGTTATGGCTGCAAAGCATTGGGTTTCTAGTGCTTACCATCCTGAGAGCCTACGAGTGGTAGAGAGATTTGTTGTAGAAAACCTTTGAATGCTTATGCTGTGCGCAACCTTCGAAAAACATCTGATTCTGAGTGTGCATCTGATACTGTGTATGATAAGCATTTGGTACTGTGCATAGCCTTTGACAAATGTCTAATTAAGACATACAGACAGACACAGGGAGAGTCTCCCTCAAAAGGAAATGCACTCATCCAGTTAAGCAAGTTACAGTCGATTATGTGCTACACTAAGGGATGACAAACACCCACCATACAGGTCAAGCCCATGCCGAACAGATTTCTGGTCTAAACAGTATCATATTTTGCATATATATCCAACATAAAGAAATGTAATAATGCATACACCCTTACTAGCAAAGTCATTTGTTGCACAATTATTCAGCATGTAAGGAATGTAATCATTTAAAGAAAATGCAGTTAGACATCGCCCGAATCTAATGGAGTTTGAAACAGAGCCTCCCAAATCTAGTAAGGTCTAAAAATGAGGCCCTCTAAGACTCCAAAGATCTATAATGGTGTCAAAGTTGGACCGACAATCACTTCTTTATACATCATTACACTCGACCCATAAAGTAATTGTAGGGGGAGACAAAGTCAACTTGAACAAGTATGGCACCATTATGTTCGGGACGAATCAGAAGTTTTGAACCAGAAAATGAGCAACAGCAGAGAAGAGGATGGGCAATATAAGCAGAGAGTTTGAAGCTCAGTTTTCAGTCAGGTTCCAGAACCAGCTTGGGTTTACATCTTGTGAAAGAATAAACTCTAGTGCATTGAACTTTGACCATCTCCATTGAATCCTTTTGTCCAACTATTGAGACTCCAGCAATAGCAAAGTACACGTGTTTGAAAGACGTCTAGACTTAGTATCTGGCCCAGTGTTAGACTTTTTATCGCTGACATTTAATGGCAAGCCAGCGGCAGGAGGGACAAACCATCTGAGTACCCCAACCTGGGTGGACCAGCCTGCATCTCAGAACATCAGTGGCCACAAAACTCAAAAGGTGAGCAAAGCCTATTTTCTCTTTCTGCAAAATTCTGATCGTGTCTTAATGCAGGATTCCGCCAAGGTGAGGAGAATTAGAACGTCTCTTCCGCGTGGGATTGCTCTACCAGGGACCTTCGGGGCGCAGTTGCTGTTCTGCTTGGTGGGTAACGTTGTCTGCCTATCTCTCTGGCCTATTTATCCCAGCTGATGATTGTTGTGCATGTTGTGCTACAGCTTGATTCAGCTACGGCCGTGGAGACTCTCACCCTCCGGTTCCGCTTTGCTTTGGCTTGACAAGGTGGTACGTATGGTTCCATTACTCTTGAAATTGTCTAATTGTCATTTATTTACTAAATCTGTTTAGAGGCCCTGGTCCTTCGTTGGCCGTCATTGGCCACCACGCTTCAGACAGCCCTGCTGATCTGGATTCTAAGGCACTGTTCTGGCTGTAAAGAAACGGTCCTGGCTTTTAAGGACGTGCTCTGCTTTTAAGGAAGTGCTCCGTTTTAAGGAAGTGCTCTCTCTCTCTTTCACTGTGGCTCTCTACGCTAATTTGAGTGGAAGCGTGGAGTGACCACCTCCGAGGGATGCCTGACTTTTATTTATATTCTAATCCCATTTAAATTGTTGTTTATATTGGTTTGGATTCGGTTTATTTTGTTATTTTGTTTTGTATGTTTGTTTGTTTTCACTAGCATTTGATTTAACACTGTGACAAGTTTTAATTATCTTTTTATTGTTGGACAGGTGCTGTGGGCCTGAAGCGGCTACCCAATCCCTGGTTGGGGCATTTTCTTCACGACCCGTTTTGCAGGTCTGCAGTGTCACGGGTGGTTAGTTTATTAATCCTTCCCTTTTTCCTTTGGTTTTGGTCGCTGTGGTAAGTCCCAGCCCTGTCCTTTTTCTCTGGTCTAAAGTGTTTAATTCCATATGTTAATTTGTGTTCTGTTGATTGTTTGTTTCATTTTTCTTTTTGTAGATTTATGCATTTGAGTTAAATAAAAGTTATTTTCTGAGTAAAACACGTCTCTTGCCCCATGATATCAACGAACCTGTGCTGTTGCACACAAAAGAGTTTTGTTATTTCCTGGAGGTGAAATTCCCCAGGTGGCGTTTTTGCAATCCCTCATTTTCCCCGCTTCCCTCACGCTACACACGCGTTGTTAAGGGGCCTGAGGTAGGATGAACCTTGAGGATATTTTGTGCGCGTCGCGAAGGGGCCTTTTTGGATGGCGACAAACCGGTATTATAGCGCGTCACTGAAGACGACAACACTGGCCAGAAAAGTGTATATAGTGCATGTAAATACTGCTAAATTTGGCTGTATCATCTAAGTATATGACTGTAAATATGCAAATGTGATAAATGTGTTTAAGAACAATGTGTTAAAGTTGTTTTTACAATACACATGTAAGAATAAATAAATAGTAGTTAATAGACGTTGGAGTGGTGATGAAGATGAGACAATATCACTAGAGCTCTTTGATAGTTGCAGAAAATATAAAGACACATTTCCGGTTAGAGCAGACCTACAGAGATGAGGAAGGCATAGAGCAGTGGCAGGACTCACAAGAGATAAATCAGAAACTTTGGCAAATCACGAAAATTATTAATTTCATACAAGTGTGTGGGTGGCGGACCCCAAGAATACTGACCCCATTGCTGGAGTATTTGTGCATAATCCTAAAGCTGTAGCAACAATCCCTCTAAATGAAGCACTTGGACTACGAGAAGGATTTGGTATAGCAGGAAGAAATCAAATAACAACAAATCCACGGCTGTGTCTCACCACTGCTCCGAAGAAGAGTTAAATGGGAAACAGGAAAATTTGCATGCATCATTTAAACTCCACAAGGAGACGGAGCAGACAAATTTTAGTTTGATTATACAAGGAGCAATAAGTACAAACAAGCTATCACTGTTAAAAAGATAATTTGTACTGGTACCGGAGATCGCCCGATTACTCGCGAGCAGTGCAAGGCAAAGATACATGGGAGCAAGAGTGACTAAAAGAGGAGGAATGACGGCACCAATGGAATTGGTAATCAAACATTACCGATCACAGAAAACAGATCCCACTCTGCATGAAAAAATTGCATGAGCGAACATCAGGAAATTACAATGGCCAAAAACTGGCACCTTTGAAGAAGTCTGCTGGGATGAAGTGGAAGCTAACATAAAACATTACAAGTCAAAAAATACAAGTGACAAACGAGAGGGCAAGCGTGCTAGAGAAAGAAGTGTTGGGGTGCTTCAGATAAGGGAGCAGATACATACAGTCACTGATGAATGATAATAAAGTACATGAAGGGGATAAGGAAAAAGGAAAGATGGAAGAACAGGGATGACAGCCAACTGCCCCCTTGTGGTCATATATAGGCCACCACCATATGGCCCCAGAGGAGAACCTCCCAAAGTAGGACAATTCCCACTGACGCAACCAAAACACAGCAAGAAGGAACACAGAGCAGAAGGAGAGCGACAAGGGAAGTTCCCCATGATATGGAACGAGGAAGCAAGTGATGAGGAAAAGAATAAAAGACACCAGTCCAAAAACAAAGAAGATGAGGAAAAGAGCAGTGCATCAACATTATGTATGGTGATGGATTGAGTGAACGGTCAGAATGGTCAGAAGGAGAGTACACGACTGACAAACGCCTGCTAAAAAGGACATCTAGCAGGCAAAGACCAAAACAATGCTCAGGCAGAGGCTCATCCACAATTACGTCCCTAAGACATCTAGGGCATGAGGGACAAACAATAACAAAATAAACCGGGCAAAAAACAAGAAACCAGCAGGATGCCTTCAAATAAAACCAGTATTTTATTTAATAAATGTAGGGTGAACACAAAACGCCCTTCCCAAAACGGAAGGGGAAATAAGAGACACAGCGAACCCCTAACTGAAAACAATATCCACAAAAAGAAGATGAACCTTGGAAACAATACACAACGGAACACCAACTACTGCACACTGTAAGTCCACACGCAGCTTCTCACACTGCCACTTGGCCCACTGGCGACAGCTGATGCTCTGCTCAGGGTTTTATTTGCCACTCCTTGATTTCGGAGTGGCTTCTGCTGTACCAGTGGAGGTGCCAAAAGAGCAGACACCTGGAGGAGATGAGAGATAGAGAAAGAAAACACGGCACGTAACATCCACCAACAGCAACAGGAGAAGATAACAAGAACTGGAAAAAGATTATGATTCATCAAGCGACAGAGACCGAAGAGCCTACAAGCAAAGGGAAGAAAAGTTCAAAAAAGCCACTAATGAGCCACGATCAACACGTGGGTGAGAGCTTACAGACAAGGATGACCTCACTCGAAGAAAGCACAGCAGGAGTGACGCTGGCACTAAGCGGCATCAAGGCTTTGCTTATGCATTTGCCTGGGAAACACATGACTGAAGAAATCTTCTGCAATGCACAGCTGCCAAGAGTGATAAATGTACATCGCAGTCCCAGTGGTTATTGCGGGCAAAACCATTGTCGCACCTTTGCTATACTCAAACGACACACCCATCAATCTCTTGGGAAGAGATATCTTGTGTCCTCTTAAAGCCAATATTGTGTGCATGCAAGAGGGCCTTTATAAGGACTTCCCCGAAGATGCACAAATAACAATGATGCCGCTACAAGCATCTCAAAATGTCAATGATCAGGTCAAACCCCTGGTGTATTGGATCCGCTTGATGTCAAAGCCAAAATTGTTACAGGAATGGGAAGCATGGAAACCATGGGCACAAACTCAAATGAATGATGTAGTCGAACCAAGCCTGCCCCCACACTGCACTATTATGTATGATGAACAGCAAAAACAAAAAGATTAAGAGGAGTGCTAGGATGAAGTAATCAATAAAAAAACATATTACATGATCCCCCAGAACATACCTCATATCACACTGATGGTTGCAAAGGTATATGAGTCCCGTGATCGAGGTCCAATGGTCGAGAAAGCACTGCAGCAACAAGAATGGACTCCGACCCACAACAAGTGTATCTATCTTTCTTCATACCAACAGTACATTAAAATATCATTAAGGACATATGATGAGGGTACAGCAGAGAAAGTCCTACTAGATGAAAAAATACCCACACAGATGCCTTTAACATTAGAGCATAAAACAATACTAAATCAGATAGCAGAAATTGTATGGTCAAAACACAAAACAGACGTAGGACTAGTCTCATTAGCACAACCCACATGCATTAAGCTTAAAACAGGAGCTAGGCTACCATATATTAAATAATCTCCACTACAACAGCATGCTACTGAAGAAATCAAACCAGTAATTGATGGTCTGAAGAAAACCGATGTATTAATAAAAACTAAAAGCACATTTAAACCCCAATTGTCCCTTTAAAGAAATCACACCCTAATGATTATCGATTGGTACATGATCTGATGGCCATCAATGCCATTGTAGATGCTTAGACACCTATTGTCCCCGGACCCTCACACATTGCTCTCAAACATCCCGCCTGATGCGGTAATTGATTTGTGTTAAGCATTTTTTTGTGTGCCACTACATCCAGATTCACAACATCTATTTGCTTTCACTTATCAGGGACAGCAATGCACATACACACGTTTGGCTCAAGGTTATGTGGAAAGCACCTCAAATTTTAATCGGGTGTTTGCTCAAGACCTACAACACCTAGATGTCCCAAGTACTATAATTCAGTATATGGATGATTTGTTAATCTGCAGTCCCTCAAAACAGCAATGTGAGAAAAACTCTGGCAGTTTTGACAGCACTTGCAAAATGGGGTCATAAAGTCAGTAAAGTCAAACTACAATTCTGTGAAACAGAAATCCAGTATCTCGGAAGGTGATTATGTAAAAGTTTAATCACCACCTCGCAAATAGAGGCTATTACTAAAGCTCCAAAATCACAAATAATCGGACAGATGCTCTCGTTTCTGGGAATGGCGGGATATTGTCATCCATGGTTCTGTGACTATGCAGTTAAATCTGCACCATTGCCGGCCCTTATATGGGCAGCAGGACAAATTAATAACTCTACTCTATTACAGTGGACAGAGGAAGCAGAAGGAGCCTGTGTTAATGCAGGAAACACCAACAGGTAAACAACCACTAGCCTATTATAGCACAAAATTAGATAATATTAGATAATCAATATTGAATCAAGACTGCCACCTTGCTATCAGGGTTTAGCAGCAGCAGTTTTTGCTATTCAGAAGGCATCTTTAGTGACTATCGGACATGCAGTGGTCCTGTACACATCCCACCAATTACATGCCTTGCTCACATTTCCACGCCTCGTTCTAACCCAAGCTAGAAAACAGGCTATGAAGTAATATTATCGGCACCTGAACTCACCTTTCAATGCTGTAACACGGTGAATCCGGCAACTCTTATGATACTACCTGTGGATGGTACCCCACATGACTGTATCAAAGTAACAGATGCTTTTATGCATCTGTCGCAGCATTGGCTCCCTATCTCCCTCCTCTCTGGCCTCATCTGTTTGATCAGCCCTCCCTTCATCTGACTCTTTCTCACTCATGCATCCTAACTCTGCCACAAGCACTCTTCTTTCTACTCTGTACTCCTCTCTTGATTCTCTCTGTCCTCTTACTTCACGACAGGTGCGCAAGTCCTCCCCTGCTATGTGGTTGTCTGACTCGGTGCGTGCCGACAGAGCCACTATGCAAGCATCAGAAAGGAAATGGCAAAAATCACCCATATGACCTGCTCACTTATCAATCACTTCTCTCTTCCTTCTCTGCCACTACTTCTGCATCAAAATACTTTTTTTATCAAACTAAAATCAATCATCATTTTCCAAGCCCAAAAAACTATTCTCCATCTTTTCCAAACTCCTTGACCACCCCAGTCCACCTCCTCCTTCCACCCTTCTACCAAGCCACTTTGTCAATTGTTTTACAAAAAAGATAGATGACATACGCTCCTCATTTTCAAACCCACCTTCTGTAAATTACATTTCCATCAACTTCATCTTCATCGCCTTCTCTTTCCTCTTTCACCCCCCTGTCTCCCAATCAAGTTCTTACCCTGGTAACCTGCCCAGCCACCTGCCCCCTTGACCCCATCCCCTCTCACATTCTCAAGTCTATTGCTCCCGACCGTCTTCCTTTTCTCACCCATCTCATTAACACTTCCCTGTCAACTGGCTGTTTCCCTAACCCCCCCGAAGGAGGCAAGAGTAAACCCTTTCCTGATGAAACCCAGCCTCAATCTGTCTGAAGTAAACAACTACAGACCTGTCTCTCTTCTTCCCTTTCTTTCCAAAGCTCTCGAGCGAGCTATCTTTAATCAACTCTCCTCCTATATTCACCAAAACAACCTTCTTGATCCTCACCAGTCTGGTTTCAAGGCAGGCTACTCAACTGCCCTCCTTGCTGTCTCTGAGCAACTGCTAGAGCATCCTCTCTCTCCTCTGTCCTCATCCTTCTAGACCTTTCTGCTGCATTTGACACAGTGAACCACCAGTTCCTTATTTCATCCCTTCAGAATCCGGGTGTCTCTGGCTCAGCTCCCCATTGACATCAGGACAAAAGAAACACATCTTCCGCCGCAGACTAAAAACACAGCTCTTCCGACTACACCTTGGATAAAAAATGTTGTTGCACTTATATGGCACTTACATGGAGCACTTTGTAGTTTTGCTTTTTTTAAGCAAATTCGACTTGATTGTTGTTGTTCTGGGTTGATTGTGCCCCCATCACCACATCACCAAAGGCTTTGCCTTTGGCACTGTTGTCTATGAGATCACAAACTAACAGACTAACACACCTAACACCACATGAAATGTGTACAGGGCGGCCAATGCCTTTGCCAAATCTTTAAGGGTTCATATGAAGGACCTCCATTTGAACAGAATGGATTCTTTTGACCAACTATTGAGACTCAAGTAATAGCAAAGTACATGTGTTGGAAAAGAAGTCTAGACTTAATATCTGGCCCAGTGTTAGACTCTTTATCTCCGACAGATTCCACCAGACCTTGAAGCATATGTTGCGCACTTACTGTTTTGAACGCGGTCCAGAGTGGGATCAGGGCATACCCTTCTTGTTGTTTGCAGTCCGTGTAACTGTACAGGAGACACTGGGGTTCAGCCCTGCTGATTTAGTTTTTGGTCACACAGTCAGAGGCCCAGTGAAACTTCTGCGGGAGCAACTGATGGCAGATTCCCCACCCAAGGTCAATGTACCCGACTATGTGAGTTCCTTTCGAGAGCTTCTCTGTTATGCCTGCAAAGTAGCTAAACAAGCCATGGCAAGTTCTCAGCATAAAATGAAGCAGCAATTTGATAAAAATGTTGTGCAGCGCTCTTTTCAAACCAGAGATCCAATACTGGCTCTTCTTCTAATACCTGGTTCAAGGTTACAGGCCAGGTTTGCTGGGCATTATGTTATTCAAAAGAAACTGAGTGACACAAATTATGTAGTTTCTACTCCAAATAGAAGGCGCAGGTCTTGTGTGTGTGTCATGTTAAAATGTTTAAGTCCTATGCTGCGAGGTCGCAAGAGGGGGAGAACCCCACAAATGAAGTGAGTTGTGTTGCTACAGTGGCAATTGCTGCCACTTGCTCTGCTAATGATGGCTTAATCAAGGAGGATGCACCTGTTCTACAGAACTGTTGGGTTGGCAAATTGAGTCTTATATGGCGTATTTTCTTGAAGCTCAAAAAAAGGATGTGCTTCAGTTGATACAGGGTCAATCCTGCTTTGATTTCAGATGTACCGACTCGCTCAAATGTCCTACAGCATGACATAGGTGATAGTGCTCCTATCAAGCAGCATCCCTATCACATGAACACCATCAAGCATGAGTTGATCCAAAAAGAGGTTGAGAACCTGCTAACAAATGGTCTTGCAGTTCCCAATACCAGTTCTTGGAGTTTTCCCTGTGTATTGGTTGACTTGACTCCTAGGTTCTGCACAGACTATTGGAAAGTTAACAAGGTAACTAAGCCTGACTCTTTTCCTCTCCCACGTGTTGAGGACTGCATTGATAGGGTAGGAGCACCTTGTTATGTGACTGAGCTAGATTTTCTCAAAGGGTACTGGAAAGTTCCCCTGACACAGAGAGCCTCTGAAATCTCTGCCTTTGTAACCCCTGGTAATTTCCTCCAGTATACGGTCAAGGCATTTGGCATGTGTAATGCCCCTTCCACTTTCCAGCGGCTCATGTGGGCTGCGTTGGCAAGTTTAGCGAACTGTGAGGCCTACCTAGAGGATGTTTTAGTGTATTCGCCTGACTGGGAGAGTCACATGAAAACTCTCCTGTCTGTTTTCCAACTCTTTGAAAATGCCTCCCTGACCCTGAACCTGAGTAACTGTGAGTTTTCAAAGGCTGCCATTACCTATCTTGGCAAGGAAGTAGGGCAGGGTCAGGTTCGCCCCCTTTCAGCCAAGATCAGTGCTGTTGTTGAGGACCCAGTGTCCACCACCAAACACCAACTGTGGCATTTTCTAGGACTAGCAGGTTATTACAGGGCATTTTTTTGTAAATTTGCTAGCATTATTTCTTCCCTGTCTGACCTTGTCAGTCCTGCCAGGGAGTTGGTGTGGGACTCAAGTTGTTAACAGGCCTTCAAAGCTGTAAAAGCTTTCCTGTGAAACTCACTAATTTTGGGTGCCCCCAATTTTGCTGTTTCATTCAAGCTTGAGGTTGATGCTAGAGGTCCACGTGCTGGAGCTGTCCTCGTTCAGGAAGACTCAACAGGCATTGACCACCCTTACTTTTCCAAAAGGTTCCCACAGACCCAACACAACTACAGCACTATTGAGAAAGAAGCCTCGGCTTTTCTTTGGACCTTATGGCATTTTGAAGTATATGTTGTTTTTTCCTTGCAGCCTGTTTATACAGACCACAACCCTTTGGTCTTCCTACATCGTATGTACAACAGCAACCAGAGGTTAAAGGAATAGTTCACCCAAAAATGATAATTCACTCATCTGCTACTCGCCACTATGCTGATGGAGGGGTGAGTGAAGTGTCTGAGTACACAAAACACTTCTGGAGTTTCAGGTGTAAACAGTGTAGCAGCCAGGTAGCAGCTGAATCCAATACAACTGCAGAAATTAGTGACCTATCTTCAGACAGAAAAAAAACATAACATGCCTCCATACTGCTCCTGTGGTGTCATCCAAGAGCCCCGACATTCATATTTGACTCTAAACGAGGTAATTTACACCATGTTTTAAAGCCTAAGTCCGCTGATATCTTCCAAAGAGGTGCATTCAGGGACCGTCAGCAATGCTAACGTCCGCTGGCTTGGCCACTTCTGTTGGACTTTTAGGCATAAAACAGAGGAAATGACCTAACCCTTGAATATGAATGTCGGGGCTTGCAGATACTTGGATGACACCACAGATGCCTAAAAGTCGGAGGCCGCCATGTTTTTTACAGTAGTCCAAACACCACAAATAAGACACCTTTTGAGTTTTTATGACAACTGAAGGCTACCACAGATTCTCTTTCATGTTTGGAAGGGTAGGGTGAGGCGCACGCGTGTGTGAGAGACGGTATCGTCATACAGGCACGCTGTAATAATCTCCAGTCAGCGCGTACACACAAACTAATGGGAACGATACTTGTAAGTAATGCGCCGGAACATTTATCCAGAGTCTATACTATTGTGTCTGTGACATTAAGTGTAATTGTCCTTTCCTGTTTTAGTACTTGTCGTCAAGACAATAAGGACGGCGTGGGTCTCTGCTTTATTTTAATGAATTGAAGGTATGGCATCACGATGTGTTTTATATTTGCAAATTTGATTTCTGGTTTCTTTGTTTTATTTTATTTTGTTCTTTGTTCTATGGGTAATGTGCAATATGGTTGACGGGTACTGTGCAATCCTGGTTTAATGGCTTGAATATTGGTGAGTTATTGGCTCCGTAAACTAGAGGCCCTCTTCTGTTATTTCATTGTATAATATCGCTTGCAGTGATAATCCACTGGTGCAATCACACCAGTGTTGGGATTCTTAAAGTGTGCTGTGCTTGTTTTATGCATGATATTTTAGCTTTGTTAAATTGGGTCTGGAGCCTTTAACTTCTCTCTTTTTAATCTGTTATTTATATCAAGTACAGGCCAGTACTCCATACTTTGCGCATGATCCTGTGCTGTTTGATCAGTCTTTTTAAATCATTTGTACGAATTTAATAAATTGTCTATTTCTGGAATCATCAGCCTCCCGTCCCGTTTATTCTGGATATTTGTGGTGAACCCGATTGGCATTCAACTGTCACCCTAAACTTTTGACCACTACATCTACATTTAAGGTTAGACTTAAGACGTTCCTTTTTTGATAAAGCCTTTAGTTAGGGCTGGATCAGGTGAGCCCTGAGTATGTTGCTATAGGCCCAGACTGCTGGGGGAACTCCCATCATGCACTGAGCACTTCTCCCCTTTTTGTCTCTCTGCCCCACATTTATATATTTTACTACATGTCACTAGAGTTGGAGTTCGATTCCATAAGAAATTGAGCACAGTTGTCCCACCAGAGGATATCTGCCTTCAATTCGTTCCCAGTGTCGTTCTTTAGCCACTCTCTGTCTGTGTCAAAGCCTGTTATATAACATGGCTTCAATGATTTCAAATTCAAATTCAAATTCCAATTGACTTTATTTGTCCCAGAAAGGAATTTCAAAGGCACATAGAGCATGTCAAGACATAAGTAAAAACACGAAAGAAAACAACAATGATGAAAACAACAATAACATCAGTGCAATGTCCACGGACAGTTAAAAATCAGTGCAGTATACAAACATTATAATGTAAGAGAAGTGTATATGAATGTAAAAGGACGGTGAACATAAGAACGTAAATAAATACTGAATGATAAATACTGAATGATTAAAGTGATCGGAGTGCATTGAGGTAAGTAATACAGATGTAAATTATGTACAGTTAGGTTGAATAGAATACAGTATATGTACAGGACCAGGTAGCAGCAGATGAATAAATACTGTAGCGTACGAATAAATATATATGCAGCAGAGAAATATATATACAGATAATGAACAGTTAAGGTGAATACTGTTATTAAGAATATATGTACAGGATCGGTAGCGGCAGATGAATAACCTTTGGCATATGAATAAATATATATACAGCAGATATGTAATAGATGAATAAATATAGCAGCGGATAAGTAAATCCAAAGCAGATGAGTAAGTATAAGTGTATCGTAGCTGTGTGTGAAAAAAGTACAGTAGCTTGAGAGTTTGTGTGGGGGTATGTAAGTGAATGTGAGTGCAAAAAGAGTATGTGAATTCAGTGTGTGTGTCTGGGTGGGGTTGAGGGGTGTTAGATGATGATGATTCAGATGATTCAACTTTATTGTCATTGCACAGAGTACAAGTACTGAGACAACGAAATGCAGTTTAGCATCTAACCAGAAGTGCAAAAAAAAGCAGTAAAAGTGCAGAGTATGTGCATATGAAAAGTGGAATATGTAAATAAATAAGATATGTACAGTAAGAAATAGATATGGAATATGAACAGTATTGATACAAGACTAGCAGCAATAGAGGTAGGTAGTGTAGATATGATAAGTGTATATAAAGTGCAGGTGTAAGTATAAGTGGTGGTAGTAAGTGAGATAAAAATGAGAAATTAAGTGAATGAGGTAGTAGTAATATTGTATACAGAGTAAGTTAAAAGGTATGGTATGATATAATTACGATGAATACACTATGAGCAAGAAGTATATAAATAGATATAAATATGAATACACTATAGGTGGGATAATACAGTAGTAAAAAAAAATAACAGTCTAGTGCAAATGTTCAGTGGCTGGAGGAGGGTGTGTGGCAGTCCAAGCCAGGGTGAAGGGGGGAAGTACAGTCACTGGAGGAGGTGTGTGTGGGGGGGGATCACCGTGGTGCAGAGTTCAGCAGGGTGACAGCCGCAGGGAAGAAGCTGTTCCTGAACCTGCTGGTCCGGGAACGGAGGACCCTGTAGCGCCTCCCAGAGGGGAGGAGGGCAAACAGTCTGTGGCTGGGGTGTGAGCTGTCCTTGACGATGCTATGCGCCCTCCGCAGACATCTCTTGCTCTGGACAGCCTCAATGGTGGGGAGTGAGGAACCGGTGATGCGTTGGGCAGTTTTCACCACCCTCTGCAATGATTAGGAGTTGAGGAGTTGAACAGCCCTGGGAACAAAGGTTGCCCTTCTCCTCTGAGTCCTTCAGCAAGGGCAGCGAAGCCGAAGTCCTGAGGGGAACCATTCAAATGCGGAAAAGAGAGCAGGTGCTTGGTCGAATCTGGAAGAATCTGACTTGCTAACCTCCGTGTCTGCTGCTCATAGATGTTAGTGAGTGATCTCAGTGGAAGCCTGAATATCTTCAAGCAGACTGTGATAGTTCTCTGCAACCAGTTCCTGTTTTGGAGGCTGATGGAATGAAACCAGCAGGTGATGGAGAATGTGATGATGCTCTCAATGAAAGAGTAATCGAAATTCAGGAGGATGTCCCGGCTGACACAGAAGGAATTGAGCTTCCTTAAGAGGTATTGTCGCTGCTGACATCTTCTGAGAATCTCCTCTGTGTTGGAAGAGAATTTCAGTTGGCAGTAAAAGATGGTGTCTCAAACCTAGTGTAAAAGGGATTTTGAATAACCGTGTACTGACCTGGACTGAAATAAAACCCTTATCCTCCAATCTGTCTTGTGACCGTGCATTCTTGGGTCCTCCATCTCCTGGACCTGACAATGAGGATGTTTCATTGTTGGTTCCACCACAAGCAGAGGCTCTTTCTGTGGGGAGTGAGGTGGATACAGGTTTCTTCAGAGGAGGAATGTAGTCCTTGCGTGTACTGGTCACTACGGACATGTTAAAATGGGGCTGGGGAGAACTGTACAGAATATTTGGCAGGAGAAACAGAGGCAGTGGCATATCAACCTATTGGATCTGTATGCAGTCTTCCTCATGGTGAGGCATTTTTATGAGATGGGTTTTCTGACGCATCATTATGAACTGGCTCCCTGCAACAATAACTGCATTGTCGCATATAAACAAACAGGGGGGGGCATGAACCGTTCTCCTTCTTTCTCCCTAACACAGTTTTTTACATGGGTGCTGTCCCTCAGAGCACTTGACCCAGGAATATGAACCACTGAGCAGACTTGCTCTCCAGGGGGTTCCCCCTGGCAAGAGAATTAAGGCTGCACCCAGGGATTGTGAGACAGATACAAGATGATCTTAATGATGCAGCTGTAGAAGTTGCTGAGGATCTTGTGTGAAATGCCAAATTTCCTCAGCCTCCTCAGGATTTACAGCTGCTGTTGTGCTTTCTTGACCAGCTGGGTGGTGTTTAGTGTCCAGGTTAGGTCATCACTGATGTAGACGCCCAGGAATTTGAAGCTGCTCAGCCTCTCCCCCTCAAGCCCACAGGGCTAATGAGTTGTCCTTTCCTTTCTCATGTCCTTGATCATTTCCTTGGTCTTCTCTGTTTTAAAGGTGAGATTGTTCTCTTCACGCCAAGTGACTGGTGTGGTGTCCGAGGTACATCTATTAGGGCGGTAGGCATACTGCACAGGGACCAGCCTCTCAGGTACACTGCTCTGAATGTGGGCCAGAACTCCTCTCTCAAAACACTTTGTGATGATTGGAGTGAGTTCAACTGACTTGTAGTCATTCAGACAAGGCACTGGGCTTCTTTTGGGAACTGGGATGATGGTGGTGGTTTTGAAACAGGTGGGGACTGTGGTCTGTGAGAGGGACAGGTTGAGAATGGAGGTGAGAACATCAGCCAGCTCTGTAGCACATGCCTTGAGGGCCTGTCCAGGGATATTATCTGGGCCTGGCATGAAGCCTTTTGCCTCACTTGCGTCTTTGCCTCCGCAGGGGACTCCTCAGGTCTCCTTCTTCACCTGAGCGCGGGGCTGGGGGGCCTTCAAGGTGGTGGCGGTGGTCTCGTGTGGGATGACAATGTAGGGCAGTTCCGGAGGTATAAAACCAGTAAATGCTGAGTCGTACTTCCACCTGGCAATGTTTAACAGAGCCTTCTTGTTAAAGTTAGCAGTACGTGGCATTCGTGCACTATAAAAAGAATATAGATAAATTTATATATAAAAGGGCTTTCTTTCAATGAGCTTGAAGCATTAAATACACCAACTCGTATCGGCTTATGCCTTCATCAGGGTGTACTGACACACAGAGACAAAGAGTGATTATTTCACCATCGACATCTCTGTGGTAGCCCCCACCCAGGCCACAAGGAACCTGGGTGTGACACACGACAGTCAACTCTCCCTTACCACCAACATTGCTGCAACAGCCAGATTATGTGATTAAGTTGCACAACATCAGGAGAATACGTCACCTCTCACTCAGAAGGCGACACAGGTTCTGGTCCAGGCTCTTGTCATCTCACGCCTAGACTACTGTAACTCCCTCCTGGCCGGTCTGCCTGCTAGTGGCATCCGACCTCTGCAGCTCATCCAGAATGTAGCAGCTCGACTGGTCTTCAACCAACCTAAGTTCTCTCACACTACACCGGTCCTTCGCTCCCTTCACTGGTTACCAGTGGCTGCCGTTATCCGCTTCAAGACAATAGTACTTGCATACCTTGCTGTGAATGGATTGGGCCCAGCCTACATTCAGGACATGGTTAAACCTTACACCCCAGCACGTCCACTCCGCTCTGCATCGGGCCAATCGGCCAATCGGCTTGCTGATCCCTAACTGCGAGGGACACATAGCCACTTAAAAAAAGCATGACTGTTTGCTGTCCTGGCTCCCAAATAGTGGAACAAGCTCCCCATTGACATCAGGGCAGCAGATATTCTACACATCTTCCGCCGCAGGCTAAAAACACATCTCTTCCGACTACGCCTTGGTTAAGAAGATGATGGTCTGATAACCATTGTCAACTCAAAAAAAAATGTTTAGTTGCACTTATATATTGCACTTACATGTAGCACCTTGTAGTATGGATTTTTTTAAGCTAATGTACTCACATGATTCTTGCGATTCTGTGTTTGTATCCTCATGGTTGAATGCACTTATTGTAAGTTGCTTTGGATAAAAGTGTCACCTAAATTAAATGTAATTTAATATAATGTAATATTTGCAGTCACTACAGGTGTGCAGGCTGAAAACATGCAATAATTTACCTTGTCTCTAGGGGCATTGTACAATAAATATAATAAAGAAAATGGAAGAGACAAGGTCCTGCCACATTTAAAGTTTTTTCTTGGCCTCTAGGGGCATGACACAAAATGAAGACGGAAGAAGTCCCCCAGCTGGCCATTAAGAACACCAATTGTTTTTAAGGATTGTGCAAAAGACTCTTTGTTTTTTCCATTGCATGCCACACTAGACATCACCCTCTCTTACACATTCCCCATCCTCCATATCTTCTCCCATCCATCCAATCTCTCTCCTTAATTTCTCCTCCCCTTCCCCTCCCCCACACATCCTTTGTCCCCACTTTTCTATCTCTGCAATGGGGCTGTCCCATTATTGAAGGTGTTGCCATGGTAACAGTGTGTGTGTCAGTGTATGCGTGTGCGTGTGTGTCTGCCGGCATGCATGAGTGTTTATCTCAGAAAGAGCAGGTACTTAACCTTTTCATTCTCATTGCATGGCCATAAGCAAATTAAAAAACAAAAATATACCTTGGTATATTTGCATCATTTGCACTCTTTAGAACAGTATTCGGGCTTACATTGAATGACTTACACAAATGCAGAAAATGAAACTCACTAATTCAACACAATCTCTCTCTCTCTCTTTCGCTCTCTCTCTCTCTCACACAGACACACACAATTTCTCAGTTCAAAGTCTCAGGCTGCATCTTCCTTTTTCTACTCCTCACATTGACACACACATTCTGTATGTATGGCTACACGGACACACATCACAAAGTAGGCTGAAGGCTTGAATAGAACCCTCTTTATCCTGCTTTGCCTCTTATCAGGATTGCAGAGGAATTGGCTGGGATTAGTTTAAAGCTGCCATGTGGCATTTAGCACAGCCTCCTGATGACATGCCAGACACACCCTCAGGAGAGTCTGTTTTATCCATGCATGTGTCTGGACCTATAATCACTCCAAGTTGTGATTTTTCTGTGTTTGCTAAATAAATTGTGAGATAAATAAATTCAGCATCACTTAGTTATATCTTGTTTTTCTCTGTTTTAAAGGCAGCGAAGCTGTCAACTTTTTCCTTTTTTTGCCATTATTTGGCCAAGGCAATTCCCTTTTGCAGCTCAGATGTACTGTAAATTTCCCCTATTCATTATTTAAGCAGATATATATGACCTAAATCTAGTCAAACTTAAAATTTATCAGAGTTCACATATTTAGAAGAGCTGCTGCATATCTGTACGTAATCCAAAACTGACATGGAATTACAAAATCCCTTTAATTGTAATTAATTGCTGATTCTTTATCATTCAGATAAGATTTGATACACTTATATAGTGTATGTTTACCTGTATATAATTTTAAGCTTTTGGGAGATAAAGGGGAAAAATATGAAATGTAAGAATGTAAGAATTAATGTCTCAGAATATGCATACAGTCAACGTTTATAGTAAATAATGGAGAGTGGATAATAATATAATTTTATTTTCATGGAGTTTTCATGAAAACTGTTTCCAATTTGCAAATAAGGTTGATGTCAACATTCAAACTCTCTTCATTTGCTAAAAAAAAAGTCTTCTATATTTATGGTGGGACAGTGGTTCCTAGCCCCAAACTTTGTGCCCTCTGGGTGTCTCCATCTGAACAGCTAACTATTCTCCATGTAAACACTTTAGTATTTATGATGCTACTGGTCTAGAGGTGAATTATTCTGCACAGATATATAAATCCTTAACCTTTTTACAAACTAATTGTATATACAGAAGGTACCGACTGATCATCCTAGAAGGCAGATTCCAGACACACAAATGATCTCAAACAATCATCAAGGTCAGTGCATGGTTGGTGACACATAAAGAGGACAATGCAAAGATGCAGCCTGTACAAGCCCCACAGGCTGCATGTTTGCAGTGTTGTGACTGTTCAAAGCTATTTGAACTCCTTTGTAAGGTCAGTATTCTTTCTTGTTGCTGGGACCCAAAGTGTATCCGTGTATCTTATGGCCTGTTAGTAGCCTAGCCGGTATGGCTGAAAGGCTAAGTGGCAATTAATGTTATGTCACAGCACCGGTACTACCTGTGCTGTGACATAATACTGTGTAACCAACGGATAGTCCAACTTTAAAGCAAATGCTGTCCATATCAACATTCTAGTCAAACAGTGTGTGTGTGTATGTTTGGTATAATATAATTATTTCAGTCGACAAATGTGGTCTCCACTGTGGTTGCCATGGTGACACAAGCAGCTAGTGGCCAACCGCTCGGTTGGCAGTCACCCATGGGCCATGTTGGCTGCTGTACAACCTACCCTGTCTGTCTTCGCTGCTGTTTAGAGTTATAGAGTTCCTCCTTAAAGCTGATGATATAAGTCCGATCTGTGTCCTGTTACTCACTGTAGTCTGCCCAACAAAGCAGAAAGAGGGGAAAGACAGGAAGCTTTCACCCTACATGCTCAAACCCTGAAGAAATGCCCAGATGCATATCCAAATGCACAGTCAGCAAATTTTCAGTAAAAAAAAAAAAATGTCATCTGCAATTAATTAATTATCAATTAGTATCAAAGATAAAGCTGATTGAAATGATGTGCATATACCCTAAGCATTGAATAGATCAAACTACCCACACACATATATATACACACACTATGCTGTATAATGTTGGTATGCTCTCTGTGGTTATCCATGGAAATGTTCACTCACTTACTAACACAGTTTAGCTAGTAATAATGACTGATTGCAGCCATGGTTAAATAAGCACGACAGAACTCCACCACACAAACATGCACACACCAGGCGTGTCACTTACCACTCACAGGTACAAATGCTGCAACATCGCTGCTTTTTGCATGTCACCATGCACGTGTATTCCAACATGTGTATCTTACCGATCAGTGTATTGCAAGACAGTGCTCTAACACATTATTAAGCCCTTAGTCGTTACCATGGTAAACGTCACCACCAGCTAAGAATAGATCCCCCAGGAAGGACAGCTGAGCGAGTGGCTGGATGCAGGACAATACAAGGCAACATCTCCTCAGATTGGTATGGATAGAGGGAGGAAAGGAAGCTACAGAGCATGCCTGGAAAAAACCTGAAAATCCCTGGGTATTATAACATCACATGACCACCCATCCACTATCAGTCACAGAGCAAGTGGAGGAGAAAGAGCAAGGAGAGAATGAGGCAGAGAGAGCATGGGTGGGGGTGGGGGGGCAACACACAGTGCTGATCCCTGTTCCCTTTCATTGCAGTGACAGAGGCACATAGAGGAGGCATGAGCCAATAAGATATGAGGAGTGTCTGCTGGTTTGAACCCCTACCTGAGGGAAAAGCAAACACTTACTTAATACTTACTCCTCTGCCTCCTTTAACAGTAGTGGTACATGTGACAAATGTAGTGTATTAGTACTGATGAAGGCAAGGCTCAGCGACTTAGAAGCTCGGCTCCACAGCTTAGGTCCTTAATTTAGAATCAGAATTCTTTTTTTTTTTCTTTTTTTTTTGGCTGGATGCAGGACAATACAAGGTAACATCTCCTCAGATTGGTATGGATAGAGGGAGGAAAGGAAGCTACAGAGCATGCCTGGAAAAAACCTGATTTTATTGTAGTTAGCCAGCCCCGGCTAGCTGCCGCAGAGCCACCTAGCTTAGCCCCCGCTAGCAGTCCCTCGACTTGTCCCGAGCAGACAGGAACCCAGGGCGGCTGGGTGACGGTCCGGAGGGGGCATAGTGCTACCTCAAAACCCACGATTAAGGACACACCAGTTCACGTTTCAAACTGATTTTCTCCACTCAACAAAGCACCCGTTGAGAAGCAAACTCTGGTCATTGGTGACTCGGTCTTGAGAAACATGAGGTCAAAACTGAAGCTTCTGGCTAAAGCTAAATGTAAATATAGTATGATCGTAATTTACACCAGCAGCAACGACTCGTATGTCGGAGGTCACTAAAGTTAATGTTGAGTCGGTGTGTGCTTTTGCAAAAACAATGTCAGACTCTGTAGTTTTCTCTGGACCTCTTCCTAACACGACCGTTGATGACATGTTTAGCCGCATGTTTTCATTCAACCGCTGGCTGTTGAGGTGGTGTCCTGCAAATGGTGTGGGCTTTGTAGACAATTGGGAAACTTTTTGGAGATAACCTGGTATTGTTAGGAGAGACGACATTCATCCCACTTGGTAGGGAGCAGCTCTCTTATCTAGATATATAACTCAGTTTATAAACCCCAAATGGCAACCCAAAGTTGGGACCAGGAAGCAGAGCTGCTGTCCTACACACTTCTCTGCGCTCCCTCTGGATCAGTCACACAACCACAACCCCATAGAGACTGTGTCTGTCCCCCGTCCCGCTAAATTATTTAAATCAAACATTAACAGAGGTAGAATTCCACACAAAAAACAAAAAAAAATTAACACATGCTCTGCAACAACAAAACAAACAAAGACAATTAAATGTGGACTCTTAAACATGAGATCACTGTCATCAAAGGCTATTTTAGTAAATGAACTAGTCTCAGATCACAAAATGTATATATTGTCCCTCACTGAGACCTGGCTGCAGCCTGATGAATATATCTACTCCCCCCAGTTATATAAATACACACATTCCCCGAGACTTTGGCCGAGGAGGTGAAGTTGCTGCTATTTTTAACTCCAGTCTATCAATTAATCCTAAACCTAAACTAAGCTACAACTCATTTGAAAGTCTTGTTCTTAGTCTTCCACACCCATCAAAGAAATCACAACAGCCAATCCTATTTCCTGTAGTTTACCGTGCTCCGGGGGCTTATTCTAAATTTTTTAGGGAATTCCCTGAGTTTTTATCAAGCCTAGTCCTAAAAACGGATAAAGTTATTATTGTTGGTGACTTTAATATTCATGTTGACAATAATATTATAGCCTTAGTGTAGCATTTATTTCAGTACTAGACTCAATTGGTTTCAGTCAGTGTGTACACCAACCTACTTATTGTTGTAACCACACACTTGACCTTGTACTATCATACGGTGTCAAAATATAACATCTAATAGTACTTCCACATAATCAGATTCTATCTGACCATAATTTAATAACTTTCGATTTCTCATTATCAGAATGCATGACATTAATGAAAAACTAATTTTCTAGAGGTCTACCTGATTATGCTGTAGCTAAATTTAAGGAAATAATTCCAATTACATTTAACCCCGTATTATCCGTTCGATATAACCAACAAATTCTTTAAAAACCCTAGCTCAACTGAGATTGACCATCTTGTAAATAGCTCAGTAAACTCATTACGATTAACATTTAACTCCATAGCACCTCTAAAAAAGAAACGTGTAAAACATAGTAAATTAGCACCCTGGTATAATTCCAACACACATGAAATAAAACAAGTGTCAAGAAAACTAGAAAGTAAGTGGTGCTCCAACAACCGTGTTGAATATCTCCTAGACTGGAAGAATAGTGTTAAAGCATATAAGAAGGCCCTCCACAAAGCATGAGCTGCCTACTACTCCAAATTAATAGAAGAAAATAAAAACAACCCCAGGTTTCTCTTCAGCACTGTAGCCAGGCTGACAGAGAGTCACACCTCCACCGAACCCAGTATTCATCGATCCCTGAATAGCAATATCTTTATGAACTTCTTTAATGATAAAATTCTAACTACTAGAAATAAAATCTACCATCTCCTGCCCTCAGTTGACACTTATACCCCATCAAGCACAGAAATCTCAGAAACAGCTGAGAATCCTACCAAATATTTAGACAGCTTCTCTCTGATCACCCTTGATCAGCAAAATAATCTCATCTTCTAAACCCACAACTTGTATCTTAGATCCCTTTCCTACAAAGTTACTTCACGAAATGCTGCCCCTAATTGATAGTACGTTACTGAACACAATCAATCTCTCATTATCATCAGGATATGTACCACAGTCCTTTGAGCTAGCTGTAATCAAATCCCTTCCTAAAAAACACACTCTGGACCCGGAGGTTTTAGCCAACTACAGAACGATATTTAACCTCCCCTTCCTGTCTAAAATCCTTGAAAAGGTTGTAGCCAATCAGCTGTGTGAGGTTTCTCCAGCTAAATTAATCTATACAAACACTTTCAGTCGGGGTTTAGAGCTCAACATAGCACGGAGACCGCATTGGCAAAAGTCACTAATGGCCTTCCAATAGCTTTAGATAAGGGATTTGTGTCTGTCCTCATTCTGTTAGATCTTAGTTCAGCATTCCACACTATTGATCATCAAATTTTATTACAGAGAACCGCCCTAAACTGGTTTAAATCCTATTTTTCAGATCGTTTCCAATTTGTGCAAATTAATGATGACCAAAGTTAACCACGGTGTTCCACAGGGTTCTGTCCTCGGCCCAGTTTTATTCTCATTATATATGCTTCCACTAGGAAACATTATCAGGACACACTCTGTCAATTTCAACTGCTATGCGGATGACACCCAGTTATACTTTTCAATAAAACCAGAACAGTGTAATCAATTAACTAAACTCCAAGCATGTCGCAAGGACATAAAAACCTGGATGACCCGCAATTTTCTCTTATTAAACTTAGATAAATCAGAGTTTCTAATACTTGGCCCTAAACACCTTAGAGATGCATTATCTAATGATATAGCTGCGATAGATTGCATTGCCCTTGCTTCCAATGAAACAGTCAGGAACTTGGGAGTCATCTTTGATAACTGTAATTCATTATTATCAGGCTCCAGCAGTAAGTCGTTAAAAACTCTGCAGCTTGTCCAAAATGCTGCAGCATGTGTCCTTACAAGAACCGAGAAAAGAGACCACATTTCCTCTGTATTAGCTTCACTACACTGGCTTCCGGTTAAATCTAGAATACGATTTAAAATTCTCCTCCTCACCTACAAGGCCCTTAATAATATGGCACCATCATACTTTAAATAGCTCATAGTACCATAAAACCCCATTAAACACTACATGGAAATTTGGATTTTCGTCAGTAAACTTCACTGTAAATTGCTGTGGGAGTTTAGGTTCATGACTGTTCACAGGAATTTGCAGGCATCACAGAAAACTACCAGGAACTGCTGGGAATTGGCGTGGAGTCTCAGTTTCTGGCAGTTTTGAAAGCCTGAGGAGCTTGGCAGTTGACCCCCCTAAATGACAAAACTGTGATCTTTACAAATGCAAATCAGGATAGTTTCACTCAGTTGTGTAGAGCTACACCTTTTTCTAAAAGATACTAACTCCCTTTTAAGAAAATCTGTTGTATAAATACATCAGGTTTAGCATAATTATAGAATCATAAATTGTATCTTGAATAGATTTGTCTTATATAATTAAGTATGCTATAATGAGTGTAATCAGTGATACAAGTTAGGGTTCATCTGATGATACATTGTTAACATTGCATGTCTGTCAAGCTCATCCAAGATAATCTGTTGGAATGGAGAGTGGTGCCCACTGTCCAGTTTTCTAAGAAGACTTTCTGCTGACACCAAAACACTGTTCTTTACATAAAACATATCAGCGCCACCTTTCGTGACAAAGTCCCAAACATTTGTCCTCCCAAATTACTGGAAAAAACACCATATTCACATGTCCATGGCATACTAAGCTGATGACTCTGCTGAAATTGCTTCATAATTTGGACTTCAATTGTCCTATTGTTGTTATAGAATTTTCCCAGTATTCCATTAAAAATGTTCAAGTCATTATTTCTGTATTCATTTATGAATCTGATACCAAACAACAAATAATGGTTTGTTTTTCGTAGTTTGGATTTTTTGCTCAAATCAAAAATAGGAAATGAAAAAACGGGTCACGGGCCGAACTTGATTTTGATATTTAATTTGTAGAGTGAATCACTCTCGAATTGGTCTCGACACCATGGCCGCACTGGAACCATACACTAATTTAATTAAAGAGTTGTTTGACACTGGCTAGATGCATGCAGAGATTTCCACAATGCTGCAGCAGATGGATATCCAGCGATCAGGGTTTTGCATGAATGCGTACATATATCACGAACTCAGCGAATCAGTTTTCATATGGTGAACGTGAGTGATGTTCACTCTAGCGAGGGTGATTTTTAAATCATCATCGTATCAGGCCATCATGTGAAATACCAGGAGCGAGAGAAAATGGGTGTGTGTATGCTCCCAGACAGCACACACAGGCCCCGGGGCTCCGCCCCCATTCACTCCCTCAGAGAGACACATGCATTGAGATCAGAGCTCGTTTACGTGAAACAGCCGGTTCAACTTTGTTGAAGATCAATGGAAACAGTGAATCCACAGAGTTTCTTTGGTCACAGCTGCTCAGTGATCAGAGCAGAAGCTGCAGTTGGTTTGTACCAAGCTGGAGTTTCTCTGTCCTCCTCCACTCTGACCTGCTCTCACTTGAACTAATAAACACTCATCATAAGTTATCAGGACCTGAACAGTACATGAAGTAACTTAGTGTTTGTTTGATTCGCTCCACAGTTTGAGACTGCATTTAAACATCAAGAAAAATGACTCGTCAATATTTTACGGCTCAGTACTACACGAGACGTGAAGTGAACTGCAGGACTCCGAGTTAAAGTGATGGGAGCGACACGCATACATGATCCAACACCATCGATTAATAACTGTGCTCTGAAATGAGTGTTAGAAGATTCTGTGTTAAGCACGACCTTAAGCGAAAAAGACATCGGACACAGAACTGGAGTGGGCTGTGATCGGATCCATATATGAGGTAAGTTTTAATTGCCGTTTTCACATTTTATGTCCAGCCTATCTTGGCTATATTTGGCTGGACCGCAACAAACAAATCATCCAATATTTTGTTTCATTAGATTTCATTTAGCCGACACTTTTATCCAAAGCAATTTGCAATAAGTGCATTCAACCATCAGGGTACAAACCCAGAACAACAAGAATAAAGCATATACAATTTTCTTCAAGAATGCCAAGGGAGGGGGGGGGATTTTTTTCAAACTCGCTCGTTTAGATGATATAGAGGTTTGAAATTGTGCATAATTATCACTTGATGGACAGGTGACGTCACCGTTAGCTCGTCACTGCAGCTTCTAGCCTGTTGCCCTCTTGGCTTCACCTGCGCTAACAGGCTAATCCCCGTCACTGAACACGACCCGAGTCCGTGGAGAAGTTTGTAGTCACATATCGGATGAATAATATGGTTTGTTGTTCAGCTGGTTGTCCTGACAGAGAAGTTGAAGACGTCTTGGGTTTAGTTTCTGTGGTAAGTAAAATGCAGTATTTTATTTATGTGTTAGTAGTGATGAGCAGGTATCGGTGTCTCTGTACCTGGCTTGTTAGCTTAGCTCCGCTAGCCTCCAGGCAAGATACCAGCAGCAATGGCGATGCTGACGGGAGCGACGGGAGTTATTAAACCGACACACGGCATAGAGAAGCATTAGAGTTTCTGGGGATAAATCTTTTAAACCGAAAGCGACTGTGTGTTTGGAGAATAAGCTCCACCACGTAAGTTATCTAACGTTATGTAAAGTTGTTTTGATCGTCAACCTATTTGGCTTGACTACGTTACTGTGAGTAACTTCAGTACTAATGTTATATTAGATTATTGTACCAGAAATAACGATCAAGTTCAATTGCAGCTGTTGCAGTGTGAAAGTCGTTGAGCTGGACTTTGTCATTGCTCAGTAACGTTTAATTTAAATGGTTTAAAATTACCACAAACACAGATTATTATGCTGCAGAAACCAATTTACTGTGATCGACTGAAACGTGAGTATTTAAAGTCACATCTGCATTTTAAGAGCAGCTGTTTAATGTAGCATTACGTCTCCTAAAGCTCTTTATTCAGAGTATAGGTGTTGATGTATTATAACGTTTTACAGTGAAAACTAAACTTGTCTGCTACATTCAGTTTTTACATAGTTAATCTTAAAAATACCTTCCTGTATCTGTCATTCGTGTGTTAAATAAGTGAACATGCAGAATAATGTATTTGTTTGTCACATGAAAATAAATAATAGGAAGTGTTACTTTACCTGAATAGACAGTCACATAGACAACCTGACGCTGATGTCCACCACCTATTTCCTAAACTGAAGTGAAGTGATTATGATCTGATGACCTTTGAAGTAATAAACTTTTATTTTGATCATGTAAGTCTGTGAAAGTTTTAACCTGGCACATGTATGACTTTACATATCTGTGTATTTGTGTAAAGTTTTCCTCTAGGTGACTGAGACAGCCTGCACCAGTGGATGTCCAACATGAGGAGACAGAACTGGACTCCAACCAGACTGAACACTGAGAGTCATCACTAAAGCACTGACTACAGGTACAGACCTGTTTTCATATCTTACAAACAATCAAAGCAAAGTATTGTACATAATACATAATGCATTAAATTATATATGCAATACTTTTAATGTGTAAGAACTTCATACTGCACATTCATTGTCTTGGTAGTGCACTGTTGTTGGGACATGGTTATTTGTGTACTACACTTCGGCCTATATGGGTAGTCAAAAGCCTGAAGCCGCATGTCCTTTGTTCTGGAGAAAACCAGAGCAAGGAACTCAGTCTCCCAGGGGCCTCAACGTCACACAGAGGTGT
Source organism: Hippoglossus stenolepis (assembly GCF_022539355.2). NCBI lineage: Eukaryota > Metazoa > Chordata > Actinopteri > Pleuronectiformes > Pleuronectidae > Hippoglossus > Hippoglossus stenolepis. The sequence goes on from NC_061485.1 coordinate 31,115,751, forward strand.
GAAAACTCCCCCGGGACACAGGTTTCAACTCCTATTGGTCACTCTGGGCCCCATGACCTGTGAGGTCACCGGGCCAATATAAGGCCTGTTCCCCCTTTCTTCTATCTCTTTCTACAATCCCTCCAAGGAGAGAAGGCTGTCCAGCCTCTTTTCCTGCATCGCCGAGGGGAGAAGCCTGGCTTCTCCAGCTCACATCTTCTCTTTCCATCCAACTCTTTGAGAGGAGCTCCAAGGTGCAGCTTCCAGCTCATCTCACCAAGGAAACCTCCTCGCAAGCTCTACCAACCTCCTAGCAGCGACGCGATGTCCTGCAGGAGAACTTCAACCAGCAACTGAGCTGCACAGCTCAACAGACCAACAAAGGCAGGAGCCACACCACCAGCCAGACGATTTCACTGAACTGCGAACTGCACAGCAACCTCTTTTCCCTTTCCAAGGACGGGTAACACAACTGGGCTTAATAATTATACTAGGCTAAGCAAGACTGTTTATTCGATTCTGTGTGATGTTTATAAGTTTGATTTGTGTTGTGAGATTTTGGTTATAAGTTATTCGAAAGTAATGTTAGTTTGTTATGCTCTTCACAGTCTTTAAAAACATTTCACTCTACACTTTTTCTCTAACTTGGCACAAACACATACACAGATACACGCATGTCTCTTCACCTAATTAGCTCTGATCCCCGCTACATGTCGTAAACATTCCAATAGGGGGGGAAGGGTGTTATCTCTTTGGCCAGCCGCCATTTTGAAAGCACGCTGACTCACACAGACACACACACATGCATACTCACATACCTATCTTTGTTTAGTAAGTACACCGTTAGTAATTTGTGTTTTTATACTTTATTATATTCATAATAAATGTTTTTCTTTCACAAATGTTTTTTTATTAATGTTGCATAAGTGAATTTTGCCAACCTCTACACTGTCAAGAACTCCATATCCTTCAACTTAGCTAACTATCTATATCTGGGGTGCCCACACTTTATAGGCTTGTGAGCTACTCTTGAAATGACCAGCTCAACAAGATCTACCGGTTACGCTACATTGTTTCAAAATCAATTAAGAGATTTATTAATAAACTAAAGGTAACATGGAGCTATAGTTGTAACTCTTACTTAAATTACTATGTACAGTAGGCTCTCTCTCAAAGTTCTTTGCTTTTAGCTGTAAAATAGTTTGTAGTTCCAGTCCATGTGTAGAAAACGCAGCTGTGATCTCTCTGTCCCTCTCTCGTAGATTCAGACTGTCCATTCACTTCCCTGCATGTAAAAAGCACAAGAAGCAATCGAGCTAAGAAACCAAACTAACCAATAGAGCTGTACATAGTCCTGAGCACACATACACAGCAGAAGCTACAGCACAATAGAATACATTTCAATAGATTTAGAATAGCACAGCAGCAGCACAGGCACCCATACACCAGCAGAGCTATCCGTGGTCCTGAGCACATAGCAGAAGCCACAGCACATTTAGCTTACATTTCAACAGATTTACAGTAGGGTACCTACCTTATTCTGACGATTTGCACTGAATGGAGTCAGCCAGGGATGCATAGTCCGAACAGTAGCTGCTGATAGCCAGCCTCAAGCACACTTCCAAATGATCATCAGTCAAGGTGGAACGGTATTTGGACTTAATAATCTTCATGTGGGAAAAGGCTGACTCGCATAAATAAGTGGAGCCGAATAATGCAGTCAAGGAGGTAGCACATTTCCTCATGTTGTGGTACTTTTCCTCTGTGAGTAAGTTCCAGAATTGTCCATGAGCCCTGGACTTAAGCTGAATGTCAGCTTGTAGTGTCAAAATCTCATCCTCCACTCCAGATGAGTTCAGGTGAAACAGTGTTGCAATTTCTGATTGGAGTGAATCAACCACAGCATCTTCTCGAAAAGGGTAGCACATGAATGTAGCGACTGGCTCCAGTAAAACAAAGTCTTGAAAGCGTCTGTCAAACTCTGACAGACAGTTCTCAATCTGCTCTATGTAGCGTGCACTATCAAGTTGCACACACGCCTTGCCTTGCGTCTCCAGCTCTGATGCAAGGTTCTGGAAGTTTGCCAAATCATGGCGCTGCATCTTTGAGGACAGATGTTGCATTTTCCGTTTGAAAGCATTAACTGAGCTGATCATATTGATAACGGTTTTGTCTTTTCCTTGCAGCTCTACATTAAGGTCATTCAACATGTTGGTCAGATCTGTTAAAAATGCTAAGTCTAGCAGCCACTGATCGTCATTTAGTTGGTTGTATTCTGCATGTTTAGCTTCACGGAAAAACTCTTTAATCTCCGGACAGAGGTCTCGAAATCTTTGCAGGAATTTCCCTCGACTAAGCCATCTCACGTCAGTGTGTAGCAATAACTCAGAGTACTCACAGTCAGCCTTCTCCAGATGCGCACGGAATAGCCGTCTTTGAAGAGATCTGGCGCGAATAGAACAGGCGATCTTCATTGCCACATCCATTATCTCTTTCATGTTGAGCATTTTTGCGCATAACGCTTGTTGGTGTATTATACAATGGTAATTGAGGAAGTCCGAGAAAGCATCGTCCTCCCGGCACTTTGCAATAAATCCATTTGAGCGGCCAACCATCACGGGCGCTCCGTCCGTGGTGATGGACACCAATTTGCACACTGGGAGCTGGGTTTTCTCTTTAAAGTTTTTGAAAGACTGAAAAATGTCCTCTCCTCGCGTGTGTTCTTTCATGGGCAGTAATGTTAACAGCTCCTCTTTTGCAGTCATATCGGGAAACACCATCCGAATAAAAATGCACAACTGGGCTGTGTCACTCACGTCTGTAGATTTGTCAAATTGCAGTGAGAAACACTCGCAGTCCGCGATATCCTTCCAAAGTTGCTCGGTTAAATCCACGGCTATGGCTTCACTGCGCCGTGTAACTGTACTTCTTGATAGCTGGAGAGCTTTGATTGAAGATACTATTTCTGCTTTGTTTTTAAAGTCTCTGAACAACGAGTCAGCTGCTTCAACGAATGCCTCTTTTACCATCTCTCCGTCTTGGAAGGACTTCTTGTTCTTAACAATGCAGTGACTCACCCGGAATGATGCTTCGGTGGCTGCCTTCGCTTTTGTGGTCAGCTGTGAGAAAAATGACTGCTGTCCGGACAACTGGGATTTTAGTTCCTTCACCTTTCTCTTTCTCAGCTCGCTTTTCGGAGGGAAGTCAGTGTCGTAGTTTTTGTGAACCGTCCGAAAATGCCGCTCCACATTTCCCCTCTTCGGAGTAGCAATGGTAGACTGGCAGATGAGGCAAACGCACTTCGAATATGATGATGTGAAAAAAAAGTCCTCCTCCCATTCCGTATGGAAGTGGTAGGTTTTTGACTTCTTACTTGGTCCAGCTCCCCCACTCATTTTTATACCCTTTCTTAAGTTTAGAAGAAATAAATCGACTCGGTAGCTTGCTAGACCCTGTGTCCGAATTCCCAGTGTACACTTGCAGGGGTGTGAGGATGGCGGGTACCTCAGTGGGCGCGTCGGTAAATTAACTCTGAGAGAGCCGGAGCGTCCACGTGACTGCCTCATGTCCAATCGTGCATGCATGAGGCGATCGACCCACACTACCTTCGCGATCGACGTATTGGGCACCCCTGATCTATATGGTAATTTTGGTTATAGTTATTAATTTAATTGTTAATCAGAGTTCCAAATTTGTAGTTAGTACTTTTATGAGACTTAATCAATAAATTGGCTATCTTTTCCCTTCCTTTGAAGAGTGGTGCCCCGAGGTAACTTTAATCAATTAAAGTTATTATTTAATATTAATAATAAAATATTTATATTTTATATTTTATTTTGATAACCAAATTTATTGAATGCCGAAAGGCACACCATTTTATGGTATCACGTTTAATGCATTATGGCACAACACTGTTTATTCCAAAACAATATTCAAATACATAGTTGAATATCCATAGAATATAAGGACACAAATTTTGTTTATAAGTAACACTTCCTCTGCAATAATGCCATACTTTTATGTTTCCTGTCATTTTTCCTGTGTTCTGTCTCTTATGGCAAAGAAGAAAAATAAAACACTGTTTTTATCTAAACCATATAAAATCAGTGTTAATTTTATTTATTTTTTACCAACCATTATGAATATAAAAGTGATTTAATATTATCCCTGACACTTAGCAATTTAACCAGTTGCAGGTCATCTTTAGTTGAGGGAGGTAAACATGAAGTGTGTGCAGATGAAGAAACTTACAGTGTATTCTGTGTTCACCACACCACATATGTCAGCCAGAACTGATCTACTGAAAGAAATAAACATTGTAGAAATATATCAAATGTCTTCTACCTCATCTGTAATATTCAAGGTGATAATCTCTCACAGTGCTGTAGATAAGAGTCCACATCAAGTCCCTTCTCTCAGTGTGAAAACAGATAATCATATAATAAATATGAGAACTGTTTACAACAGTGGTGTGTGGAGATTATAATCACATCTAAACTGTCATATAATTACACATCTGCACTAATTCAGTACAGTCTAATTCAGTGTAAAACTCCATAACAGGCTTAATAAACAAGGTGGTAATAGTAATGGTGGTTATACGAGCCTGTATCAGAACATTTGTGACACATATAGTTATTATCACATGCAACTTACACGTGTAGCTTATTAATATTAACTTATAATGACATCAAGTGACAACTAAACACACTACTCTTTACTAAAGTGATGTGAAAACTTAGACTTAACTTGCATCAATCTGTTCATTAGACGTGTTAAATACACGGTAAATTACCACAATTACATATTAAAAAACACTTGACGCATGTGTTATGAGACCTGCAGTGAGAATGATCACCTGCACTACTGAATCTGACTTGTTTGCTGAGTCACGTTTTAATTTGCATGCTTAATTATTTTGTTTATCTTTGAGTTTTATAAGGTTCAGTGTGCAGTGCATGCATCAGAACATTGCCACAGGGGAAGGCAGAGGTCAAGACTCCTTGGTGTCAGGCATTTCCTAATCGGCAATCAGAGCAAACTGATTGGTGGCTGATGGTATAAAGGGAGCAGAGCAAAGCAGCCTCACTCTCTTGTTTTTCTTGCCTTCCCAACACCAAGTGGAGAGGATCTTTTTATGTCTGTCGACATAAGCAGTCTCAATCTTTTTATGGATTGTGAAAGTGCCTAAGAATTTCTTGGAGTGGATTGTTGATCTTCTCATGAAGGACGCTGCAAGGACAGGAGCTACTGGACCGAATAGTGCAAACCTAACTAGGAGAGACAACTAGGGAGAAAGTTACTCTACCTCTGAGAGAGAGGGAGCTGTTGTCAGCTCCTAAAAACACCCCAAGGTACTTTATCCCATCTTTTTTCCACTCCAGATTTTGGGGGAGAAATGGGAGACCATCACGCCACTTGCTAACAGCGAGGGCTTCACTTTTTTCCAGTTAACCCTTGCTGTTGATGCTAAGCTAAAATCTTTGATGATGTCTGCTAAAAGATCTACATCTATCTGACTTTTAATAAAAACAATGAGATCGTCTGCGTAGGCAGATCAAATCAAATTCTTACTAGAACCAGGATAAAACAAACCCTGAAGGAATCCAGACTTGAGTATTGTAATTCCTTATTATCAGGCTCCAGCAGTAAGTCGTTAAAGACTCTGCAGCTTGTCCAAAATGCCGCAGCACGTGTCCTGACAAGAACCAAGAAAAGAGACCACATTTCTCCAGTATTAGCTTCGCTACACTGGCTTCCGGTTAAATCTAGAATAGAATTGAAAATTATCCTCCTCACCTTCAAGGCCCTTAATAATATGGCACCATTATACCTCAAAGAGCTGATAGTACCTTATCAACCCACTAGAGCACTGCGCTCCCAGAATTCAGGCTTACTTGTCGTCCCTAAAGTCTCTAAAAGTAGAGTAGGAGCCAGAGCTTTCAGCTATCAAGCTCCTCTCCTATGGAATCATCTCCCAGTTTCAGTTCGGGAGGCAGACACCATCTCTACGTTTAAGAGTAGGCTTAAAACCTTCCTTTTTGATAAAGCTTATAGTTAGAGCTGGTACAGGCTTGTCTTAGACCTGCTCTTAGTTATGCTGCTATAGGTCTAGAACAGGGGTATTCAACTAAAATTTAAAGAGGTCCAGTTAGAGCAAATTTTTGAAGCAAAGGTCCAGAAGATCATAATGTCTAACTATTTAGTGTGATATATATTTAAGTAGCCTAGTAGTTGTATCAACATCTGCATGTACTAAATACCTGACTGTCAAATCAAATGAATTCAGTACAATTAAAAAACTTTGACAATATTTATTGTCACGTAACATAGAACTGAACATATATGTATGATTGCAGATATGTATAATGTTCTCTCATTAACTAAATAAAAGTAGGGCTGCATTTCAAAATAAGAGAAAATAAATAAAATGTGAAAATTGTGCATGTTCAAATAAAGGGCTTAACTTCAGAAAAATAAAATAAAGGGAGCAAAAGCTTGAATTTCCCATTTTCTGTTTCACATCTTGACTCAAAAGTCTCAACCAATTTTACAGATAATAAATCTCAACACATCTTAACAATTGAACAGTTTTAGAATCACTTTCTTCCCCTCTTATATCCCACTCCCCCACTTTGTTCGTCTTTTTCTCTCCCTTTCTCCGTCTCACTCCTGTTTCTCAACTTTCTCCGTCTCACTCCTCTGTTTCTCTCCCTTTCTCCGTCTCACTCCTCTGTTTCTCTCCCTTTCTCTGTCTCACTCCTCCGTTTCTCTCCCTTTCTCAGGCTCACTCCTCTGTTTCTCAACTTTCTCCGGCTCACTCCTCTGTTTCTCTCCCTTTGTTTTCTCTACCTGTATCGCTATCTTTCTTTTTCTTTCTACCGTCTTTTCATGTGTAACTTGCCTCTAACTCTCTCATCTGCACTGTAGAGTGGCAATGTTTACCGCCTCGAATGCACAGACTTGATTGGCTGAGTAGTATCACGTGGGATGGCTTAACTCGCATGCAATTGGTCTGTGCGTTTCCTCATCCGCTAAACCACTACCGTAAAGACTACAAAAGCTGCGCCGGTTACAAATAGAAGCGCCCCGTCAGGTTTTAAATCATAACCTTCTGTTTTGGCTGTAGGTCCGGGTCCGTACGGGACGGCTTCTGGGTCCGGACCCGGACCGCGGTCCGCCGGTAAGTGACCTCTGGTCTAGAAGGTCGGGGGACACATGACACTCGGAGCTTCTCTTTCCTGCTTCTCCTTCCTCTTCTCAATCGTTATCAACTTCAAAGAAATTCATATCTCATCAATACATGTTACTGACTTGACTTCTTCCCCGGAGTCCCTTTGCCTTATCGTCCGCAGATCCAGGGCCGCAGCTGTGGCCACATCGTGGATTATGATCTGTGGATCGCGTATCAGAGATCGTAATGGTGGATCCAGTATAGCGGATTCTGTATCGTGCTGGCTGATCGTGATAATAATGGCGGATCCTTTATCGTGTTGGCATCTGATAATGGTGGTGGACCACGATCGAGGTGGCAGCTGATGATGGATCCTAATGGCGGCAGTGGACAATGACTGTGGACTATAGTGGCATCCGATCTTGATGGTGGATCATGATCGTGGTGGCAGCTGACCATAGACTATGATTGCAGCAGGACTGCTTGATGTATAGTATTTCTCCTCAGATACTCGACCATTACTGACAATAATCCATCAATTCATTGACCTTCAGTTATGCTTCAAAATGTTTACCCTTATCAATGCTGCTAAAACCTTTATCTTGATGATGTTCTCCTTTACACTTGACATCTATTGCACTTCTGTCCGTCCTGGGAGAGGGATCCCTCACATGTGGCTCTCTCTGAGGTTTCTACGTTCTTTTTACCCTGTTAAAAGGGTTTTTTAGTAGTTTTTCCTTACTCTTGTTGAGGGTTAAGGGCAGAGGATGTCACACCCTGTTAAAGCCCTATGAGACAAATTGTGATTTGTGAATATGGGCTATACAAATAAAATTTGATTGATTGATTGAAGGCTGGAACATATTTTGTGGAGGAGAGGTTCCAGGGAGAGTGCGTAGAGCATCCCTGACAGAGTACAGCCCTGACTGATGCCTCTATGTGGTGGATATGTCATTTTCTAGTGTTGTTTGCGGGGGTTGAATTATCGTGACGTCTGCGGTCTGTTGCTTTGGTCTGGAGTTTGGGTTGTGATCACACTGGTGTTCCGGGTTTGGACAGTAGAGGGGGTGTGTTGTTTGCGCCTCATTCATTACACTTTGGACTTGAAGCCAGCAAACATCGTGTCCGCTTCATTTCTTTCTTTTCCCCTTTTGTAGGTAAGGACAGTATTTGTAATGTGGGGGCTGCACGCTTGTGCTGTGTTTTCTAAGTCATGGGGAGCGCGCTGGTGGTGGGGTATTTGTTCGGACAGGGGTTTTGCCAGGTAGGTTTAGAAAGTGTGAACATGAGGGAGCTGGGTGGGCACACGCAGACAGCGCAGGGTCCAGATGTGCTGACAGCGCCCATGCCGCTGTGTGTGTTGTATGGTGGAGGACCTGGAGGTGTTACTGTTGATGTGAAACAGTTTGAGAAATGTGGAGTTATTAGATGTGTGGGAAAGGGGAACGGGTTATGGATATAAAGGTTGGGTGAATGTTTTCAATGTGTGTATTATACTGTGTATTCAGGGATGCCACATATGCATTTTTCTATTTTGTATATTTCATGTTCCGATTTTCCTGATGTGTTTGATATTTGCTGTAGAATTCAGAAAATGAAATGTCTCTATATTTGTTTGTGCATTATACTTTGGACTTGAAGCCAGCAAACATCGTGTCCGCTTCATTTCTTTCTTTTCCCTCTTTTTTCAGATACGGTACCTGAACTGTACAGTGGGATTTTACTGTACAGTTCAGATACGGTACCTTGCAGAGCGGTCAGCAGCTCCTGCGTCTGGAGGGGGGCCTGGAGCTGTGAGTTGGTCTCCTCTGAGACTTGAGGCAGTTCATTGCAGAACCCCTCTAGGAGCGTCTGCTCTTCTTTATACTCACATGAATATAATACTTAATAAAAACTCCAGCTCGCCTTCTTATCCGGCTTGGTTCCATGAGTTCCTGCCCCGTGTCAGAGAGCAGTGTGTGGATTACTTTCCCCTGCCCATTTTTTTTTCTCCAGGCTTAAGAAAAGGTTAGAGGGAGCATCCATCTCCTTGATGTAGCTGTAACAATCTAGCCTGGCTGAGGAGACCCTACTCTCTCTGAGGTGGGACCAAGTGTATTGTCTGCAGTCTGGGTGCATCCTCCTCCACACATCCACCAGGCCTGTGAGAGCAGACCAGCTGCTTTAAGGCGTGCTGAGAGGCTGGATGAGGCTCTGTATGGTTGCGGTCTAAAATCGCATCTTCAGTGCAGTTAAAATCCCCCTCCCCAAGAATAATATATCCTCGTGGCACAACTGTTCACAACATCATTAACTTTGAGTAAAAACTGCTTACTCTCTGCACAGGTTGTTGGGGCATAAACATTGATAAAAACAGCAGTAAAATGGTCGAACGAGCTTTGACTAAAAGAAGCCTCCCCTCGATAAAATGCTGGACCTCCAGTGAGTTTGGTTTAAAAGCCCTGGAGAAGAGGAAGCCCACTCCACCACTCAGAGAAGTGAAATTACTTTAAATGGCTTCCCCGCCCCACTCCCTCCTCCAGTCAGACTCATTATTAAAATCACTATGTGTTTCTTGTAAAAACAGAACATCTATCTTTTTCATTTTAGCTGTTTCGTAAATTAAAGTTCTTTTCTTTTGGTCTCTTGCACCATTAATGTTTAAAACCCCTACTCTAAGAACATCCATGCTGAGTGAGATGCAGATCACTGCTCAGTTGTCTTTTTGCTTTGAGCACCAGTTTCTCGAGTCTAAAAACCTCCTGATCAGTGAGGCCAGACTCTTCCCTCTGGCTAATGTGGAGTCTGGCCGAAGAAATAAAAAGACCTGAGTCTGGGATGGTCCTCCATCTTCACCCAATGCTGGTTCTTGGTTTGGTGTAGAAAACTTTCTGCTGTTAAAATGTTCTTTTTTTGACTGCTGCTAAAACTTGGGACAACACTGCTGTCAAGACACACATTCACATTTCCACTCTCATCACTGTTTATTTTATTCTCCTCCACTTTGCTGTTTTTTGCATCGTTTGTTGCACTCCTGGTTGCTCTGCCCGCCGGGCAGTGGGCCTCCGCCGCTCTGCTACCAGTGGAGCAGCGGGCCCTCCGCCCCAGCGCACGTAGACGTCCAAGGACCAGGCGGGGTCGGGTCACTCTGTCTCGGAAAGGACTTCACCGCGTGTCCCTCCTCCACAACTGAAACACTTTATCCCCGATGTTGGGACATGGTATTTGTGGACCACACTTCGGGCCTACATGTGTAGTCAAAAGCCTGAAGCCGCATGTCCCTTTGTTCTGGAGAAAACCAGAGCCTCCAGAACTCAGTCTCCCAGGGTGCCTCAACGTCACACAGAGGTGTGAAAACCGACAGGAGACACAAGTTTCAACTCCTATTGGTCACTCTGGGCCCCATGACCTGTGAGGTCACCGGGCCAATATAAGGCCTGTTCCCCCTTTCTTCTCACTTTATTGAGAGAGCGAGTGACCGCAAGTGAAAAATGAAATTTAATGCCATGGAATTGGAGGTGTTAGTGGAAGAGGCAAACAAACATGTTGTTGAGCTACAGCAAAGAAATACCAATATAACTCAAAGAAACGCGATATGGGAGAGTATCTGCAAGAAAGTCAATGCTGTGGGTAAAACAAAAAGAACAACCGATAAAATTAAGAGAAGATGGCAGGACACAAGAAGAAGAACAAAAGAAAGAATTGCTCATAATAAAGCCTCGGCAAATAAAACTGGGGGCCGGTGGAAGAGATGCCTGATGTCGTGTTCTTTTTTCCTTAGGTAGAGATGGTAGAGTCGGTCTGGTTCAAAAAAGTATTTATTTAGAAGCAATGAACAGCTACTACATAGCTATGGGCACTCAACGTACCGCCCGCAAGCCGCCTAATACCGTCAGGGAAGTCAAGAGTCGCCCCGAGCGGACGACAGGTGCAATATTTATAATAATAGGTAGAACTTCAGCAGGAGGGGGAGTCACGTGGCTAGTGCACAGGCTGGTCCCAGCCTCAAGGCACTGGAATTCGCCAATGATGAGGAGCCGCTCCCAGTTTCGTCCCTCCTTTGACAGTAGCTGGGACAAATCTTCACATTCTGACAGTGTTTGGTTTGGTGTTTTAAAACAAGCCTTGAATCGGCTGACAGCTTGTGAGCTTTCAGTATGGCATGCGCATTTTCTAGACAAAACAACGTCTTTCCTATCTGTCCTTCAGACCCTAGTGGCAGCTGCTTGAATTCTTCCTAAGGGTATGTCACAGTTTTTTAAGAAAACAGTGCATTCATCTATGTGTGATTTTTGAAATAAAGCTAATGGAGTTTATGCTGTAATATAGTAAGTTAGGTATGAGAACAAGTTAAAGTACAGTGTATTGTCTGCCACAGATGTACAGTCTTCTCAAACAGGCATTACCAGACAGGTGCAAGACTGAACTGCGATGTGACGCACACACACACACAACAATCAACTTCAAGATTAAAACCAGCCAGCAACGGCTACTATCAGTCACTATGTGAAGGCCGCACATTTTCCCACATATTCAGCCCAAACTGCCCCTGCCTCTGCCCCCACCCCTGTCCAACACACTGCACTTGTTTAGAGTTCAGTTTCACAGACACATATTCAAAGCAAAACATAGATTTTAGTCTTAACAAATATTCAAAGGAAAACATAGATTTTAGTCTTAACAAATCCCTCCTTTCACACCATTTCATGGTGTGAACAACTTACTGGGGATTATCCACAAACTCCCCAACCTCCATCTCATCCAATGCCAAACCCACCATCCCATCACCATCCTGCTCAGCAAAAGCAGCTGATAGGGTGGGGGAGGCATGGTTTCCTTAGTCCAGAGCTGTGGTGAGTCGGTTAGGCAAGGTCCTAAAGCAGGGGATGCAGCAGCAGCCACAGGTAGCTAGGATAGCTGAAAGATAGCTAGGGAGAGGAGGCAGGATACAATTAGCCCCTTTCCATTTGCCGAGATGCAGTGTTCATCCAATTCTGTAGGGGGTTGTTTAATTCCAAGTCTACGGCCATGTCTGTACCATGGTGCGTAAAACGGAGGAGAGCCCTAGTCACGAGCCATCAGGGCGTATTGCTGGGGATAAATGTACAACAAGAACTCCTATCTTATTACACCCACACCCTTTTCTGCCAGTAGGAGGTCTAGGGCGCTAGGTTCTGTGTGACCATAAGGATGTAGGGGCGAGCTGTTCGGATAGAGCCTGTTATGTTTCGATCTTGAGTGAGTTGGTAGGCGTTGGAAATTGAAATGGATGTAGTTAATCGATCCATTTTTGTTGGGAGTTACCATATCCAGATGGACTCAAATCCCGCTGCAACGATCACTAATTTATATTGGTCTGGAACACCCCGAGGGAATCCTATACCGTCTATGTGTGGGTGAGTCCTTATTTAAGTCAAAGTCGCCGTAGTTCTTCGTATTGGTGCTAGTGGGTGTTTCTGGGGAGAGAGGGATAGTCAGGGCATAGCCAATTGAACAAGTGTGCAGGAACCCTTCCACTTTGAAGGAAGGCAGTTCCATCAGCGTTTTCCTCCACAGTACCAGAAGGGTCACTGCAGGCCTCAGCTGTGTGGCGTTGTGCCCAGTCGGTAACATTGATGGTTAGAACACCAGGAGGACGGTATCGACCCCATCTCTCTGTGAGTTAGGTTACCTTTTTAGTCAGACACGTGTAATTTCCCTTTACTGGAGGTAAATGTAGGGGCAGGCGTGTTGTTTGGCGCAGGAAAGAGATGACTGAGAGTGAACAGTGGGCGGGACTGGCTCTTCCCACGCTGCAGCCCTTCATGCAATCAAAGCGGGTTGATCCGGAGTCTATCAGTAGAGGCGGGGTGGTGGTTAAGGTAGAGCCGAAGAACTGACTGCAGACTATACAATTAGTGAGGGTTTTGGGAACGGGCGGTAAAGTGGACCCATTTTAGCCATATGTTTTCATCATTGTATCAGTCTCTATTTCTACCACATCTTCCATGATATTTTAGTCATAATGTTGTACCGCAGAGGGCTGGGTGGGGATGGTAGTGGTGAGGTGGATTCGGGGGAGAGTTTGTGGAGCTAGTAGTAGGAGTTACCAGACGGGGAAGGGGAAGGCTGAGTTCTGGGGAGGAGGAGCAGGAGCGTCTACCTATTGATGCCCATTAGGTCCAGCTCCTGTCATGTCTACTCCTAAAACAAAATAATAAGGACTTGTTGGTGCTCTTTAGTCAATTTGCTATAGTGGAGATGTTTAAAAGTCTTCAGAGACTATTGTCGGAGACCGGCAGGCGTGATCCTCGGGTGAGGGTGATGTTTCTTTGGAGCTGTCCTAAGGGGGTTTGTGCATTGTATCCTTAGGTGTGTAGGGCCTGTGTTCCACAAAACGTGGCTCCAGCTGCCACACCACTGGTTTGAGTGAGTTCATTAGGGTGTCCGGGCGGGAGCACAAAGGTAAATGTCATATCCTTGGTAGGCTTGGGTATTTTCCACAACTAATGACGTTACATAAGTGAAGAGCTACGGTGGTGTGGTCTGAATGAGCAATGATCTGAATTTTAGCCTCGTAGAGGGGTCTTTTTGTGGAATAGATATTTGCCTACGGGCAGTGGTGTGGCCCTGTAGTGAGACAGGGAGTTGGGTGTGATTGGTCAGGGGTGGAAGAGGTAGAGATTGTCATCGGATGAGGCGTAGTTGTGGAGACACTTAGGCCCAGCTCCCATAGAATGAAGAGACCATGACACAAAAGTGATTAGTATAGCACACGCCAAAAACTGTCCGTTTCCCCAGGTGCCCCTCGGCGCCCAACTTGTAACCCGTTATACATGGTGTATGCTGAGGTGCGTAGCTGAGTTTAAAGTAAGGTATACCAGCTTATATTTAAATAATCAAGACAAGACATACAGATAGACCCTCCTTTTGTAGTCAGCGTATTACTTTAAGATTTTTGAGGAGGAGTCGGCCAAATCAATAGCTACTTCGTAAAGACCGAGAAGGTGGGTCAGTGGGTGCACAATGTGTGGTGGTGCGAAATTTGCTCCTGTTTCCTTTTCTCGGATGCATGTAGGTACACTCTGGCCTCCCAGGTCCTGTCCACTAAGTCGAGCCACTTTCTCTTGTGAACTTTGACCCTCACCCAATCACCGGTTTTACTGGAGACAGGAGTCTCGTGGGTGTCTCGAGCACAGAGCGTCCAGCAACCGCCTGGACCTGTGCAGAACTGAGCCTCAGTAGATTAGTCAAGGCTTTCGGCTGTAGTCAGTCAATTTCTCCTTGCATACATCAGCGGAGTCCATAACCAGGGTCTAGGAGCCCTGGCATGGGCGTCTGTGAAGCTCATGGGGGACAGATGGAGGTGTGACACCATTGGATGAACTTCTCATTGACATGAGCGCCAAGGGCAGTGCTTCTACCCATGTGGTGAGGTGTTGTGACATGCTTTGGCTATCTTCCTTTTTAATGTCTGGTTACTCTTTCTACCAATCCTTGACTGAAATTTGATATGCTGAACCAAATCGATCGTGATCCCTAGTGCTAGATGTTTGTTGGTGAGTAGGACCAGGTGTCTGATCTGATACTCAGAGAACTCCATACCTGGGTATGTTCATTTCTTAACCATTTAATCACTGCTGGCGTCCTCTAAATCGACGGGGTATTGCTTGAGCCATTTGAATATCTATACCACCATGCCAACATGTACCTATATCCCTGTATAGGAGGTCAGCCCATATTTGTGAAATCAATGCATATTTCTTTGAATGGCGCATCAGGAACAGGGGAAGCGACCCATGGGGCATTTATAGTTTTTAGGGTTGTGTGCATTGCATGTATCGCATTCGTGTGCAAGTTCTCTACCAGGGCTACCATGTATGGATGCCACCAGAGTGTTCCATGTTCCTCTGGTCATTTTCCTACTGCTGTGTGTAGGTCCATGGGCCTGTTTGAAGTATCTGGACTAGTTTGGCTGGGATAGCTAACTGTCCGTTGTACTCTCCATAGGCCTTTTATGTCTTTCGATGCTCCATGGTTCCAACCATTGGCTGTGTTAAATATGGTCCTCCTTGTTCTTGCATGGCAAATGTCATCTTAGGTGAGTGATGGTATGAGGTCTTGTGATATTACCATCAATTGTTTCCTGATAACCTCCTCCTGCCTGTTTGGCATGGCTCCCGCTGCATCATTCTGCATGCGATGCTGTTGGTGAGTCTCTTATCATCCTTCACACTTCATGACTGCAACTTGGTCTGGTCCCAAGACTGCTTTGATCAGTTCTTGTAGTGCAGCCGCATGTTTGACTGGGGTATGTGCGGCAGTCAGGAACCCTGCGTCTGATCCATTGAGGTCCGTCCACATGCTTATGGCCCCATGTCCATGGCTGAGTCTCTGTGTAGATGTTCACTTTTCTTCCTTCCCCCAGTTTCAAGGCTTCAGTGAGGCCCTGCTATCTCTCTGCTAGTTAGGCTGAGGCTGGCTGAGAAATGATGCCTGAGGTTCGAGTGAGTATGTTTTCCGTGTTCCACGGCGACGCGTAGAGCCATGTTTCCGTGTTCTCTTTTGTAGCAGCAGCCGTCGGTGAACAGTGTCAAATCAGGTTGTTCTAATGGTTAGGATTGGAGATCTTCTCTGAGCTTGATCTCTTCTTGGAGAGGCCTCACAGTTATGTGGGCGTGTGTGTCGATGTCATTCCATTAGCCATGTTGATGGGTTTGAGATTGAAAGGTGATGTGAGGCTGTTTGAGCACCTGGGAGATTTTTGATTTTCGGGCTGGTGAAAAGTAAATGCTTTGGGATTCAGAACACCCAGTGATGCCGTGAGTCGAGTTGACTTTTAGAGGGTGACACATAACAATGTGGCTACAGTGCACATGCTTGGCCTTTGTTAAGCGCGGCCATGTACCTGGCGCATGCAGTTTGTCCTCTTTCTATGGAGTCAGCCTGGGACATGGTACATCAGCACATTTCTCGTTCCCTCCTTTTTCTGAAACAGTTGCTTTATTCACCACCGCTCCTGTTGAAACATCTAAGTGAAAGTCTGCATCGTAATCAGAGTGAAGCCAAACTTGCGGCATAGACAGCGCCTGTTTGATGGCGGTAAAGGCTTCTTCTGCGGCAACAGTCCATTTCAGGGTGATGTAAGTTTCAGCTGCCCGCTGCAGCCACAATGTCTCTTAGAGGTTGTGTGGTCCACCGTATGGCGTAGTACGTGATTCTGGCTGTAACCAGTGGGGCCTAGAAAGGCCAGCATCTGTTGCACAGTTGTTGGTTGTCATGGTTGAGAATGGAGTCCTTTGTGAGTTATTAGCGTCACTGTTGGCGAAGTCATTCTTCCTAAGAATTGACGTTCTAAGCCTGCAGACTTGGACAGCTGTCCTTATTGACCTTGTATCCACAGGTCGCCAATTGGCGCAGTGCGTGCGTGGTTTGGAGGCAGGTGGTGATGTTGGGGGCTGCCAGTAACGGGTGTCCATGTGGGAGGGGCATAATTGCCCTCTGGCCAGGTCATGTCTTGTAGGTCCTGTTTGAGAGCCTATTAGAAAATCCCGGGCTATCTCCGGAATCCTTAGGGCATCTAAGGTAAGTGTACTGTTATCCTTGGTATGTAAATGCAAACATGGCTTGTGAGTCTGGATCCAGCGGGAGGCAGAAGAAGGCGTTGCTTCAAATCTACTGCAGACCATGAAAACTGGTAGAGGTGGGTTCAGGTTCTGTAGAGGCCAGGTAAGGATCGGGTACTGGACAGCCTGTAGGTTCTGTGGCGTCATTAGGCAGCTCTGAGGTCATGAACCATTCTCCATCCTACCTCCTGCTTTGGGGACTGGGAGGAGAGGGGGTGTTCCATGGAGACGCGTAGGGAGTATGACTCCGGCTTCCAGTAGGCCATCTATTGTGTTTTTATTCCTCCACTTGCTCCAGGTTGAGACGGTATTGAACCATAGAACTGGGGTATACCTGTATTTGATTTGGCTATTTACCTGATGTTACATGGCACATGACCAACGTGTGGTGTGATCCCATAGGATAATGGAATGTGGGTTAACATATCGGATGCATCAGGGTGGTCAGTGTATTTCTCTTCCATGATCCCTGTCCAAGGTCCTGTTTTTACTTAGATGCAGTGTTCTGACCCTTGTGGTGAATTTTCCACCTCAGAAGTCCACAAGGGAGACAAAGTTGGGGGCATGTGTAGGGTTCAGGCGATAGAAAGGGAGGTCTTCACCATAGGCCCCATGGATCCCCCAGCTTCGTATCCACCCCCATGGCCAGTGTGATGTGAGGTGCTGCCTCGTCCTGTAGTGCATGCAAAGACTTTATTTCTTCCTGAAAGCTTGCAATGTGCAGCAACTCCCTCCCGGTCCGTAAATGTCAGTGACTTGTATGGTTTCAGTGTCACCCTCCTTTCTTCCACTCCCATCCATCCTCGTATGTCTCATCCATCTGTCGCAGGTAGTTATGTGCAGTGTAAGGGGTCTGGGGGTGGGTGGTAAGGGTGTGAGTCATGAGCCATGGCTTCCATTCCATGAAACACCGATGAATTTCGGGTGTCAATTTGGGGGTGAGAGGAGTCTTGTCCAAAAACTTTGGTGGTCGGGACATCGGGGTGTATAGAGGGGGCCATGTACAGGATTCTGTGATGGAGGGTCTAGGTGTTTCCTCTCCTGGAATGTGATGGAGCCCGTCTTTAGTGCAGTAGATGGTGATTCCAGGTGCTGGAGAAGATCTCTTGCCAAGAGGTTGACTGGACAAGATGGGGCGTGGAGGAACTGATGTTAGGTTTGTTGGTTTTCATCCTGTACCGTTAGTGGAAGGTATATGACTGTGACTGTTTCTTTCCTGAAAAGCCAATGACAGTGAGATTTGTTCGAAAGTGGGTACTGGTCTGTATTTATACATGATATTGTTGCTCCCGTGTCGACCATGAAGGGGATGGGCTCTCCATTGATGTTACAGGTCACTATGGGGTCAAATTCGGGGGGCACAACGTGACCTGCTGTGGACACTGGGCAACTTCATTGGTCATACCCGTGGCCGTATTCCCAGGCGGAAGATGGCATCTGGTGTGGTTGCGGGGGCATGCTTCTCCTCTGCCTCGTCCTGGGGGGCCTCCGTGTGGGGCTTATCCTCTGTGGGGGCTGGTATTCCTCTTTGTTCCACATGAGGGCAGTCTCGGAGCCCAGTGGTCAGGTTGGCTGCATGAGCATCCGGTATAGGGAGGTCTCCTCTGTGCCTGACCTCTGTACTGACCACGGCGTACCCTCTCGTCTTAGTCGGAACGGAGGGGACCCTGTCCCCCTGATTGCTTGAGGAGGTCGCTGCAGGGCGACCGGGGTTGATTGACTCTTTCGGTTTTCATAGCCTGTGCTACTGCTCTATATCTCAAATGTAATCAGCATGACTGCCATTTGGTTAGGGGGCTTGTTTTCTTGTTGCTGTTGACGTCATGCCTCTTCCCTCTGCCAGTTGGGCCTTTGTTGGCTGTCTGGTAGAGCCTTGTCCTCGTCGGCCTCAGTTTTCCTGTCGCCGATATTTGGTGAGATTATGTGCCACAGTGCGTCTCAGTCTGGTTCGGTCTGGGTGTCCAGGTTGGAGACGATCTTCTAGGTTTTCTTGGACTGTTTCAGGAAGCCCACTCACCACCTGGCGGCGCCAAGAGAATAAGGGTGGTGTCAGTACGTCGTGTCTGGTCCCCATTGCTGCTTCCATCAAGGTTTGTTGGCCCCTGTCAGGTGGGTGTTCAAATCTTCCCCTTCTTTTAGGGCTGATGGAGCCTAAAGCCTGTGAGTCTAACTGTACAGGGTAAAGGGCCCTCTGTGGCATTGTGCAGTGGGCCTGCTGGAGTCGTCAGGGCTTCAGTCGGGAAGTCTGTCAACCCTGCTGCGTCATTGTTCGTTACAGACATGTCCCTCCTTGTCGTGTGATCAGTCCCTGTAGTCCTCAGAGGCTGGCGGGTGTATACGGCTATTAAGATCCTGGTTCACAGTCCAGTTATCGCCTTTTGTCAGTGGGGGAGGCTGTTAATTAGGCTAGTTCAAGTCAGCCATTTGGTATATGGTAGGAAAAGAGGTTGCCCCGAGGGCCCCACTCGCAGTGGAGCTTGAAGAGGGAGTTTCCACGGGGCAGGTTGCTGGGAGTCAAAAGGGTCTTTGGCCCTAGTGCGGCTGGCGGGGGGAGAGGGCATCGCAGCGGCCAGTGGTGGCGCAGCGTCATCTTCAGGAGTCAGGCTTCCCTCTACCATCCCAATGAATTTTCCTCTGATAGGAATGGAGGTTGGTTCTTGCAAATTGTCTTGATCCTGTAGCGGAATAGCTGCCTCCCTCCTTTGAGGGGTAGTACTCCTGGAAGGGGGAGGATAATTGGTTGCGGGGAAGGCATGTGGAAGATCAGGTCCGCTGGAGGTAGTTAAGTGGACCTGTCTGTTCTCTCTGTATGGGCTCCAGCGGGGTGTAGATGAAGCAATTGGGAGGTTGAGGTCCATATGCTGAGGGATGGCTGCTCCGCCCTCTTGACCTGAGTGGTTCTCAGATTCGGTCTCCTCTTCTGCTTCTCTTTCTAAGTCTTTCACCCGCTCAGTCAGGCACACCACGCGTTCCCTCAGCTCTTGATGAGCTTTTTCTGCTGCATCCATGACCTCACTTTCCAGGTTCACCTCTCCACTAGTGATGTGGAAAACAGGGGCTTGTAGTGGTGGCTTTGAGCTGCAACCAGTGTTGTCATATAGGGGAGGGTCGGGGATGACTGGGTACAGGCTGGTGGCTGGAGCAGGGGGTGCAGAGGGAGTGTAAGAGGGGAGGGCTGGGTTTGTGGTGACCGGAGGGTTTGTGGTACTGGGAGAGTATTTCTTCATCACGTTGGTCATGGCGGTCACTATCAGATATTTGTTCTGAGCCTTGTCCCATTTTGTTTTCTTCAGTCCCCAGGTGGACTTCCACCTGCACTAGTGTAGTCTGCAGCTGCCACTATGTGGCGAAAACTTTATCAGGCTTATTGTTTTCCTAAGGCAGGGCCGTCAGGAGCTCAGGGCCTCAAACTCTTTTAATGGGAATCCTAGATCTGTCCATTCTGCAAAGTATTCCGAATTTGTTTTCTTGTGGATTCTCGATCTTTTACTAGTACTGCTGGCTAGCCTGCAACACTATGTCTGCCCAATGCTTTGGGGGTGGTGAGGGTCGGGGCAGGCGCGGCCATGATTCGGGATAAGCATGCTTTTAATTTTAGTTTATTTATCTATTTATATATACCTATATAAATTTATTTATTTATTTGTTTGTTTGTTTGTTGGTTTATTTATTTGTTTATTTATATCGCCAGCACCGCACCCTTATCAATACATCAGTATTCCAAGCAGAAGGTACAGCCACAGAGGAAACCAGATCCTCCAATTGTCAGCCACCTGATGTTTTCCTGGTGCTGCATGACAACGTTGCTGTATTGTAATGTCTGTATCAAGGGTGTGTATCTCCAACTGTAAAAAGTTCCCCAATGTCTCTTAGTGGGAAAAATATATATTTTTTCTCAAAATCAAAAAATAATCAAAAATAATCAAAATCAAAAAATTAATAAAAACAACCAATTAAAAATAAAAATAAAAAACACAAGCCAATCCAATGATGTCAAACCAGTTGCCAACCCGAAGCTGTAATGTCCTTAGTCTCCCCCAGGTAGCGTCATGTTTTGTATCCTAGCTGCCAATACCCTTTATCAGCCCCCAGATGTGAGGCGTACGCATGGTTGTACTTTATTTTGTATCCGCCACAGATACGTCCATAAGCTCTATTTTTCTTATTTAGTTATTTATTCTGTCTCTGTCAATGGAGTGACCTTCACTCTTGTTATCTCCTCTAATTTGGTTCTCTCTAGTTTTCCCCATGCTTTCATTCACATTTGCTTATCAAACTTGAGTGCTGTACCATAGTTCCTTTACATGAAGTTCCTTAGGACTACTCAGATCAGTTCCATTACCCACACATATTAGTTACCTTAAGTTCTTTAATCAATCTCCAAATCGCTATTGTTTAGTATTTAATAGAAATACACACATTTCAGACCTCTATACAAATCTTATATTTTTTATGTTGTCAGTTTTTGGTCTCTGTCTGATCTTTTATTCTAGTCAGTGTTTCATCTGTCAGTCCTCGTAACATGTTATGGTCGGCATCTTTTAATTTGTGCCCGATTCAAACAGCGGTGTGTCTGGCTAGTTAAGCTCCTCCTTTCGTCAGTGCGGTAGCCCCTTCCTCCAGTTCACCTAATCCCAGATTAGGTTGCCGCGAGATACAATCTATTGCATGAATCGTCTATCTTTTCTCCAATCTGAATTAGTTTTAAGGGTTTTGTGCGTCACAGAGTGTAGGCGCCCGTCAGCAGGTCCTAGACCTCGCTTTTGATCTTGTTTTTCTGAGCCAAGACAGGGTCCCGGACCCACACAAGATCCCTGACCTTTCACAGAGTCCCAGACCTCTATTTATTTATAGCCCCTCATTGCTTCCATAAACACAGAACCATTAGTTTCCTCCTTTTCTCCTCCAGCACACTCTGATCTATATCAATGCCTATATAACTAATGCAGATTTGTTTTAACAGGTTTCTCACTTACCTTTTCAGGTTAGCGCCTTGTAGTATGTAGAGATCGATTGGGCGGCCTCGACTTTGGGTTCCGGCCTTTCTGGTCAAAAGTTCCCTACAGGATCACGTCGGGGGTCACCCAAATTTTGTCGTGTTCTTTTTTCCTTAGGTAGAGATGGTAAGTCGGTCTAGTTCAAAAAGTATTATTTAGAAGCAATGAACAGCTACTACATAGCTATAGGGCACTCAGCGTACCGCCCGCAAGCCGCCTAATACCGCCAGGAAGTCAGAGTCGCGAGCGGACGGCAGGTGCAATATTTTATAATAATAGGTAGAACTTCGGCAGGAGGGGCAGTCACGTAGCTAGTGCAGGCTTCAATTCCAACCTCAAGGCACTGGAATTCGCCAATGATGAGGGCCATCCCCAGTTTGGTATTAGCTGGAAAATCTTCACATTCTGACAGTGTTTGGTTTGGTGTTTTAAAACTGAAATAGCAGATCGGCTGACTGTGAGCACACAGTATGGCGTCGCATTTTCTAGACAAAACTGGCGTCTTTCCTCTTGTCCTTCAGACCCTAGTGGCAGCTGCTTGAATTCTTCTAAGGGTATGTCACAGTTTTAAGAAAACAGTGCATTCATCTATGTGTGATTTTTGAAATAAAGCTAATGGAGTTTATGCTGTAATATAGTAAGTTAGGTATGAGAACAAGTTAAAGTACAGTGTATTATCTGCCACAGATGTACAGTCTTCTCAAACAGGCATTACCAGACAGGTGCAGACTGAACTGCGATGTGACACACACACACAACAGTGCTTCAAGATTAAAACCAGCCAGCAGCAGCTACTATCAGTCACTATGTGAAGGCCGCACATTTTCCCACATATTCAGCCCAAACTGCCCCTGCCCCCACCCCTGTCCAACACACTGCACTTGTTTAGAGTTCAGTTTCATTGCCATCTTCACAGACACATATTCAAAGAAAAACATAGATTTTAGTCTTAACAAATATTCAAAGGAAAACATAGATTTTAGTCTTAACACTGACCAATATTGAGCAGCAGGAACAGTTCACTTTCTGATGCACGAGCTCTCAGGCTTGACACTCAGGCCATTGAAGCGCACACTGAGCGCACACCAGGCAGCTCGTAAGCGCTGGATCCGGTGTGACGATGGCTATCAGTACCATGGCAAGAGAGGGATTGTATTTGCTTCTACCAATCCGAACATGCTAACACGAGCAGAGAAAACCCTTTCTTTCCGTCTTCTTCCATGCCGTCTCCTCCTCAATAACTGCAGCCATCTCTGCGCAATCATGTGCCGATTAGCACCTACCTTTCAAACATACTAAATATAGACGCAGTCCCAACCACCTCAATTTTTTTCAGGCTTTGTAAATCACATTGCGTTTGCTAAATTAAAGTATTTGCATCTACTCCTCCCAATATTTTGCGCACTCAGGTAGAAACGCTGAATATTGCATATTCATTAGGGTGAACGTACTAAATGGACAGCGCACGTTATTCTGCACACTGAGGATTGCGCACCGTTAGTAGATCAGCTTGCAGTTTTTTTTGCGTGAAATGAAGTTTACACACGTTTTTGCACGCGAAAGCCTTTAGTAGATCAGGCCCATTATGTATTATGAGCAGGGGGTCACTATAAGTCAGTACATACTTGTAGGTATAGACATTAAGGAATGACACACATCAAAGGTCAGGTGAAGAGCATCTTGTCAAATGTAAGGATGCGGAGCCACAAGCCACCAGCCAGACCTTCTATTCCGATATTCCGGTATTTTATCCATTTTGTCCATCTTGTGAGGTATAGATAATTTCTCAATCTTTATTGAAGCGTTAATCTTTCCATCTCATGAATCTCTATAACGATTTCGAGTCAATTATCTACTGTCTGTGGGTCACGTTTCAACCATTTATGTGTGATGGATTTCTTTGCTGCTACAGTCAGTATTTTCAAGAGATATTTATTGTGTCCAGTTATTCCTTTTGGGGTCACCCAGGTGAAGTGACATGCATTCCAGTGGAATCTGTCTACCAAGAATATGTTGTATGTTTCTCCAAAACATTTTCCCAAAAGCATTGTATCTTTGGGCAATTCTCAAAAATATGGTGGTGATATGGCTCCTCATCCCCACACCTTCTCCAACATTTACGATCTGTCTTTATTAGGTGTGTTTTCATTTTAGGAGTGGTAAAATAACAGGCCAGGTTCTTCCAGTTGATTTCTAACCAATACATAGAACAAGAGGTAGAAAAGACAGTGTTACACATGTTACGCCATTGTTCATTGTCTATTTTATTGTTCAGTTATTTTTCCCATTTGTCTTTAATATAAGTTGTAGTGTTCCTTCTACCCCTTGTGATTCCCTGATAAGGTTTTGAAACTGTCGATTTAGATTTATCCACCTATGCCAGGGGTCTTCAACGTTTTTCAGGCCAAGGACCCCCAAGCTGATGGAGAGATGGAGAAGGGATCCCCTACTATATATATTGTATAAAATTGTATTTTATATTAAACTGGGCCTAGTGCCATGTATAAAAATAGCTACCCTGTTATTGTGCGTTCAATACTCAGCTATTCAAATAATACACAGGTTCATATATTCATGTTTTTATTTTAAACATGTGCAAGGTATAGGAGCTGCAGATTGTGCATTGCTGACTGAAAGATAACGTCTTCTGCCTCCATTTATCCGTTCGCTACAATATGTTGGATTCATGTTGATGTGTATTTAAAGACATTTAAATTTGTGGAAAAAATATAAAAAATATAAAGAATTGTCTAATCAACCAAAAATTCCGCGACCCCCTTGCAGTACCTCCGCGGACCCCCTTGGGGTCGCGGACCCCCTGTTGAAGACCTCTGACCTATGCTTTAACTATTAATTGTATTATTTAATTAGGATCTGTAGTTACTTGTAGTCACTTTTTTACTAATTTCCTTTAAAGAGTATTGGCGTAGCTGTTGGTATCTAAAAAAAATCATGTTTTTCAAAATCCAATTTTTCTCTAAGCATTTGAAAGCTTTTTAATGTGTTGTTCTCCATTATATTGCAGACAGCAGTAATACCCTTATTCATCCAGTATTTAAATCTAGAGTCCGTGCAATTTGGTATAAAATCTGTGTCATATGGAACCCATCTAAGTTTTTTTAACTATGTCCAAAGATTTAATTGTTTAATCATTTCAAACCAAGTGTGTAAGGTAAATGAGGTGAGAGGGTTTAAGTGGTCTTGATACATTTTAATTAATTCATAATCTCCAATCATTGCTTGGACTGGGATACCTTTACATTCTACTTCTATCACCTTCCATTTTGCCTCGTATCCTTTATCACACCAAAGAACAACAATTTTTAATTGGGCTGAGTAGTAGTAATCCTTAAGACATACCACCTCCCTCCTTACTGATGGTTAGCGTACTATATTTAATCCTTGGTTTCCTTCCTTTCGAAATAGATCGTGAAATCTGTTTGTCCCATTTATGAATTTGACTTGTTGGGGCTGTAATTGGTAGGGACATAAATAAATATAACAATCTAGGTAAGATTGACATTTTAATTACAACAATTCTTGCACTAAACGTTAGTAGGGATGCTGATGAAATATGAAGATCCTCTTTGATTTTCTTATTTAATGATTCATAGTTTTTTTTATGTAAATCTCCAGGAGAATGTGTGAGACAAACTGTAAATGACCTATTAAACATTTTTTCATTAGAATGTATTTTAGAGATATATAGATATATATTTCTGAATTCTGCGTTAATTTTGTCCGAACAGATGCACTATTGGTATTTGATGCATTTATTTTGAAATGGTGTTGACGGAAGGAGAAATGCTATACTTTTATTTTGAAAAGGTAGTTCCGAAAAGAAAAGATGATAAAATGGCAGGTGGGCCTCGTTGTTGAATGAAAAAACATTACCTTTAGTTGTTTAGCACCTGGCCGATAAAGGCACAAGGTTTGTGTATATTTGGTTTCTTATTGTCATTATTATAGACTAAATTCTAAACGTCCTTTTGCAGTTTTGCTGAGTGTAAGGACACGTGTGTGTGTGTGTGTATTAAATTTACAATATGTGGGCCAAAGTATGCTCATACTGAGACTGCATCATTCACACTATTAATTTGTCATGTTTACGATAATATGATATGGGGTTTATAAAGTGAAAAATAATTTCATTTAAGTTGAATATGTTTATATGCAGCCCTCTATTAAGAGTTTATTTTGTTAAGATAAATAGCTATTAAGTTCATAGGGATTTTATATTTGTGTAAATTCATGTTAAAGTCAAGCCTTATGAAGGACAATCTAAAAGACAGTTGGTTAATAATATCACAATTTTAGAGGACTATACAACTCGTTTATAAGTATATAAGGGAAGTAATATTTGTTTGTTCCTCCTAGCTCTTACGGTGTGTTCACACTTATCACAGCATGTATGGAGATGGCAATAAAGGGTTGTGAATCATCAGTAAAAAGAGAGTCAGACCATCATTCAGCCCGGGATGCTACACAAACCTCCAGGTATTTAATTGTGTTTTGATACCAGTCAATTGGGATTCTTTCTTTAAGCTCAGATGATGGGTTATAATTAAATTAGGTTGGTCAAACAATTACAATTTTTAATCAGATTAATCACAGTGTTCAAGAATCTCAAGCCCAAATTTTCATTCTATGAGACCGGTAGTGGGTGGAGAGAATTACCTGTCACAGGGGAGGAGACTAGAGAAGGGGAGGGTATATAAGGGCTGGGTGTGTCCTCTTCAAATCCCTTTGTTTGAGACCATGCTGACACACCAGTAAGTTTGTCTTATATGATTTGAGTATGTTTAAACACAGTGCATCCTAATTTAATTTATATCTGACTTAACAGACAGCTATTGTTACCAAGCAGACAGAACCAATAAAGAGAACCTGTAAGTAACTTGTTTAAATTAATAGAAGTGGTTTATTGTTCTGTATTTAATTATATTTTTCATGAACAGGACCAAAGAAAGGCCTGAAGTATAACTTCTTAACCTAGAGGATGAATTAATATGTAAGCAACCGTTGGAACTTTTGTTGTTGTATTTATTGTGTTGGCATGGGAAAATATTGAGTTGTGTTTTGTTCATTGAACAGAAATCATCCTTTACACCATCCTTCCTACCCTTCCTCCATCAACCTCACCACTAATAAATGGTTAAATGGCTCTTGGATCCTTGTGTTTGAATGTGCACAACAGCTAGAGGTTCTATGGTCCAGTAATACTGAACAACTGAATCAAATAGAATTTATAGTCTTTTTTTCACACAGAGTAGCTGTGATTAATCACGATAATCACCATTTCTAAATGCACGGGAGATGGGGAAATTTAAACTCCAGGAGAACAGCAGAAAAATCTAAACTATGGGATGCATATTTGATTATTTATATCGCATATAATTTATATCGTTTGAAATCGATTTTAAGTGTTTTCTTGCCCAAGCGAAAAAAATAGAACATACGCCGAAACTATCGCTGCGTTTCGCTGCCGTTGTGAACACCCCAATTGATTAGCATGGGCACCGAAAAGAAGCAGAACAGAACAATAAGGCAAAAGGGCGTGATAAAAGGTCAGATATAGCTTTATTTAAGTAGTCATTAGCATTACGGGGGGAGGTGGGGTCCTAGCCCAGGAAGAGGTGGAGATGTGTGTGTATACATGTTACCTATTTAGTCAGTGATATCTTGTGAGAGCAGAAGGCATATTGTTCATACTTGCTGTCGATGGAAATCTTTGAGTCGGTCTCCGTCCTTTCTGCTCCAATGTGCGCCTTGTGCGAGTCTCTTTTCCCAGTCAGTGTCAGCTGTCTGCGGCGGGTCTACGGACAAGCCTCTACTTCTCATGTCCTCGGTCACTTCTTTTCTTTGGTGTCATATCTCTGGAAGTTGACCAGTATGGATCTTGCGACGGTTCCATCTTGAGGTTTAAGGCAGACAAATCGGTGGGCTCGTTGAATTTGTAGGTCTTCGTTGCTGTCGAGTGATAACTCTGTCTTCAAAAAGTTATCCATGAATGTTAACATTGAGCTTCCTTCTGCCTCTTTCTTAATGCCGTGTATATGGATGTTGTTACGGTGCAATCTTCCTTCTAGGTCCATGACGTTTGCTTGCAGGAGTTTCTGTTTTAGAGAATGAAGCAGAGCATCCCTTAACTCCGTGTTAGCTGTTTCTGTTTCTTCTACCCAGCAGATCGACTCACCAGCATCCACAATATCAACCCTGGCTTAATATGTTGGCTGGTTGACTTTTTAACTGACAGATCTCAGAGGGTGAGGGTAAATGGTGTTTTATCTAATGTCATTTTATTTTCCACTGGCTCCCCTTAAGGGTGTGTCCTCTCACCGCTTTTATTCATTTTATACACTAACGACTGACAATGGATTGTGAATCATGGTGGCATTTGATTTTGGTGGTGGATCCTGATTGTGATGGCAGCGGATTGTGGACTATACAACAAGACTGCTTGGTGTTTTTTTTAACTGGTATGAACACTCTTTCTTGAATATTAGTGTCCAAAACTAAAGAAATGATAATCGATTTCAGGAAGGAGTTGGCTAATTACACTCTACTTTAAATGTAATAGCTGCTGGACTGAGGAGAAGGCTGACAGAGACACACATGGAGGTGGTAATTCCTGCTAAATAATAAATGGTAAATTATGCTTCAGAGCTAGCCTGCTCTGTACCAGGATAACTGTTCGGCTATGTTTAGCTGTTTCTATAAAGAATGTCAGATGAGCAAAATCAACAACTCAAAAGACAGTTCTTTCCTTAGGTTTTGGCCACCCTTACTATAATTTCTGTCACAATCTGAGCAAGCATGATTTTTCAGTAGTTCCATGAAACATCCATCTAGGAAGAGTTTTATTCTATTGCAGGTAGGTGCAGTTCAAATAAATGTACAGTAGTTGTAGGCTGACACGTGTCTGACTTAACATAATTCCCTCCTTCAGGCTTCCCAATCTCCTGGGTACCATAGACTGCACCCATCTGCGTAAATCTAGACCCCAGCTGGACCTATGGAGGCAGACTATGTAAACAGAAAATCTTTCAGCATAAAGGTACAGGTATGGATTGTGGACAACTGCTCATATACAGTCAGAGTAGAATAAAAGGATCTGGATAAAAAACAAAGCTTCTTATTTCAGTTGATGAACTTTTTATTTCTGGCACTTTTTTGCCTCTAGGTTTGTGAGAAGAACAGTTATGCCACAGAAACATCCTGGTGCAGAAACACAAATCTCATTACCGTCCTGTTGCATACTACTCATCATGCTTGAATCCTGTTGTTGGTGTGGTATATTCAGCTAACATAGATTGTTAATGACATGTTCATGATTAGGGGGCCCCTCGTTTCCTGACTCTCAGATGAATCTAATTATTATTCGATATGATACTCGTTAAGTTCTCTGTGACCCGGAGAAACTCTCTTTGACCTGTTAGATAGAGGGGTTTCCATCTTTAAGTAGGAAGCATGTTTTGTATTAGAAGCCCCTATGTATGACGTCATTTTATCTTATTTCCTGGGTGGAAACAACTTCCCTATATGAAGGCTTGTCCGGCACCGGCGAGGTAGACTTCTTCATTGGCCGAGAACGTCTCCGGGTATACCTAGGTACCTGTCCTGACCTGTAACTTCTGTGTAATAAACCTTATTATCCAAGCAAGAACGGTGTCCGCGGAGATTCCTTCATCATCATCTTCAACATCACTGCTGCTTAAATATACGACATTTGAATGATCGACTGTCTCAGGGCTGTATCCGCTGTTGCTCTCAAGATAAACATTTTTTTTTAAAAAGATTTAAAAAGGAAAAAAGAAGAAAACAAATTTCTCCCATTGTTTTGGATCATATTTATGTGGTTCATGTTCCCCATTCAGTGTTGCATAGCTTGAACATTTCTGCTACTCAGCACATGAAAGCAGCTTGTCAATTTGGTTATTAAATGCTAATTCTCCAGCCCCCACCTTAAATTAAAGCGTTCACAATTTCTAAACCCAGACACTCTTATAACTGTGATGGATGAAAATGATGAACAGGATTGTGTTGTCGTTATTGAAACACCAATACCAAATTCTGATATGATTCTGTACATGGACTGGTCAGGAAGCAGACCGTCTGACACAAAATATCTTGCTGGCTACACTAATAACTAATTAAGAAGTGTTGGAAGCACAAGCATTAAATTCTGGTACCTGTGCTCAAGCCGCGGTATTATACACCCTTACAAGAACTTGCATTCAGGAAAACAAGAGAGTTGCAACCATTTAAACTGATTCTAGATATGCTTTTGGATTTGATCTAAGTAAATTATAAAGAGAAGTGGTTGTCTAGTCTGTCCGTGATCCCTTTTGATCCCGTTGGACCCATCACAGGTGGGAAAAGAGGGATCAATAAGATAATAAGATCACAATGGTTTGCACCAGACATCACACATGTTTGCACACTTTAGTGGAAAGATGCATTATTTTTCAGCAAAATAGAGAGTACAGCACAGTGAAATGTGATCATTTGTTTTACATTAATTGGGTCCTTTTATAAATATGGAAATAGATTTTGTACATATGCAAAGCTGTTAGATTTACAAATACTTGCTAGATTGTAAACCAGGTTGAAGCTTTCCCAACTAGGAGACGGGATGCAAAAAAGAAAAAATTGTCATTAAGTGCCCTGAAGTGGATGCCTTTAGCTATAAATAGCTCAGATCAGGTTGAGAGAATGAAATCCACAATAAAAGAAACACTGACCAAAACGAGGATAACCACTGATTTGAAGTGTCCACATACATTGCCTATTGTGCTTTATTCCATTCAAAGCACACCTAGCGCAAGCACACCTTTGACACCACATAAAAACTCTGCTTTGGACTGATGGGTATGTGAGAGAATCCTAATAAAACTAACTAACTAAACAACCTAAACTGGACCTTGTTTCATTTACAGGTATTAAGTATACTGCCAAAACTTTCAGATGAACTTATTTATCCCTTTCATGTAGGAGATTATGTATTAATCAAATCTGGAAAAGTGTCCCATCTCATATAGGTGGAAAGGCCCATTCCAGGTGCTGTTAACAACCAGAACAGCCCTTAAGGTCCAAGGCAAAGCAGAATGGATCTATGCTTCAAGATACCTGCTAGCCCTTCCCCGAGACGCCCATGAAGAAGGAAACGGGGAGGTTCTTCATCCTTCTCCTAATGATTGGTCTCAAGAGGAGGAGCTATTTCTGGTAAATAAAATGTTCCACACACAACAAACAATATTCAAAGTGCACACAAATAGAATAAAAAGAGCTAAATGAACTGCTGAGCAGAATAACTGATGACAATCAAACTGACGTGGTTTAGAGGGGACGAGACGAACAAAGCAGACTGTCATGGTTATGACTTAACTATTTATTCTTTCATGAATTGAGTTTTCAGTTTGATTATTACCTCCTTGTGTTTCATGTCTATCCCTGTGTTTATGTTTGTATTTGACCTGTTCCTGTGTTTCATGATTTCCCACTGTGTATCTTTGTGTTTCATTCTGTGTTTAGATTTATGTTTTCTCCCTGTGTTCTGTTCCCTGTTATATTTTGTAGTTTCTGCTCCTTGTGAGTTTTCCATCTTGACTTCCTGTCTTTGTCCTGTTTCCCGCCCTTGTGATTGTCTGCACCAGTCCTCATGTGTTCCACCTGTGTTCAATTGCCCCTGCCTTCCCTGTGTATATAAGTCTCTGTGCTTCCCTTTGCCAAGTGCCTTTTGTCTCGTATTGCACGCAGCGTTCCAGCGATCTCACCAAATCTTGTCTCATCTTATGTGTTCTCGACCACGTTTGCCTGGTGATTTTGACCCCGTGTATCGAACCCTGCCTGGTAATAAAGACCCCTTCTTTTTAAAAATTGAACTCTGTCTGTGAGTTGTGCTATTGGGTCCCAGTTCTAGGACGAAACCTTACACAGACATTCACTTAAACCATGCACCTCTGAGGTCCCTATGAGCAAAGAGAAACACGCAGATAATGACCTTTGAATGGATCTGTTAAAATATGCTGAGTTTGATGCATTCGCCAATGTTTAATCCCATTCTTTTAATAAGGCTGATTACAGACCTCCAAGTATGTAAGTGTGGCTGATGAGATACCAGACCCAGAGCCTGACACTGATTGGGTGCTTCTGAGTTAAAGGTAAATTTAATTTATCTTTCTGAGAAGGGCCATCCATGTTTGTTTCAGACAGTGAATTTTAGTCTAATAAGTGTGCCTCTGTTGCTTTAATCTCCTAGAGAATTAAGACATTCTAAATGATATACAGGACTGTTACCTTTTTGTAATTAATTAACAATTTGTATTTAATTAAAATATTTAATTCCCAGTTTTACTTTATGTTTGAACTTGTTTTTTGTTTTAAACAATTTTAGTGTTCCTATTTGATGTAATTATCCAAGCGTTCTTTTCCCAAGGGTGTGAAGGTCTAAAGCTCAAGGTCAGTTTGTAATTGTCCCAATAATTTTGTAATTGTAAAATATGATTAAAGATTCAATTAGAGCAGGGGTGGGGAACCTCTGGCAAGACTGTTTGATCAGAGCTGCGAGGCAATTCATAAACACAAACACACACGATAGAGGAAAAGCTGGAATACTAACCTAATACATCCCATCAATGTTAATTGAGCTGGTAAGATATATCCTGTGCCAAATGTTTAATATTTATTCAAGAGCAATATTTGTTAGCAGGGTTAGAGAGTCCATTGTATCTGTTTTAGTTGTGAGTGGTTTATTTTATCTGTTTTATTCATCAAGGATATTTTAATATTTCTTTTTTAAATTCAAATGTCAGATTGAACATTCTTTACAATTAAGTGAATTGCTTTTTAAAAAGGTGAACTTGCATGATTATGTTATAATACTATTATTTTATCAGTTGTTTAAAATGGTTTAAAAGGTTGAGACCTTGTGAATCGGGATTGATTAATAATAAACAAAGACTTAGTATACTGAAGAAAAATCGAGTGACGCTTACTTAAAAAGCAAGAACATTAATCAAGTAGAGTGAGTAAATGTATTCATCTGTTTAAAGTCTATCAGGATCATATTTTCTTAGAAATGTATCATAAAAGAAAAAATAGTTGTAGTTGAAAATTTGTAAAAGTTGGAATGATAATCCTGCTAGGATGGAATGCATATCATTCATAGTCACCTATCCATGGTGGTGAACCTCTACGTGTGTAATGTACATGGGTTGAAGACTTTACAATTTGTTAATATGATGATGGTTAATGTGATTCATTTTTAAGCGTTCGAGGCCAGAACCCAAGCACTAACCGAAGTTTAATGCCATGGTATTGGAGGTGTTAATGGAAGAGGCAAACAAAGTGGTCACCTCTGATGGTGATGAACTGTTTCCTGAATTTAAAAATTCTTTGGCATTTCTGTTTACTTCAGAAAAATGGCGAGTGTTACTATGTTGTTGAAGCTGGTAGATGTTGAAGAGCAATTAATTTTTCTTAAAGAACTGCAACGAGGAAAAGGACAGCTGGTAAAAAGGTTACGGAGCCCGCCTACGTGTAGGACAAATTTTATTATATGACCACGACATAATAACGCATTGGGAACGAGATAAATAACTTGGGGCCAAGAGATATGATTCTGTTCTTTACTAACAAGACCTGTCAAACTGAACTGAAGAAGCCTCTTAGATGAGAGATGAAAAGTTTTACTTAATCAAATGATGTAGCCTCTATAATGGGCTTTAGTTTGACACACACTGGCTGTGCTAACTCTGAGGCCACACTGTGGTGGAAACATTTGCAATTACTAGTCAATAAAAACATATGGACCTATTTTCGCATTTTGTATTTTGACAGGATGCGCTAGGTGCATCTAGAAACAGGAAGAGATTTAGATGTACTGAGTGTGTTATGATTGACTTAGTATGGATTGACTTAACCAACCAGACATTGTTTCATATTTCCCTTATCCATCCCTTTAAGGAGAGTGAGCAACAGTGTAGTGTCATTTTGGTTAGGGCTGAAAGAGAGAGAGAGAGGGGAGGGAGGGAGGATTTATATATTTCATGTCTGTAAAGACAATTGTCCTCCTCAGAGACCTTCCAACAATCCATACCAAGCTCCATGGGATCCAATTTGTTTTGTTTTGCTCCATGGGATTCTCTAAGAACGGTGATGTCAGTTTTCAAAGGAATGAATTGGTCAGAGGGCGGTCCTTTTATACTGCTTGATCTCTTATCTCCAACTTAAACTGCATAAATTACCATGGTGATTTAGACCGATACGTAGTGAACGAGCTTCGTAGGACTGAAAACCCTCCTTCCTAGTACGCGGCCCTGTACCACGAAGCCGGATTTGCGCTTATCAGGGTAACTTAAGGTTAAGTTCGGGGTTTCCGGTCCAATGAAATTCGTTCACTTCATGTGTTTGTGTGTATGAACAAAAGCAGTAATATTATTACCAGGTTTGCCCAGTTAAATCAGCAATCTGCAATGAAATGTCAAAAGTAATCCCTATGGAAATGACTAATTTGCCTTCTAATCAATAAGCACATTTTATAATAAATTAGCTTGCCCTCCCTGTGGTAATTATATCTTTTGATATATAATAAAAAATGTCCATTACAGATTACAATAATTTCCTATTCAATAATGAACATTTTGTCCTAGTTATGATAGATACCTAGATTATAATAGGTTATATTCCAGGTGCAAGTGAGAGATTATGCCAAATTCATTCTCAATAAACCCAGATTAAGTGTATTTCAATCAGTATTAACAGTAAAATACTAAGAGTCAATACAAACATAATGTTGGGGCCTGGTCCTTATTTAGGAAAAATTTAGAATACTTTTTCTAAATATTGGTGTTACATGTAATTTAAGAGTGTGTATTGGATGCCACCTAGTGTCCAGAAATGCTAAACTTGTGTTCTTATGTGAAGTAGGACTGCTGCTCCTCTCTTTGTGGACCTTTTTTATTTGTGTGTGTGTGTGTGTGCGCACACAAGCAAAATAACTGAACAATGTATGCTCAAATACTAACCCATAGTAACACAACACTTTTTCCTTGCTATTTCTCGTGCTTACTCATTACGTCTGTGTTTTATGTCCCCTTTTCCTCTTTTGTGTTGTATAGGTAATGCATTGGCTATGCTGGCATAGGTGGATACATAACAGATATCAGTAACACAACTTTAATCTTTAGTTGTTTAGTTGTATGTAAACAATATTTGAAAAAACATTTCTGTTATGACTAATCTCTACACCATCTCTCCTCACTAGTTTCTACACCTAAATATTGTCTGTGGAAAGTACCGACATTTAGCAACAGCCCAGGTGTATAAGAGTAATGAAGGGTGGAGAAAAGGGCATGAATCACAAGTGATGACATTTTCCTGTTAGTCCCCAGGCCATAAGAGCTAGTAACTCGTCAGGAAGAAAAAACCTGCATGGCTGCATTCCACACTAAGCTTTTCCTCCAACACATTGTGGAAACAGGGTGTGAGTGATGTTGTGAAATTTGGGAGAAAAAGTAATAACTGTCTAAAACAAATTCCAAATGCCATTTTTTTTTTATAGGAAAAATGTGCCAACATCATAATCTGGTCTTGGACCTTACGATGAAAAGTACCTTGAGATGATAAAGTATAAATATAATATGAACAAAGTGTTTTCTTTTCAGGTTCTTTCCTGGCTGTTAGTTGCATCGCTAATCTTTGAAAAGCAGAAAAATCATTTCACTGGAAGATCAAAATACGTTTTGTAGTATTTTGACAGTACAAAAGAGCCTCTGTGTTTTATAAGGATGTAGATGGGCTTTGCAACTGACATCACCAGTGACATGCAAACACACGCAGGTAGAAAGTGTGGGGTATGTATGTGTATTTACGATTTTTGCTTTTGCATCATAGTTTACGCTCTACACAAAGACAGGGAACAGAGAATGCCATAGGAAGCTGTTTTTAAATAAATCTGTCCAATCTGTGTTTTGTCCTAGGCTGATTAACTTGTATTTATTTAGCAATAATCAAACATCTAAAAACAATTACATAATATGTAACCATATAATATATAAATGTTATAGAGTAATACAGAGTAATATCACAGACACAGATAAGGTTGGTTACATATTAGGGGGTAACTGAGTGCAGTGGAACAAAAAAGCCTGATAAAGACGTCACCTTTTGTTAGTTTGGCTGTTGACTGATAAAACTGTCCACAAAAGTGACACCTTGTCGTCTAACACACACACACACACACCTTTGAGAGAATGAGAAAAAAGATAGGAAACTATGACACACTATACAGGATAACACTATAATTTGCTGAAGAAAATAGAAACTAGTAGTTTGAACTACTTTCATAATTTCTGTGCCAAGTAAAGTTACTCTAACACATTACAGATTACTCCTATTTCATTTCAATACATTATTTTTTTACATCAAGCCATAAAAGCTAGTTGACTCAAATACAAATATAATCTCACTCTAGTTGATGGTTTGAAAGATACAGAGAGAACAGAGAGAAAAGCAGGTTTGTTTTGTTGATCAAGTTCTCAGAAAAGCAGAGGAGGAGGCAACCGGGATGAAGGTGTGGTCAGTTTCAGGTGGAATTCCCCTGAACTCACCTGAGTCCGTCCCCCAATCCTTTAAAGAAGTATAAAGATCCTCAGGTGTAGAAAGAGAAGATCACTGATACATGAACAATAGAATAGAAATTATACAACACAATTTCCCAGTACGGATTTTCTTGGATCATTGTAACTTTGCATCATATTGTGACTTGTGCTATCAGGTAAAGGCAATTTTACGTAACTATTTAACTGAAATGTTAGAGCGGTCTAGTGGAAATGTACGGCTTATGTTACAAAGCTAAATGAATTAGAACTAGCTCTTTTAATTCAAATGGAAAGTTTGACATCCAAATGGTGGGTAAACAAGTTTTGTCTCACATGTTTCTCAGAATCTCCATGTCATCACCGTGCCTCAGCAGCATCCTGACTCATGCCAACCTTACCATGTATCAGACTGGTATCCCTGATGTACTGCAGCAGGAACCCAGTGTGCTGCCCAGCATTAACACTCTTCAGAACAGCAATCCAGCAAACAGCTCTAACATCCACAGTAAGAGAAACACTCATTTCTATCTATCATTCCTGTAAATTAAATTGTACGTGTACTCTGTCACTAAATTTTCCAAAAATGTCAACTATAACCTGGGCTGTGAAAAAAGTTAATCATTATAGTCCAGCCAGAGTTTCTTACGCAGGCTCAGCTGAAAATGAATCACACAGTAAATCCAATAATTTATTTCAAACCTCTGCCAACAAGACCCTTAGGTCTCTGAACTTTGGCCTCATTTAGATACTGTTGGCTTAGTCATTTACCAGGCTGTTAATGTTTAACCCATCATAACCGTCAGTCACCTCATAGTTAAAACAGCTTGAGCTTTGTTTGAGACACAAATGCAGGCCAGGTGATAATAGAGACTGGTATCAGTCAGCTTTACAAGCAGGTGAACCTGTAGATATGGTGAAGTAAATTAAAGAAGCAAGTGTTGATATTTTTTTGTGTGGTTTGGAAAATATAACAGTACACTGACTTTGATTAAGATCAGGATTTTTATGTAAAAATGAATGTGTCAACATTTTGTTGCTGTTATGCTCATGTCTGACACATGCAGCTACTGCTCAAAAACAGGGATTATTCGACTGCATCCATACTTTAAAGAGTAGCATGTGATTCCTCCATCTCTCTCTGCAGATCAGTGGTACAAGCAGATCAGCCCTCACTGCTGGACAGCAGACAATGCTCTGGAGTGGATCAGTGACCAAGTAGAGAACAACAAGTTTGATGCAAGCAATCTTAGTCTGGCCTGCTGCTCCATGGATGGACCCACTCTCTGCCAGATGAACAGGGACCAGATGATAGGGATCTTTGGCCTGCAACTTGGACCACATCTCCACCAAAGTCTGCAGGAACATAAGACCAAATATGGTAACTGCATCAGTCATGAGGCATGATTTTAAGATTTTCAAAGCTAAAATAGATCAATATATTTTCTTGTTATTTAGATAGTAAAGTAAATGGTTAAGAGAAATTGTGGTCCAAAATTCACAAAGTGCACCAAAATACAACTGGCCTGTGAATAAAATTTTCAGTTATACGTCAATAAAAATATATATGATACTGGGAAGAACAGATTTTACATGTATTCTCAGATGCTAGCAATTTAGTCTCATACATATGCTTTGTTTTTCACTAGAATTAATAATGTTTATGGCCAAAATGTTTTCTTTTTTCTTCCCAGACCTACAGAGCTTGTCAAGGTCAGAGCTGAATGAGACCTGCCAGCTCCTGGACAATTTCCTAGACAGCCTTAACTTCCCTTTGCTCAGCACTATTAGAATTGGCCAAGGTACGTATTATATGTCACATACTAGCATAACAATTATTCTGTGTGGAAATATTCCTAATAATACTGCTACTCACTACCAACAGCTGAAGGCGTTGTCAGCAAGAAAGAGTTTGAATACAGGGATGATTATGATCTGACTACTCTGACCATGGAGCCCATGACTTCTCACAGAGACACTGAGTTGTCTGATAATCAGTCTGACAGCGAGTACAGCTCCTCCTCAAACAGTCAGTATTTAACATGTTTCTCATGTTTGCTATTATCTTCCTCACCTTTTTCTGCCTCTGTTTCCCAAAAATGTTGTATATCAGAAACATGTCTCTTGTGTTCAGGTGGCATGTTTGGCTCCTCAACCCTCGGCTCACCTGAGTCTGGCATTGGCGAATCAGAACCAGAAATCTCTTACCCTCTGATTTCAAGTGAGTAAACCTCTGTGGGCAGGTGTAGCTTCAGAATGTAGAGAAGAAAGATGGTGGTTCCTCCAGTCTGCATGCCAAACTGTCCTTGTGCAAGACATTGAATCCCCCAAATTGATTATGACGGCTGTGCTATCATTGTGGAAATGATGTATGATAGAAAAAGGCAGTGTATGTGACTTTTAACTTGAAAAAACAAGTTTTTAAGTAAACACCTGACAATTCACTGTTTTGTTGACAGAGGTGCACATCAAAACTGAGACAGAAGAAATCCGCTTAAAGCGACCACGGGGGCGACCTCCTAAAATCAGCAGAGATCTTAGCAGCAGCATTTATGAATGTCCAAAGAAAAACAAACACGGTGAGGCAATGTTTGGGGAATTAAGTAATGCTGTATCATGCATCATGTAAAACTGTTCGAAAGGCATCTATTTTACAGATTATACTTGCATCCATTTTGCATTTTTATTAGGCTGCAGATACATACCTGTTGGGCAAGCATGCTTATGACTATACATCAATGTGAACACATTAACTCACTGTGCTCCACTTTTTGTTTATAGTGCCACGAGGCACTCACCTATGGGAATTCATCAGGGACATTCTGATTCACCCAGAGAGGAACCAGGGCTTGATGAAGTGGGAGGACCGTCGTGAGGGTGTCTTTAAGTTCCTCAAGTCTGAGGCTGTTGCTCAAATGTGGGGCCAGAAAAAGAAGAATAGCAGCATGACGTATGAGAAACTCAGTCGTGCCATGAGGTGAGTTAGCAGCGAAAAGTTGTTTCATCCCCTTTCTATAGTATCCACCTCAATCTAAAATGATGGAGCATTTACAGATGTGGTTCAGAGGTAAAAGTGATTAGCATTGTGCCTAGACCTAAAACACAAGCCAGTAAATGACTTCTCCATAAATAAGATGTTCAAACATTGAAAACTATTTCAGATTGTAGCTTTACATGAATTGCTTTCTGATATCCAATGAACTCCAGATAATCTCCTGAAATTCTCCTGAGATTCGGGAGCTTTTGTTGATCGATTAGCTGTAAAGAAAAAGACACGATCACCGAAGTGGAATTTATATGTTTGGCATGTTGCATCACCCCTCACTTGAATGCTCCGGAATTTCAATTGTTGTGAACGTGTCTAGCTGGAGAATCTCCTGATGCATTTTTCATGTGTGAAAGGCAAACTCTGACTCCATTGTGACATTTTCCGGAGTTCATGTGAAATAATAAGCTCTAGTAAAACCAAGCTTAAACTCCAGTGATATAATATTGTACTACCAGGTAATTTGCTTTGCTCCTAGTATGTGTCAAGCTCCAAGAATGTTACGTCTGTTTACCACAATGCAACTTGATAGTGCCTTTTATTTGACCCGCCTGCCTAGTGGCTAACCCTGGGTTTTAAGGGCCACACTCAGAAATTGATGAAGTCAGAGTGATGTCAACAGAGTTCTCTTTGCTCACTCGTTGGGCGAAGCTATATTATAATACTGTGTTGACAGGATCCCCATGACTAAGTGACTTAGTGACTCTGGCATGTAAAAGTGAATTGTCCCTGGTTGGTCCCTAGTGGAAGAATATTATAAAATAGCTTTTTCATTTACTAATAACATTGTATATCAGTTAAGTGCAGCAGATGATGAAAGAGAATACATTGTTTGTGTCTTAATCCTGCACTAATTGACCCTCCTCCACCCTTAGGTATTACTATAAGAGGGAAATCTTGGAGCGGGTCGATGGCCGGAGGCTTGTGTACAAATTCGGAAAGAACTCTAGCGGCTGGAAGATTGAGGAGATTGGTATGGGCATGTGAGTGAACAGTAACAGAGCAGGTAGAAACTAAAAAGCTTATCAGACTACGAGGTCAGGAGCAATAAATTATGCATGTGGCCTGTCTGAAAATAAATCTTGCTGCCCCAGATGTTTAAGACACGAACTTCCCCTCAGAAGGAAGGTGTTGCAGAAAATGTAAGCCAGTGTTTTTGGCTCGAGTAGGTTTTATGAACCAATATTAATGCTGTATTTGTCTTGTATTTTTGATTATCAAAGTATACTATGTTCATAATAGCTAACATATACATCAATCTGGAAAATTGTAAGTTTCTATTAAAATGCATAGTTTTTACAATTGTACAGTAAAAAATCTCGTGTTTGTATTTAACTTTCCTCTACTGAAGCAGGACTAACTCATCCTCAATTGTCATTTACAGTTTAATTTGGTATATATGGGCCTTAAGGTAAATTGTAAATGGTTGCTTTTCTAGTCTTGATGACCACTCAGTAACAATGTGCATTACATGTCTATTGGTATTACTTAGTGTGTTTTCACAATATTTAGTAAAATGTAATTACATCACTTTTCATATGATCATTACCTGTAAAAACTTAATCCATTATGCTGTCATCCACTTTAGACTGATTAATATACTATATACGTGTGTGGATTAATTCTCATGTGTGATAAAATAAAATGGTTTTAGTAGAAATCAATTTTGACATTTATTGATTTCTTTTTTGAGATTTCCTTTTTTCAAAGCTAAACACTGGGATCCTATTTGTACATCTATAGCCATTAAAACAGTTGGAAGATTTGAAAATGCAGTATGATGAGTCACAATTAGAGAATTTATACCCACATATTGTCTACAATGTTTGTGGAACTGACCAGGAAATTTTGCAATTTAACGTAGGTTATTAGGCCCTACTAGTACCTAGTACACTCTGGTGATGACACAGCCATATAGACCTCCCATAACCACTATAATAAGACTTTTGCTAACATGACCTGATATAGTACAACTACAAATGGAATACAGTTATTCACTATTTTCAAACCTGAACCCTATTGTTCCATCTTTTCCAGTCCTAATGATTAATAGGGACCAAAATGTATGGAATCAGTCAAATATTGATCAACACTATAAAGGGCACAGAACACTATGAAGGGCACATAAAATAGAGATGCAGGAATACCATTAAGGTCCTGCCATGCACCAAAACTCAGTCATAAAATCAAGCCTGAAATTGATCCATAATGACAACTCACCAGTTAAGTTCCAAAACCTGTAAAACTTGTTTACTGGAATAGGTTCGCAAAGGGCTTGTGTTACACCATGTCGCACAAGTCTCCCTTTGGCTCAATAGGCACCTGCATGCCTGACACAATCATGCAGCCAGCACTTGCATGGAGTAGAAGTGTGTGTGTGTGTGTGTGTGTGTGTGTGTGTGTGTGTGTGTGTGTGTGTGTGTGTGTGTGTGTGTGTGTGTGTGTGTGTGTGTGTGTGTGTGTGTGTGTGTGTGTGTGTGTGTGTGTGTGTGTGTGTGTGTGGTTTCTAAATGGTCTTTAGCAGCTTTGTGGTACCATCAATCTCTAATTTATTATAGCAGCAAAATAAAGCTTTGTCTGTCTGCTTCCTACAATTGACACTGGTAGATGGTTGTTTCTGGTTTCAGCATGCAAAACAGGTATGGCCAGTTAGAGATGACAGGAGATGATTTAATTTAGTCTGCAGCAACAGAACTTTAGTTTAGTTTAGTGCCAGTGACCTTGTCATACACCAGACTGTAAAATTCCTTTGTTTGCCCTCACAAACGTGATGGTAACTTTGATTTGGTGACTCGTGTCTAGCTGCTGTCAATCTGCTTCATCAGAAATATTTTTTAAATACCCAATTGGGGAACAGGAAGTTCTTATTACAGCAACAGTGACATATATGCATCCATTCATTAACCACTTAACCTTTTTGAGGGTCATGTGCTGCATTGGGCAAGAGGTGGGGTACACCCTGGACACGTCACCAGTGTATTGCAGGGCTGACACACACAAACAACAATTTGCCATTACCTGTGGATAATTTAAAGTCTGCAATTAATTTTACCACTATCTGTAGGTCTTTGGACTGTGGGAGGAAGCTGGATTACCTGGAGAAAATCCACACAGCATGTTCGCCATTTTTGGGGGAAGAAAATCTAAACAGAAAGGCCTGGGTCATATTCAAATACAATAAAAACACTTAACATTTAAGATAAATCCGTGTTTTGCCCCAGAACATTGTCCTCCAACCAGAAGGTTGGCGGTTCAATCCTCAGTCTTCCCCATCTGCATGCCAAAGTGTCCTTGGGCAAGATACTGAACCCCTAAATGGCCCTTCATAGATGTTGAATGCACTAAATGTAGGTCGCTTTGGATAAAAGGTGTGCGTTCCAGAACAGATTAAAATACATACATTTTCACCAGTCCTGACCCACCTGCACAATTTGGTGAGTTTTCGAGTATGTTTAGGCACCCAAAAAGGCATTTGTTTTGTCAGAAGAAAAATTAAAATAAAAACTTTAGCGAAAACAATAGGTCTTTGCACTGTCGTGCTCTGGACCTAATTACAGAAGGTTTGAACATTAGTTTCACATAGCTTCAAACATTCAATAAAATTAACTAGTTCAGATTAGAATATGGCAACGAATGTCACTATACTTTATTGTGACTTATTCATGATGTCCTCTTTCATATGATATATGAAAGCTTTTCTGATTAATACAAGCCTTTACATTGTCTCCGTTATTTGTGGAGTTATCTTAGAAATCTCAGCTATCCCTGTGAACAGGTATATTTTATCTGTTTGTCCGTCTGTCCATCTGTCCGTCCAATATTTTCTATCCAGAAAATAAATTCCTGGATCTGTCTGCTGATCATGATCCATTTTTGCTTAATCCTGCTAACAATGAAATGGACAAACACAGATGAAACTAGAAGGGCGCTCTGAGAGTGCATACCTCCACCAAGGCTAATGCCTTATCTCACTATGTCAAAGCAGTTTACCATTAATTATCTAGACTGTAGCAGCCCAACATATTCTATTTTGTCCTGCCTCAGTTACATAATAAACCCCAAAATGTTATGCACTTCTCATAAGAAATTTCTTGCTCGCTCGCTTTAGTTCCTGCAAACTTGTTATCGTCCATGCCGTCAGACCTTACAGTTTCAGCTGCAGCTCTCTCCCTCATGCGAGAGCTTGTTTTTCTCTCTTTAGTATGTGTACCTGTCCCTTGGAATCAGCTGTGTGTGAGAGTGACCTAACCCTGTCACAGCTACTGCCATATAATGAATGAATTGTGTTTACTCTCTCCCAGGGGCGGACTGGGACAATAAGTCAGGCCGGGAATTTGACTCCTTTCCAGGCCACCCTTTTCATGCAAAGCACCAGACCTCTAATTTTGTAGGCTAACCCTATTTTTTTATGTAACGGTTAACAGACTGGTAAACAAATTGGCAGCGCAGTAACTCACTGCCCTCTGCCATCTTTTCAATGATGTCATTATTGTCAAGTGCCATAAGAATCTCCTTCTCTGTTGCCACAACCAAAACAGTGAAAATATGATATTTCCAAGGGATAGTCCTGATATTCTCTGGGTGATAATCTGAGGTGGTGAACTGTCATTGCGAAGTGAAATTAGTCTGTGGAAATAGGTAGCTTCTCAATGACAGTCTGTTATTTTGTTGCTTAAAATTTAGATTTTTCTTCACTATAAAGTGACTAATTATTCACACAGCGGTAATGACAAATCATCATTTTTTTAAGTCTCAATTTTCTATGAAATAGTTTCAGACGCCATCATCATTTTTTATCATTCATACTATTATTTATCCTTACTTCATTTAGTTCAAATAATTTGTATATTTTAATTAATTGATTTGTTAACTCATTCATTAATTCACAGACTGAACAAATGTGACGTCCCATTTACAGGAAGACTGCTTTTATTTTGAAATCACTAACACGCATAACTTAAAGGAGTAGTTCACCCAGAAATGAAAATTCACTAATTATCTACTGGGTGGGTAAAGTCTTTGAGTCCACAAAACAGGGTAAAAGAGTGTTGCAGCAGAATCTAATACATTTGAAGTAACTAGTTCTTCAGACGTGGTCACTAGTCTGAAGAAGGTATTATCTACCATCAACACCCAACATGGTCTGGCGTGATCGGATCGGATCTTTGCAATATTAATGGTTCATGTGCAATCCACTCACTGTAAATATCTTCAAATATATATCTATTC
Organism: Hippoglossus stenolepis; assembly: GCF_022539355.2. NCBI lineage: Eukaryota > Metazoa > Chordata > Actinopteri > Pleuronectiformes > Pleuronectidae > Hippoglossus > Hippoglossus stenolepis. Next base: position 31,160,360 of record NC_061485.1, read on the forward strand.
CTGTCTTTGGACTGTATATACTAGGTCCTCTGGCCAGGGACATTAACGGGACCATGGTGTCCATGTCCGACCAGTCCGACCTGGCAGGGAGCATGGAGTCATTGGTGTGAGGGAGGTCCCAAAGAGGGCTGGAGCTTAGTGCGTCCTGTGTGTCCCAACACCCTGCGAGGTCCCTGAACTTACAAAGCTGGCACTTAACTTTGTAAAACGTCGAGGAGCTATTGAGGCCTTTTTTGCCAGACTCTTGGTTAAAACAAATAACCTGATTACTTTTTTAAACTGATAAAAAGTTTTTGATATTTATTTTTTTCGCCATTTTATGTCTTAATGTTCTCCTACTGAAGGGTTTGCACCTGCGTTTTTGAGTTTCATAGCGGCGTTGGTAGGCAACGAGAAACACTTTTCTGTCTTTTCTTGTTTTCACTATATAATGTCAGTGTTACTGCCTATACTAAAGCTGACTCACTTGGCTTTTCCTCACTTGAGCTCAGATTTTTTTCTTTTTCTTTTGACATTCCATGACTTTGGCCCTTATTCCACCAACTGCTTCTGTGAAGGACATTGTTCTGCCTGCCACCTACCAGTTCATTTAAAGCAGCGGATGGAGGAAGTTACAAACTCTCAGCCTCAGTAACAAAATGCTGGTCAGCTTCAGCTCAGTATAACCTCCTCCTTCCTGCTCAGCTCTAATATCATATTACCACTCATTTATCACAAGAACCAAGATCTTGGAGGCTTGTCACAGACAATTAGTGCTTGTTTTCTGAAAGTAATTTCCCTCTCGTTTTTATTTTCTGTTAGCAAGTCATATTCATGTTAGAGTACCTGAGGTGGTGTAATACCTGCGACTGTGAACTTTTATTATTTCTTTGTATAATTCAAAATATGCTTTTTAATATATGGGAATACTGTATGTATACATATATAAATATATCTTTATCATAATAACTTTGTACAAGATTTTTGTACATGCTCTTTGTGGCCTGCTGCAGGCCGGTTGATTTCCATTACATCAATATGATTTCCATATTTACCACTCCAGTGCTCACAGCTGACTCACAGCAATCTGGAAGCAGACACCCTCAGTCCTCTATGTTCTTGTATGCTGCTCATTTGTTCTCACACACACAAAAATACACACATACAGATGCCACAAGTAGAGATTTTTGATTCAAAACATCTGATGAGCTACAACAGATGATGCAACCTCTTGCCATTTTGCTTTTTGAAAATAAGTTGTTTAATTACATTCATATGTTTCTATATTTCTATATATTTATTTTATGTTCCTTACACTTAAGTATTGCATGTTACTTATTACTTGCTAATGTCTTTTTGACTCTTGCTGCTGTAATACTGCAAATTTTCCCATTGTGGGACTAATAAAGGACTTCTTATCTTATCTTATCAGATCGGAGTGCGTTCATAACTATACTTATAGCTGTCCACTCGTGATCAGATCACAAAAACCACATGTTTATACCATGGTGTGTATGGGGTCTCACACACACACACACACACACACACACACACACACACACACACACACACACACACACACACACACACACACACACAGAGAGACACAAACACACATACTTCTTAGTTAGGTGAGAGCGACTGAGCTCCTCCCTCTACAACATACCTGCCTAACAGGTAGATTTGGCAACAGGCCAGAATGTGTGTGTAGCACGTAGTTTACTGGAAACCTCATGATCACTGCCAGAAAAAACAGGATAGGGAAGGGGGTGGGTGTTACTGTTATGATCTCAGTGCATTGTCACTTGGTAAACGGACAAAGGGTCATTACACTATTCCCTACAATTACTGATTAAACACGTCTTACACTTTCGTTTTGTGTACCCCACAGTCAACTATACAACTATGGTGAATGATATCATATACATACATATGATATATGATAAACCCACATGATTCAGAAAAACTTGCCCAGTATTTAGGTCACTCACACCTCTGATCTGCTGCTACATTATTAACTATCCAGACCTCAAGGTTGCTTTCTGTCCCCAGAGTGAAAACTAAACATGGATAGGCAGCATTCAGTTTTTTGCTAGACACACATATGTAAAACAGACTCCCAAAAAACTGCTTGTCCGCAACAGCCTCTGCTCTTTCAAATTAAATTCAGTTGTGTTTGCATGGTGCCGAATCACAACATACATTATAACAAGAAAAGACTCCCTTTTAACTAGCAGAACCAGACTCAGTGTGAGCTGCAGAGAGGAGAGATGGGTGAAAAGGGGAGAGAGATGAGGGAATGTTGTGTAATCAACATATATAATCTCTGTCAGACTGGTTGTTATAATGAAAATGATAATAGTGACACTTATAGTTATGATGATATTATTAACACTAATGTTTCCCGACCGCCCCATCCAGAGAGTTTCCCCTCAAAATCATTGCAAACACGAGCAATGATAATTTTAAATATTGATACAATAAGTACTGAGCGTATGTTCGCTAATTATAAACGCAAAATAATGCATTCTAAAACTTTGACAGTGGCTTGCTCCACTGCGCAACGCTCCCCCTCCCGTGCTCACAAATGCTCTCTCTCTCTCTCTCTCTCTCTCTCTCTCTCTCTCTCTCTCTCTCTCTCTCTCACAGAGTTGACTGACTTCCTGAAAGTCGCAGCTTTACAACAGTTAACTAAAAGCAAAGGATGTGTCAGACACGTTACTTTAATTCGACCACTCAGTAGAATAAAACACATTTACATTTAAAAAGGCAGCATATTGTTTTTGTTGTATCATAGTTGAATCTTCAATCCAACCCATGCCACCTTGGTACATGCAGCTGCATCTTCTAACACACGTGAGGTGGTATATCCACAATTAGAATGTTATTTACCCTTAATTTTCAACCTATTTTTGAGCTGTTTGCTTTGTTCTAAATGTCCAATGTGTATATATGTCACGGAATGCTTGGTTACATTATAAATGAAGGTTTTCGTACAAAAATCTCTGATCTTTTATAGATGATAAAGTAGTAATAGTTCTATAATACTGTTTTTAAGATAAACTTACCTAAAGCAATTAGGTTCTAAGTGCATTATTTTTTCAGTTATTATTTTGAGATATAATATATATATATGTATCTGTGGTCCCCTATGGCGTCCCCTCTAGGATTTGCTATTGAGAAATTACTCTGTTTATTGTCCCACCCCCAACAGTAAGATAAAAAAATTGGGTCTCCAATTCTCTGAGAGATATTTTGTTTCTTTTTGTGTTTTGTTCCATTTTTCCTCTGTCACGTGATAGAAACGTCATCAACATACCCACACATAAGTTCACGCATATGTAGCAGGTATTAAAACTAATATTGCATTCCACCAAAAATCCCTCAGCTTTTGTTAATTATTGCTGTTTATTGTATTGGGTGTTTTACATGGGTTTGGCGCCCTCTATTGGTCGCGGGCGGACATTGTGTTTATTTTCCCGGCTCTCGCCAGAATGCACTGGAGCTGGCCGAGAGCGGTATGTATTTTGTACTGCGCGACACTAATGTGTAAATTTCTAAGCTGAAGGTATATGTAAGTGTTTAAAATGATTAATTTGCATTGTAATATTATCATAGCAGTCGAGCCGTTTCATTTTTTTTCTGGTTCAATTTCATTTGTGAGTTAGTTCGGAGTGTTTTAGCGAGCTAGCAAACATGGTTTATGTTTCTGTGCATGTGCGTTGGCCTTCGCCATTTTGCGTCCTGAAGTACGCCTGTTGAACCGTATATTTTTTTATGTTAGGCATGTACTGAAGACGAATGACCAACGCTGTTTCTTTTCTTCTGCTAAAACACTGAACAGGTATGTTTTGTTGCATAGGACTCTTGTTGTAAATTGAAAATGTGAATCTTTTCATGATGTGTGACTGTGGTATGAGTGAATGTGATACATTCAAAGACAATTGTAAATCATAGTTATTTATTTTTATAAATCCTTTAGTATTTTTGCATTTATTATTTTTTTATATAGGCCTTTTTATTTTTATTAGGCAAGATTTGTAATTGTACTGAGAATGCATCGGAGCTGGCCGAGAGCGGCATGTACTGAAGACGAATGACCAACGCTGTTTCTTTTCTTCTGTTAAAACACTGAACAGAGCACATTCAGCAGCAATAAAAGTCCTGTGCCGAAAATCAAGTCCCGGTCTTCTACTTCACAAACTGGCACACAACGCAGGTAACCGGCACAAAGGATAGACCGGTTACACATACACAATGAGTCTGAATAATGTGATCATTTTGCGACCAAAGCATGGATATTTTTAGAGTTGAAGGATGGAATTATAGAGTTTGGGATATACAGACATTTTCATTGGTTATTGCACATAGTTATTGTTGTTGAATGACTCATAGTTTCTGATTGCGTCTGTCAGTGATGGAGTTGGAGGTGGATGGCTTCAGAAATACAGAAACCCTGGTTACTCAGGCTGAGGGGCAGGTAGTAAACGAAAAGGCAGCTGAGGTAGAGGTGGTCAGAAAGGCTGAGATTACAGCAGGTTGAACAGGACACTACTTAAAAACCACTAATGAGCATGAGGGGAATTTAAGTGTCAAGAAAACAATTGAACAATTGAAATAAAAAAAATAACCAGATGTTGGACTTAAAAATGTGTCTTGAGTCTGGAAAAGGCTCTGTGAAATAGATTTTTTTTTAAATCCTTCCGCATCTATGACTGAGGTTGCCACACAGTGCTAGATGAGCATTTGATTCAAGTCTCCTATTGGGGTAAATGGTACAGAAATTCTCCAATTAAGAGGTCCCAAATCTTTTTATTTTATTTTATTGCACTCTGAAGGGGAGAATGGGCCAGATTGGTATCTTTGCAGGAATGGACGTTTATCAAGGCCAGAGAATGAGGAGACACACAACATTTCTAAAGTTTCTGTCCTCGTGTATATTTAAGGTGTTAGGTTAGGTTAAGGACACGTACAGCGCTGACGTTTACTTTGTGTTTGTTTGAGTTCATGAGACATGTTTAAACACTGTGTGCATGCAGTCCCCTGCTTCACACAACACAAGACGTAACGTGACGCGCACAGTCAGGACATCAGGGTTAAAGTGACGGAACGATCCGGAGTCATGATCCGTCATCATCGATTAATAACTAAAAATACATGTGATTATCAGTTTTAGTGAAGAGGGACAGAGACAAGCACACACACACACACACACACACACACACACACACAGAATCGCACACTCCTGCAGACAGACCCTGCAGTCAGTGTCTCATAATAATGAGATACTAAGTCATAATAATGAGATACTAAGTCATAATAATGAGATACTAAGTCATAATTATGAGATACTAAGTCATAGTAATGAGATAGTATCTCATAATAATGAGATACTAAGTCATAATTATGAGATACTATCTCATAATAATGAGATGCTAAGTCATAATTATGAGATACTTTCTCATAATAATGAGATACTATCTCATAATAATGAGATGCTAAGTCATAATTATGAGATACTTTCTCATAATAATGAGATACTATCTCATAATAATGAGATGCTAAGTCATAATTATGAGATACAGATTTTTATTTTCTTCATCACAGTGGCGTAAATGGGCTTCCATAACAGTGTCCTCTTGCTATGACTTTCCGTCCAAAAAAAAAAGTGCTATGCATGTATAATTCTTAACAAGACAAAAACAAAGCGAATTGTTTCACTCGTTATAGCTTCTTCTATCATCAGTGCCAGATAAAGAAATGTTCAATTCTAACTGACTAATGGGAGGTTTCAGGTATTTATCCTCTTTGGGACTGTACTTGTGTTAGGAGTTACATGTATCAAGAAAAATTCACACCATGACTCAGGGGACCCTAATGATCCACTAGCTCAGAGGTCTTCAACAGGGGGTCCGCGACCCCTAGGGGATCCGCGAAGGTACTGCAAGGGTGTCGCGGAATTTTTGGTTGATTAGACAATTTTGTATATTTTTTTAATTTTTAATTTTTTTTCCAACCAATTTTTTTTCCACAAATTTAAATGTCTTTAAATACACATCAACATGAATCCAACATATTGTCTTCATTCTTGGATTTTAACTTACCTTCGGTAAATCTTGTGTCCTGGCCTCAAGTAACCACCATCAGTCTGGAACAAAATCATGTTAAGAATATAAAAGTCCATTAATAATACGGGGTGGGTACGTTTCTATTCAGCGTCTAGTTAGAGCTGTGTACAGTTAAACAGTATTACATGGAGGTTCGTTGTAGGCTCTTTACACCAGAAATGCCCCTGTTTATGGACTCAATGGGCACACAACAGTGACTAGTTGAGAAACCAACACAGCTGCTCATTGGCACATAAATACTGAGCTGGTTACACGTAACAAAAAACGCAGAGCGAGTTATCTGCGGTGCTTTCACACAGTGAGCACTTATGTCCGTCATCTCCATACGTCCCAACATTAATACAAAGGATGTCATGTCGCCCTGGCACAGAAATACTGAGCTGAGTAAGCTTAGCGTAACGAGTTACCTGTGGTGCTTTCACACAGCGAGACTTGTCTCCATACTTCCTGACGTAAATACGAGGGCCGCCGCTATTGTTGCCGCCGCAACAAGCGGCTACCAGCCGAGGCACCCCAGCCCCTCTCCCCCCGGCCGTTTCAGCGGGGAGATGTGCGCGAGAGGTGACGTTCGCTACATCCATTGAACCAACAACATGAACTCCGGAGACTCCTAACTCAACAAGAAACAAACCGTACACCATCTAAATACAAACTTACTCTAGTTGAGCGCGCTAAGACGAGCGTATTTGCCTTGTTAATGTTAACTCACAATAAAACACACGTCTTCCAAACTCAACCGAACAAAATAAAAAAACTTCACAGCAGTGAGCTAATCTTTTCACTATTAAAAATTCACCAACTCTAGCCTGGGTGAAATAAATCCTTGATTCACAGAGTTAGCTTGATGTGAATATACGCCGTCCTCTCTGTCTCCTGCCCCGGCTGGAGTGGGTGTGTACCGGTGTTTTTGCGCCGCATGAGCTGAGCGTGTCTGGGCAGCGGCCCCAACTCTTCCCCGGTGAAAGTACGGAGCCACTAACCAGAACTGTAAAATTACGCACACAAACCCGAACAGAATGGAGGACACTGTATGTTAGCATTTTAGCTCGCTAATCTAACTTGGCAGCTATGCGCCGATAAACGGCTACCGCAAATTACCAACAAACATGACTTATATAATAGCTTGGCTATTATGAAAACTTAACAACATATTCAGGGGAAAATTTTATACCTTACATGTTATATAATTTGATAAGAAAATATGATTTTTATCGTGCATTTGACTTACCTTCTTGTGTGAAAAGGAAGATGGCGGCAACCGGGCGAAGAAATCCCACCGGAGGAAACAGACGTTGACGTCACAACGTCAGACGCAAAATGGTTAACTTAGAGAAAACTAAATGAGGCACTTTGACTCCAAGAAGATATGTGGATTAAAGGAACAAGCTGTATTATTAAGTTGATAAAGTACACAAATGTGGTCTGCCACCACTCAAGCAGACAACTAAGTGAGATTCATTCAAAACTTTACATTACTTCAACTATTACTCAAATTCACTTTTTAGAGTGTAGCACAAAGGCCAGGTACTGGGATTCCTGCATTGCATGTGCACACTTGTCTGGACCAAGCGGCAACAACCCGGGCTGAGCGATGAGGCCAATGCGGAAGTGCAAAAAGCTACAGTTCCCTGGGTGGCCACTTGAGGCTGGCTCCAAGAAGGAGTCAATTCCCATTGACTCCCGTGATAAAAAGCCAGAATTTAGAGCACAATTAAACCTGTTTACAGCCTGGTTCAAAAAATGGTTTCAGGCTCAATCACGAAGTTCTTCTTTCATGACAACTGTGGGGGGGGGCAGAATTTTTTTCGAACTCCCTCGTTTAAATTATAGAGAGGTTTGAAATTACGCATAATTAGGGGCGTGGTCTCTTGAGTAACACCTGGGCACAGTCTATGATGCTGGCACAGTTGTCACTAGCCGCTAGCTAGCCGCAAGCCACCTGCAAGCTGCTAGGTCCACACATAGGTTCAAGTCGGCTGATTTGCGTCACTGCTCTCATCTTCTTCATGGCTTCAGTGCCTTTTTCGAAATATTATGCATGCTAATTTGGACACATAACATGGCTTGCTGTGCATTTAATTGTACTAACAGACCATCTAACAACTCTGTTCACATGTTTTTCCGGTGAGTGAAAATGTATTTTTATTTAATTTACTGTATATATTAGAACCGTAGCAGTAATTAGCAGGTATGGTTGCGCACGATGCATGGCTTGTTAGCTTATGTCGAGATTAAGTTAATTAGCTTGTGTTCGCTGTTGAGAAGCACAGTCCGATGCGGTCCTGATGCTGAATTATGGAGAGTGAATGCTGGTCACAGTAAACCGGTGCGCATTCTAGACATAGTCGAGAAGTGTTTCCATGTAGAATTGGGGATTATAAATTACAGCGGTCAATGTTGTTGTGTCATATAAAACTACTACGCACATATGTAAGCGTGGTCACAGGAATAATAGCTTAAATGTTGCCATATATTATCTCTTTAGCATGAGTTTGTTATTGAGGCTAACCCTATTTGTTAATGTTAATGCTATTTACATCTGGCAAGGGGAGATGATAATAATAATTATATATTTTATATATATATATATATATAATATTTGTTTCACTTGATGGTGTGTCATTATGTGTGGTTTCAGTGAATACTAAGTTTGTGTTCCATAATTGTCAACTTTCACACTCAGTAACACTATTAAACTTATGTAACTTGTGTGTTAGAAACGTGAATATGGCATGAAGTAGTAACTATATGAATATGAAATAACTTCAAATATAAGTGTAACAAATAGGCCCATAATAACACAAAAAGAGGCAATGCAACAGATGGATTATGTGAACTGTGATATCCGCAAAGACTGAAGTTATTGACATTTTATTGTTTGCATATAAATAAGTATGAAGAAGGTAACCTGACAGATATATTATTTTACATATTTTTTGTTTGTGTAGTTTTCGTCTAGGTGATCCTGAGAGGCTAGACCTGTGGATTCTCAATATGAAGAGACAGAGCTGGACTCCGCAGAAGAATTCTCATCTCCGCAGTCAACATTTTGAGAGACAACACTTTAGCATTGACACAAGGGTACACAGAAATGTTTTAATAACTTCTGAAAAAACAAGCAACTTGATGGTTTAAATTGTTTAATTGTTTAATCTTTGAAAGTATTTAAATAGCAACTACAATTTTAGCATGAACTGTGTACTGTACATTTCTACTCTATTTGCACTGAATTTTAAACCACATTGGCATACAGATGTTTTTGTCTACAGAACTTGAACACACAAGCTTTTTCTATCAATAACACTCAGTTACTGTGAAATAACATAATAATATAATGTTTCTTGTCTTTTTTTAGGGAAGGGCATGCCTGAAGAACAACGCTGTGCCTACCATTTTCTCACACTCCAAGGGCAAAGAGGACAACCCAGAGGGAGAGGTAAGTATAATGGTAGGTATGAATGAGGAGGTAAGTGACATTCCTATTTCTGTTGGAAAAAGCACTAAGGAGTTTGTAGATGTAGACAATGGCAGTAGTGGCAAAAACCTTACTGACGATTAGGGCAATGTTGTTATGATGGCAGACACACCTGAACAGGCTGTTGTTACTCAAGATGCAATGGACGACTACAGTTCTCTGACAGTAAATGTATGTGACGATGTTGTTGTGGGTACCAGCATTCAGGCAAAAAAACTGACTGGAAAATGTACAGACTCAGCATTAGATCACTCTCATACAGTTTCAACACAGCTGTCTGGCTGCTTTACGAGTGATCACAGCAACACCATTTTTCAGTCTCCAAGAGCCATTAAAAGAAAAGCTTCTGCTGCAGTAGCATCTCTGCAGATCCCGGATTTACTGCTGCTTCATTCATAGCTTTAAAAGATCATGTTGCTGAGCAGAAGAAGGACAGAAAAGACACAGTTTGTGCATTAATGATGGATGAAATGTACATTCATAAGCAAACAGAGTTCGGGGGAGACCAAATTTATGGCTATGTTTGACATCGGTGCTGGTGAGATGGAAAATTGTTGTGGCAACACAAGCATTGGTTCTTATGGTTGTTGCAATCAATGAGTCTTGGAAGATCCCCATTGCTTACTTCCTTATCAACAGCATGAAAGGAGCGGAGAGAGCAAACGTCATCCGAGAGAGCCTTTTTAGGCTGCATGAAATTGGAGTTAGGGTTGTGTCCTTGACATGTGATAGTCCCTCTCAAAACATCACAATGATCAGAGAGCTTGGTGCCAACCTAGACATCATTGGCATGAGATCTTACTTTATCCATCCTCAGTATCACACACAAAAAATCTTTGTGCTCTTGGATCCATGTCACATGCTCAAACTTCTTCGAAATGTTTTGTCAACAGTTGAGGTTCTGGTTAGAAAAGATGGCCAGCAGATAAAGTGGCAGTACATTGAGGAGCTCCACAAACTTCAGGCATCCACTAGCATGTGACCGTGAACTGCCCTGGACACAGCCTTGCCAGACATCATGTGGCACACTGTATTTCCAGCATACACCACCTCTAGTAGCTCCTTCCAGTCCAGACCCTGCCATTAAATGTCCAATGCTACCCAAGAAGCTCATTTGCATGTGAAATCCCCCAAGCCTGAGGACTATTCGCTTGAGTTCATTGTTGCTTGGCTGAGACTGGGTAATGGTCAAGGCTTTCCAGAAAAGGGGTTGGTCGAACGTCAGAACAGGGGTCACATCATACTGCAGAGCTTGAGTTGCCACAAACCTCAATGTTGAGTATATGCAGGATTCATCACTGGGATCAAGATCAATCATTGGAAGGAATGTTACTGAAGCTCTCCCAGGGTGTTCACCTAGATGCAGCATCTGCATCATACCAGACCATGATGGCCTTTGAGAGTGAAGGAGTAGGGATGTCTTCCACAAAACATCCAGCTGTGATGTTTTGTTATCTGCTGGCAACAGAGCCAGTGGCTGATACACAATAGGTTCACATATAGGAGGAATCTTAAAGTACTGAATGTTTATGCGACCAACCGCAGCAATATCTGCAGCAGTCACTTGGATCTTTGGAACAGGTTTGTTTTGTTGCATTCCTGGTGTAATACAAGCTATTATACCCATTCCATGGAACGTCCCAGTACCATCAATGGTTGCCACATTGTGGTCGACGTTGTCTGCAACATATTGTATATGATGCTCTTCTGTGAATCCAGGGATCTCAGTCCCTTGTGCCACTGCTGCACTCTGTTCATATTTCATCACATCTGCATAGGAACAGGCAAAACCATGCTCATGGAGTGTGTTTACCAAAAAGCGTGACGCAAAATGGTGATGCATCTGGACCCCTAGGCCAAGCTGAAGAGGTGCAATCATCGTCCTTGATCTTATTGCTTGCATGATGGACTGTCCGATTGATGCAACCTTTGTATCAATGTTTTTACCAGCAAACATATTCCTCAGTAGAACTTGTAGTGACTCTGGAACATAGCTTGCAGCAGCTGCAATGTCACTTGAGTCTGGGTAAGAATCGTTTAGGACTTCCATGAATTTGACATCACTTCCAATTAACTTTGCAGCGGTTTTAATTATATTCAGCTTCTCATCTTCTGGATTCTTAGATTTTTGTTGCTTGTGAAATTCACGAAGAATTGAGTGGGCTGTGTCTCGCAAAGTGACCACACATTGATTTTCCAGGCCAGTCATTATTACTCTATCTCCAAAGTGTTCCTTTATTTTAATTTGCATCCACTTTGCACAATATGGTTCACAACCTGTGTCTTGCAAGTACTCTGTCATCTTTACCATAAGGTCTTGAATAGTAATTTGTTCATCATCGTATTCTTCTAAAAAGTTTGCCACCTTTAGGAATGCTGTTGTTCTCTCATAATCTTCAGGTCTTCCAACTTTGAATCTTTTGGGTTTGTTGCCAGGGTTTGCAGAGAATTGACTCGGAATATTCTTCATATTTCGAAAGTTAGTGTTGCATATGTTGTGGTACATTGCATCGGGTGCATGAAGGTCATGGACAGATGATATTCTCCCCAAAACTGTATCAGACCATTCATCGTTCCTTAAGTGGCAAACCTGCACAATCCTTTCCTGGAAGTCTCCTGTTCTTACTGGGTAGATATCAATTTTCTCTCTCTGCTTATTTTTATTATCTATTTCAGTTGGTTGTCCACAGAACAAGCAATGCTCTTGAAAATTGAAGTTCTGTTCTGGGCGGAGATTATGTTTGATTTGTGGTTGTTGCAAAGATGGTATTACATTATCACGTACAATATTTTCTGCTTTACAATAGCTGCGGCGGCATTCGATGTGTACTCTGTCTCCAGGAATTGTCACTAACCTGCTTCCACGTTGAGCACTGGCACGGTTCACACCATTGCTGCCTTTTGCTCGTAGAACAACCGATGTGTTTTCATCACTGAATGACTCATTACATATTTTACACTTCTCCATTTCTCCCTGTTTACATACATTACACACTGCATAAACAAAAAAGAAAAGAAAACAGTGTTGTCTAGCAATGAAATTAGGCCCAATAGAATTTGCTAGTGCTAGCAAGCTAACGTTAGTTCGTTTCAGTAGGCTAGGCGATGCTACTTCAAGATGAAAAGTAGTTTTGGCCTTAAGCAAAATGTGTCTACAGTAAAATGTCTAGTTAGAAAGGAGTTGGTAACTTAAAATGTTCCGCTTGGGTTACTGGCACACATCTTGGATTGATGAGAATTAAACATATTTCCTCAACTAGGATTTCTTAGGACTTTTAGTATGTTGTTCTGGACACCTCATAGAAATGATCTATGCCGAAAAAAATTATTTTACAATTAGTTCTATTTTTGGCTCCAAAATGAGTTACTTTGCCTGGACTATTAGCGGACTACATGGCTTTCATAGTACTGCCATTAGGGTTGCAAAATTCTGGGAATATTCAAAGTTGGAAACTTTCCATGGGAATTAACGGGAATATACGGGAATTAACGGGAATAAACTGGAAATTTTGTGGGTAATTTATACTAACTGTATTTACCTTGTCATATACAGACATAAATATAAACATTTTGTTTTGTCATAAGCTGATTTGAGCCCCTTTGGGCACTTGACTATATGATTCTGCATCTTTGTGGCATTCTTAACATAGGTCTTTGCACAGTATTTGCAAATGTACACAGCCTTTCCTTCTACATTGGCTGGGGTGAAATGTCTCCACACATGAGATAGTGCATGTGGCATTGTTCTGTAGAATAAGATGAGAAAAAAGCTTGTAAAAACCACTAATGCAATGCCAGGGATATAAATAGTTAGCTAAACAATTGGAATCGTCTTTAAAAATATTTTACAATTGATGGATAAATGAATAGAAATAGGCTAGATGAACAGATGAACAATCCTCAATCAGCATGCTAATATATTTTCCCCAGTAATATCATCAAAACTTACCTGACTAGTCCTTGGGCTAATGCAGTAGTGTGGCCTCAATAGCCCTGCTGTAGTGTGCAGGATGCTGGGAATTATCTGTGCATGTGATGGAAGAATGCACTGCACATGGAAGAATGCACTGTGCATGTGATGGAGAAATTCAACGTGCAGCGTGTACTGCATTCCATACATCTTTAAAATAGAGTTTTGAATGACGTTTTTATTGCTCAGTGTTTAATTTGCGGTAACATTTTTTTTTCAAAATTCCCAAAATTCCCGAGCTTAACTTCCCATGGAAAATTTCCGGAAAGTTTCCGGAAATTTACCGGAGATTTTTTCCGCCCCTTTGCTACCCTAACTGCCATACAAGCCAGTAGACAGTAGACCTTTGGTGTACCCTCAGGTTCGGCTTGTAACGCTATTGCGATTAAAAGCCTGGAACACCTGATGACACAAAGGTACACAAATGAAGATATGTCACTAACATCCACCGGAGTCTGTATAAACGGGACCAAAGGTGATATTGATGTGTTAACTGTATCATATAAAATACATATGCAAGCTCCCTGTTAATTTTTATGTATATAGTTTAAAGCAGGGGTCTTCAACGTTTTTTCAGGCCAAGGACCCCCAAACTGATGGAGAGATGGAGCAGGGACCCCTTACTATATATAGTATAAAATTGTGTTAATAAACTGGGCCTAGTGCCATGTATACACATAGCTACCCTGTTATTGTGCATTCAATACTAAGCTATTCAAATAATACACAGGTTCATATATTCATGTTTTTATTTTAAACATTTGCAAGGTACAGGGTGGCTGTGCCACTGCCATTTATAAACATACATCTTGCATACAACACTGAACTATTAAAATAGTTCACAGATTCATGTTAATGTGTATTTAAAGACATTTAAATTTGTGGGGAAAAAATTGGTTAGGAAAAAAAATTAAAAGATTGTCTAATCAACCAAAAATTCCGCGATCCCCCATGCAGTACCTCCGCGGACCCCCTGTTGAAGACCTCTGGTTTAAAGGATTGTTTTTTTGAGTCAAGGAACAGTTCACATTAATAATTCACTGAAAAAATATATATAATGCAAAGCACTTTTAAAAAATTGTTTTTGTTTTTCTGAAGTTTCATGCAAACAGTTAAGTTTGCTACTTGCACAGTTCAAATCCATGGTTCCGTGGACAATGTTTTACATATATTGTGGTTATTGAAGTGCGTTATAGTAAAACAGTAAGTTAGTATTGTAGTTCAACAGCTCCCACTGCTCTGCAGTGATCTTCGTAAAAAAGGACTCGAAGTACGGGCGGACAGTCTCTACCTTTATATCCATTTGTTTCACCCTCCGAGTGATCTCCATTGCGACTGTTGTTTGTTTCAATGTGTGTTACGAATTGTTATTTTCGCTGTTCAAGATGTGTTTTCCAAATTCTCATGAAAAATCTCTTATCTTCTTTGTTCTACCAATTCGCTGGTTAGTGCAGACTGATTCTTCACTTCTTATTTTTCTGAGATAAAGAGCATCTTTAAAGAATAGAAAGGGAATTGAAGCAAAGGAGTTTAAAGGAATTGAAGCAAAGGGGGTTAAAGGAATTGAAGCAAAGGAGGTTTAAGAAATTCAAACAAAGGGGGTTAAAGGACTATGATGTGACTAATAGATCAAAGGAAACCATAAACTGTTTTGCCTGCTGCCGTCTGGCCGACGGTACCGCAGCATCCGGGCCCGCACCACCAGGCTCAGAGACAGCTTCATCCCCCAGGCCATAAGACTTTTAAACTCCTCCAATCTGCAATAACTCCACTAAACCAGCACCTTAGCATATTTGCACTATTGCACATAATTGCACTATTGTTTTTTTTCTTTAGGTGTATATATATTTAGATATATATATTTTATTTTCTATTTTAAATTTTTGATATTCTATTTTATATTATTTTATTCAATATTTTTTTGCTTGTAATATTCGGAGCATTGCTATAAGAGAGCCTGTGACCCACTCATTTCATTGCCAGCGACTGCTTAATGTAATTGTTGTGCATTTGACTATAAACTCTTGAATCTTGAATCTTGAATCCATTTGGATCGACCTTGTATTGCAGTACCTCTAGGAACGGTGCACCAACTCAGTAGATGGCGGTAATCAGTCCAAAATACTCTGTTTAATCTATGACCATACCATGACTCAAAGAAGTTTTTTTACAGTTATCTTCTGGGATCACATGATCAAAGTCCCTTTCCCAACATATTTTAAGGCCCTCCAACTTTGGAAATGTATATAAATATAATCATAGAGTTTTGATGCTCCCTTATTTTTGTGCTCCATCTTAGGTGAGAGATCTTCAATTCCAGTTGTACCTTGAAAATGTGTTTATTTGAAATACAGCAATGCCTAATTTAATAACCAATGCCTAGGTACACTGAGTGGAACTAATGCAGTCCCATACAAAATGCCATATATTATATAAATATTGTACATTTCATGAAGGTAGGACATGTTTTAGGGCTGTTGGTGTTGGATTGTATTAGTTTTAGCTTGGTGTACCTAATAAACTGCTTCACTTAGTTCCTTATGCAATACGTTACCCTTCATGTCCATTGTATAATACTTTGTGCATTGTCAGGGATTTGTTCTGCAGTTGAAAAACAAATGACTTAAGATAAATTGTGAATAAAATTCACATATTTTTCATTTGGAGAAGTGATGAATGAATCTGATCTGTGTAAGCACCAAAGTTGGGATCTGCGATTTTGTTTTATGGTTTGTATTAAGCATATATTTAACAAGGCACTTTGTCAACTCCAAATACAAATGACTTCTGAGTCCTGTTTCCTATTGCTTTTTTCAAAATGTCAGTTTTTACTATGTATGACTGATTTTGCCACGCCCATTTCAAATTACTCCAGAATACGTACATTTTCACCACTTTCTAATTTTCAGCAAAGTTTCATAACCTTTTGAGCATGTTAAAGCCCTCAAAAAGCCAATTCATTTGGGTTAGAATAATAATGAATTATCATATTGCTAGTATCTTTGTCTCTTTCTGCCCATTCCGTTGTCACTCTACTTGAAATGTTACACACTGTCTCGTTCTCCATTTACAAAGCAGAAGTTTTGTAGATTAGAAGTAGAATCCATTGTTTCACCTACATGTGCTGATCTATCCAAGGAGCGAGGGCCCTTTAATACTCCTCGTGTCAGGGTTTAATATTTTCCAGTGCTTAGTTTCCACCATTTCCAAGGTGTTTTCAGTTATTTAGTATCTCCTCCTGTTTCATGTTTTCACACTCCGTGTTCTGTTTCGTGTTTTATTTTGTAGTCTCTGTTGCTTGTGTTTTCTTTCTTCACTTCCTGTCTGTGATTGTCTGCACCAGTCCTCATGTGTTACACCTGTGTCGAATTGCCCCTGCCTTCCCTGTGTGTCTGTATTTAAGCCTCGGTTCTTCCCTTTGTCCTTGTCGGATCGTCGTCGTATGTGTTCTCGTGTATACCCGTCCTAATCTCCTGTCCTGTCCTCCTGTCCGGATCTCCTGCCCTGCTATCCCTGTACTTCTGTATCCCGTGTCTCCTGAGCCTCTGCACCTCTGCACCGTGTAAGCTTCCTGTATTTTCTCCCTTTGTGCTCCCAGTTTGGTTTGTTAAAGATTCGTTTTGATTAAAATTATACCTTTTTAAGTTTAAACTCTGCGTCTGGGTCCAACTGCCCCCCACACCGTGACAGAACGATCCGACCTAAGATATGGACCCAGCAGAGATTAGTTTTTTTTACGAACAAGTTTATTATTTGGATTGTCTGGTGGACAAGCTGGGTTCACCGGGCACCCAGCACCAAGCAGAGACCCTGGAGGAGATCTCTGTTGTGGAGGCATGGCTGAGAGGCCGCCCTTGGGTGAGCCATTTCGTCCCGTACCTCGTGGAGGTGAGGGACAGACTTAAAGAATTCCTCAACCCTCCAGTCCCATCCTCAAACCCGTACGTGGGAAGCCGCCTGGCTCGGGGAGGACCCCGCAGCCTCCAGAAAGCTTCTGCTGTGGGTGGCAGATGTCGGAGCAGGAACCCCCCTCCTCTCTGGCCTGTTCACAGGCACCACCCTCCAGCCCCATCCACAAACCCATACGTGGGAAGCCGCCTGGCGTTTGGAGGACCCCGCAGCCTTAGGGAGAAAGTCTCTGCTGGGGGTGGCAGACGTCGCAGAGGGGGCACCCACAACAGGAACCCCTCACCTCCAGTCCTGGCTGAGCCACAGCTTTCCCCTGTCCTGGCTGAGCCACAGCTTTCCCCTGTCCTGGCTGAGCCACAGCCTTCCCCTGTCCTGGCTGGGCCGCAGCCTTCCCCCGTCCTGGCTGGGCCGCAGTTCCGCGCCGGAGGGTCCCGGCTGACGTCACTCCTGTTCCGACGTCGGGGATCCTCGCAGCGTATACTCCAGTTCCTGTCTCGCGCCGGAGGGTCCCGGCTGATGTCACTCCTGTTCCGACGTCGGGGATCCTCGCAGCGTCTCTTCCAGTTCCTGTCCCGCGCCGGAGGGTCCCGGCTGACGTCACTCCTGTTCCGACGTCGGGGGTCCTCGCAGCGTCTCTTCCAGTTCCTGTCCCGCGCCGGAGGGTCCCGGCTGACGTCACTCCTGTTCCGACGTCGGGGATCCTCGCAGCGTATACTCCAGTTCCTGTTCCGCGCCGGAGGGTCCCGGCTGACGTCACTACTGTTCCGACGTCGGGATCCTCGCGGCGTCTCTCCCAGTCCCTGTCCCGTGCCAGAGGGTCCCGGCTGACTCACTCCTGTTCCGACGGCGGGGGTCCTCGCAGCGTCTCTCCCAGTCCCTGTCCCGCGCCGGAGGGTCCCGGCTGACGTCACTCCTGTTCCGACGGCGGGGGTCCTCGCAGCGTCTCTCCCAGTCCCTGTCCCGCGCCAGAGGGTCCCGGCTGACGTCACTCCTGTTCCGACGTCGGGGGTCCTCGCAGCGTCTCTTCCAGTTCCTGTCCCGCGCCGGAGGGTCCCGGCTGACGTCACTCCTGTTCCGACGTCGGGGATCCTCGCAGCGTCTCCCAGTCCCTGTCCCGAGCCAGAGGGTCCCGGCTGACGTCACTCCTGTTCCGACGTCGGGATCCTCGCAGCGTATACTCCAGTTCCTGTCCCGCGCCGGAGGGTCCCGGCTGACGTCACTCCTGTTCCGACGTCGGGGATCCTCGCAGCGTCTCCTCCAGTCCCTGTCCCGCGCCGGAGAATCCCGGCTGACGTCACTCCTGTTCCGACGTCGGGGATCCTCGCAGCGTCTCTTCCAGTTCCTGTCCCGCGCCGGAGAATCCCGGCTGACGTCACTCCTGTTCCGACGTCGGGGGTCCTCGCAGTGCTTCTTCAAGTTCCTGTTCTGCGCCGGACGGTCCCGGCAGACGCCACTCCTGTTCCGGGTCGGGGGTCCCGGCAGCAACCACGCCAGTCCCAGTTCCTGTTCTGCGCTGGACGGTCCCGGCAGACGCCACTCCTGTTCCGGCGTCGGGGGTCCCGGCAGCTGCGACTCTGGTTCCTGCCCCACGTCCAGGGCTGAGGTCTGCGCCCCTTCATGTTTTGGGACAGCTGCAGAAGCGGCGGTCATCTCCTGAGCTCCCGTGCTCCGTCCCTGACCGGCCTCCGGGTCGTCTACCTGAGCCCTTGTTCTCGGTTCCTGGGCGGCCATGGTGCCGTCCACCCGAGTCTCTGTACTCTGTCCCTGAGCGGCCAAGGTGCCGTCCTCCTGAGCCCCTGTACTCTGTTCCTGATCGGCCAAGGTGCCGTCCTCCTGAGCCCCTGTACTCTGTCCCTGAGCGGCCAAGGTGCCGTCCTCCTGAGCCCCTGTACTCTGTTCCTGATCGGCCACGGTGCCGTCCCCCTGAGCCCTTCTCTGTTCCTGAGAGGCCACGGTGCCGCCCGCCGGAATCTTTGTTCTCGGTCCCTGATCGGCCACCGCGCCGCCCGCCCGAGACTCTGTTCTCTGCCCCTGACCGGCCTCCGCGCCGCCCGCCCGAGCCCCGGTGCTCTGTCCAGGAATCCCTCCTCCGGATCCCCCCTCCTCCCTCCCGTCTAAGTGCGCGTTTTGGGCCGTCTAGAATTCGGCCCTTGAGGGGGGGGTACTGTCAGGGTTTAATATTTTCCAGTGCTTAGTTTCCACCATTTCCAAGGTGTTTTCAGTTATTTAGTATCTCCTCCTGTTTCATGTTTTCACACTCCGTGTTCTGTTTCGTGTTTTATTTTGTAGTCTCTGTTGCTTGTTTTCTTTCTTCACTTCCTGTCTGTGATTGTCTACACCAGTCCTCATGTGTTACACCTGTGTCGAATTGCCCCTGCCTTCCCTGTGTGTCTGTATTTAAGCCTCGGTTCTTCCCTTTGTCCTTGTCAGATCGTCGTCGTTTGTGTTCTCGTGTATACCCGTCCTAATCTCCTGTCCTGTCCGGATCTCCTGCCCTGCTATCCCTGTACTTCTGTATCCCGTGTCTCCTGAGCCTCTGCACCTCTGCACCCCCCCCGTGTAAGCTTCCTGTATTTTCTCCCTTTGTGCTCCCAGTTTGGTTTGTTAAAGATTCGTTTTGATTAAAATTATACCTTTTTAAGTTTAAACTCTGCGTCTGGGTCCAACTGCCCCCCACACCGTGACACCTCGCACCTTTAACTTTACATTGAAGTTCTTAAACCATCATCAGAAATACAACTTTTCATCACTGTGTTGGGATAGAGTCGTGATTGCCATTTTGTCTGTGATTCAAAGTTTGAAAATGGTCTGTTCATGTTTGTTTACACCCTCCATGTCTTTTCCTTTTTTTTTTATGTGCCTTTTACCAAATAGAATTTTCCTTAATCTTGTTGATAATTTGCAACAAGAATTTGATCAAGTGCCTTTCTGAAAAAGATCTAAAACTTATAAAATGTTATGTTTCCATGTAAATAAACGATGTATTTCATTGGCTCTTTTTGTGAATGTAAATCAACGAAATAACCAGTGTCTGCCTGTGGAATTACAGGATTTAATCTGAATTTGTTTGTTCTCTAAAGCTAATGTCCGATTTTTCCTCTTCACATTTGCAGTATGTTGTCCAACATCAGAGTTTACATCACACCCAAGCATCACAGCAGAGAGGGAAAGGGAGAGAGAGATCCACACCACAGGCACAGTTGATAACAGCACGTTCACCAAAGACCACAGGGTCGTAACAGTCGTCCAAAATATGAGAAAAAAAAATGATAAAAAGTCATACTTTGGTATGTCGTCCAAAATATGTTAAAAACGTCAACATGTTGCTAGAAAGCACCTAAAAACACGGTTTTGTATTACGTCCAAAATATGAGGAAAAAAAATGAAAAAAAGTCATATTTGGTATGTTGTCCAAAATATGTTAAAAACGTCAAAATCTCGCTAGAAAGCACCTAAAAACACAGTTTTGTATATCGTCCAAAATCTGAGAAAATAAAATGAAAAAAAGTCATACTTTGGTATGACGTTGTTACAACCCCGCCCAGGAGAAAGACCAGTCACAACATGATATACGAGTCCCCCCTTTCCCAGCTCCCAAGAAGCACCAGCAACAAACAATTTACAGCCCGTTTGTGTTTATTAACTCTTTTGCTTCAGGGTGGGCTAACAGCTAAACAATAAACGAAAACAACCCAAACATCCCTACTCAAATTAAAGAAACAAAAAGACATGGTACTAACCTAACTCCTCAACCAAAAACAGGGGAAAACATGGCTTAAACAGAAATGCTACCCACCCCTACCAAAACCGGGCTGGTACACAAAGAACAGTTCTTACAACGCTTCACAAGGTGATTCCGGCTGGACGTCTGGCTGGCAGTGGCGAAAGGAGAGAGCGCAGGAGCTGGGGGAAGCCGTCCTCTTATCCTTCAAGCTTGGGGGCTGGAACCAATCAGCTCCCTAGAAACACACCTACACACTCAGTCACTCATCCACTCAGTCACTCGTGGAGCCAGACACACCTGAAACACATCACACCCAAGCATCACAGCAGAGAGGGAGAGAGAGAGGGATCCACACCACAGGCACAGTAGATAACATCACGTTCACCAAAGACCACGACCTCAGGGTCGTAACAGTCGTCCAAAATATGAGAATTTTTTTTTAAAAAGTCATATTTGGTATGACGTCCAAAATATGTTAAAAACGTCAAAATGTCGCTAGAAAGCACCTAAAAACACAGTTTTGTATATCGTCCAAAATATGAGAATTTTTTTTTAAAAAAGTCATATTTTGGTATGTCGTCCAAAATATGTTCAAAATGTCGCTAGAAAGCACCTAAAACTCAGTTTTGTATATGGTCCAAAATATGAGAAAATAAAATGAAAAAGTCATACTTTGGTATGTCGTCCAAAATATGTTAAAACGTCAAAATATAACTAGAAAGCACCTAAAGTCATTTTCGTATATCGTCCAAAATATGAGAAAAAATTGAAAAAGTCATATTTGGTATGTCGTCCAAAATATGTTAAAAACGTCAAAATGTCGCTAGAAAGCACCTAAAAACTCAGTTTTGTATTTCGTCCAAAATATGAGGAAAAAAAATGAAAAAAAGTCATATTTGGTATGTTGTCCAAAATATGTTAAAAACGTCAAAATCTCGCTAGAAAGCACCTAAAAACACAGTTTTGTATATCGTCCAAAATCTGAGAAAATAAAATGAAAAAAAGTCATACTTTGGTATGTCGTTGTTACAACCCCGCCCAGGAGAAAGACCAGTCACAACATGATATACGAGTCCCCCCTTTCCCAGCTCCCAAGAAGCACCAGCAACAAACAATTTACAGCCCGTTTGTGTTTATTAACTCTTTTGCTTCAGGGTGGGCTAACAGCTAAACAATAAACGAAAACAACCCAAACATCCCTACTCAAATTAAAGAAACAAAAAGACATGGTACTAACCTAACTCCTCAACCAAAAACAGGGGAAAACATGGCTTAAACAGAAATGCTACCCACCCCTACCAAAACCGGGCTGGTACACAAAGAACAGTTCTTACAACGCTTCACAAGGTGATTCCGGCTGGAGGTCTGGCTGGCAGTGGCGAAAGGAGAGAGCGCAGGAGCTGGGGGAAGCCGTCCTCTTATCCTTCAAGCTTGGAGGCTGGAACCAATCAGCTCCCTGGAAACACACCTACACACTCAGTCACTCATCCACTCAGTCACTCGTGGAGCCAGACACACCTGAAACACATCACACCCAAGCATCAAAGCAGAGAGGGGGAGAGAGGGAGAGAGAGAGATCCACACCACAGGCACAGTAGATAACATCACGTTCACCAAAGACCACGACCTCAGGGTCGTAACAGTCGTCCAAAATATGAGAATTTTTTTTTTTAAAAAGTCATATTTGGTATGTCGTCCAAAATATGTTAAAAACGTCAAAATGTCGCTAGAAAGCACCTAAAAACACAGTTTTGTATATCGTCCAAAATATGAGAATTTTTTTTTAAAAAAGTCATATTTTGGTATGTCGTCCAAAATATGTTCAAAATGTCGCTAGAAAGCACCTAAAAACTCAGTTTTGTATATGGTCCAAAATATGAGAAAATACAATGAAAAAAAGTCATACTTTGGTATGTCGTCCAAAATATGTTAAAAACGTCAAAATATAACTAGAAAGCACCTAAAGTCATTTTAGTATATCGGCCAAAATATGAAAAAAATTGAAAAAGTCATATTTGGTATGTCGTCAAAATATGTTAAAACGTCAAAATGTCGCTAGAAAGCACCTAAAACTCAGTTTTGTATTTCGTCAAAATATGAGGAAAAAATGAAAAAAGTCATATTTGGTATGTTGTCCAAAATATGTTAAAAACATCAAAATCTCGCTAGAAAGCACCTAAAAACACAGTTTTGTATATCGTCCAAAATCTGAGAAAATAAAATGAAAAAAGTCATACTTTGGTATGTCGTTGTTCAACCGAGGAGAAAGACCAGTCACAACATGATATAGAGTCCCCTTTCCCAGCTCCCAAGAAGCACCAGCAACAAACAATTTACAGCCCGTTTGTGTTTATTAACTCTTTTGCTTCAGGTGGGCTAAAGCTAAACAATAACAAACAACCCAAACATCCTACTCAAATTAAAGAAACAAAAGACATGGTACTAACCTAACTCCTCAACCAAAACAGGGAAAACATGGCTTAAACAGAAATGCTACCACCTACAAACCGGGCTGGTACACAAAGAACAGTTCTTACAACGCTTCACAAGGTGATTCGCTGGACGTCTGGCTGGCAGTGGCGGAGAGAGCGCAGGAGCTGGGGAAGCCGTCCTCTTATCCTTCAAGCTGGGGCTGGAACCAATCAGCTCCCTAGAAAACACCTACACACTCAGTCACTCATCCACTCAGTCACTCGTGGAGCCAGAACACCTGAAACACACACACCCAAGCATCACAGCAGAGAGGGAGAGAGAAAGGGAGAGAGATCCACCACAGGCACAGTAGATAACATCCGTTCACAAGACCCGACAGGTGTAACAGATCAAAATATGAGAATTTTTTTTAAAAGTCATATTTGGTATTCGTCCAAAATATGTTAAAAACGTCAAAATGTCGCTAGAAAGCACCTAAAAACACAGTTTTGTATATCGTCCAAAATATGAGAAATTTTTTTTTTAAAAAAGTCATATTTTGGTATGTCGTCCAAAATATGTTCAAAATGTCGCTAGAAAGCACCTAAAAACTCAGTTTTGTATATGGTCCAAAATATGAGAAAATACAATGAAAAAAAGTCATACTTTGGTATGTCGTCAAAATATGTTAAAAACGTCAAAATATAACTAGAAAGCACCTAAAGTCATTTAGTATATCGTCAAAATATGAGAAAAAAATTGAAAAAAGTCATATTTGGTATGTCGTCAAAATATGTTAAAAACGTCAAAATGTCGCTAGAAAGCACCTAAAAACTCAGTTTTGTATTTCGTCAAAATATGAGAAAAAAATGAAAAAAGTCATATTTGGTATGTCGTCCAAAATATGTTAAAAACGTCAAAATGTCGCTAGAAAGCACCTAAAAACTCAGTTTTGTATTTCGTCCAAAATATGAGAAAAAAATGAAAAAAGTCATACTTTGGTATGTCCTCCAAAATAGGTTAAAAAACCACCCAGGATCCCATATTCAGCACAGCTTAGGCTTGGCATAATAGGAGGTGCAAGGAAAATCTGGTGGCTCTACCTCAACCAGAAGTAAAAACTCTAACTTTGTCTCAGCTGGCTGACTGCACAGACGGTCTTGCTGAATGGAGACTGAAAGGGCCACCAGTTCGGGAGCCCCCTAGCAGCGATAGAGGTCCAAATTTTGGATGAGCCTCCTCATGCCCTGGGTGGCTCAGCCCGGTTTCAAAGTTCCACAGTTACAGGTCCAAAGACAGATGCTAGAGGCCAGGTTGATCCTGAAATCCACACAGGCAGTCTGGTCCCTGAACCACCCAGGACGCTATTCTGCAGCAGAGTTTAAGGCCGGCACCCAGGAGGTGCAAGAAAATCTGGGTGGCTCACTTCAACCAGAAGTAAAAAAACCTCTAACTGTTATTGTCCCAGCTGCTGACCGTAATAGGACGGCCTGTACTGAATGGACACTGAAAAGGTCACTGTCTGGGCCCCTTAGCAGCTTAGAGGGTCTGAAATTTTGATGAGCTCTCCTGTGGCTCCTGGTGGCTCTGGCCCGGTTTTCAAAGTTCGCCAGCTAGTCCAAAGATGATCCCAGAGGCCAGTTGATCCTGGAACCACACAGGTGTGTGCCCGGGCTCTACCATGCAGGGGCCCTAAATTCGCAGCAATAGCGTGCTTGGCACACAGAGGCATGAAAATCTGGTGGTTCTAGCTCAAACAGAAGTAAAAAACCTCTAACTGTTGTCTCAGCTGCTGAGACCGAAGCAGACGGCCTGTACTGAATGGACACTGAAAAGGGCCACTGTCTGGGCCCTCAGTGCTTAGCAGAGGTCTGAAATTTTTGATGAGCCTCCTGTACCCTTGGGTATTCTACCTGGTTTTCAAAGTTCTGCCAGTTATGCAGGTCCAGTGATGATCCCCAGAGGCCAATTGATCCTGGAAATCCACAGGTGCAGTTCGGCCCTGAGGCCACGCAGGGGCCTCGTAGATTCGCAGCAGATGAAGCCTGGCACCCAGAGGTGCATGAAAATCTGGTGGCTCTAGCTCAACCGGAAGTTTAAAAAATTCTAACTTTTGCCAGTTGCTGACTGCACAGACGGCCTGTACTGAATGGATACTGAAAGGCCACTGTCTGGGCCCCTTAGCAGCGGTAGAGGTCTGAGACTCTTGGATGAGCTTCCTGCGCCCTTGGTGGCTCAGCCTGGTTTTCAAAGTTCATGGTTACAGGTGCAAAGATGATGCCAGAGGCCAGGTTGACCCTGAATCCACACAGGTGTCTGTCCTTGAACCACCCAGGGACGCTATATTCGCAGAGCTTAAGCCTTCTTTCAATCTAGGAGGTACATGAAAATCTGGTGGCTCTTAAAGCTCAACCGGAAGTAAAAACACCTCTAACTTTGGCTGCCGACTGCACAGACGGCCTGTACTGAATGGATACTGAAAAGGGCCACTGTCTGGGCCCCTTAGCAGCGAGAGAGGGTCTGAAATCTTGGATGAGCTCTCCACTGCGGCCCTGGTGGCCCAGCCCGGGTTTTCAAAGTTCTGCCAGTTACAGGTCGTCCAAAGATGATCCCCAGAGGCCAGTTGATCCTAACCACACAGGTGTAGCCTGGCCCCATGCAGGGGGCCCTCAAATTGCAGCAGCATAGCTTAAGCTTGCACAGGAGGTGCATGGAAAATCTGGTGGCTCTAGGCTCAACAGAAGTAAAAAAACCTCTAACTTTGTGTCAGTTGCTGACTGCACACGGCCTGGTACTGAATGGACACTGGTGCGCCACTGTCTGGGCCTCTTAGCAGCGAGAGGCCTGAAATCTTGGATGAGCCTCCCTGCGGGCCCCTTGGGGCAGGTAGCCCAGCTTCCAGCCTGCAAAGTTCTGCCAGTTACAGGTGCAGACATGCCAGAGGCCAAGCTGATCCTGGAACCCACACAGTGGCAGTTCGTCCCTTGAACCACCCAAGGGACGCTACATTCGCAGCAGAGTTTAAGCCTGGCACCCAGGAGGCAGGCTGAAAATCTGGTGGCTCTAGCTCAACCAGTAAAAACACCTCTAACTTTGTCTCAGCTGCTGACTGCACAGACGGCCTGTACTGAATGAGAGACTCAAAGGGCCACTGTCTGGGCCTTTAGCAGCGAGGTCTGAAATTTGGATGAGCTCTCCATCATGGCCCTTGGTGGCTCAGCCCGTTTTCAAAGTTCTGCCAGTTACAGGTCCAAAGATGATCCTAGAGCCAGTTGATCCTGAACCATTATTAGGTGCAGTTCGCCCCAGCCATGAAGTCCCCAAACGCAGCACAGCTTAAGCTTGGCACACAGGAGGCTGAAAATCTGTGGCTCTAGCTCAAAAGCAGAAGTAAAAAAACCTCTAACTTTTGTGTCAGTTGCTGATTTGCAGACGGCCTGTAATTGAATGGACACTGAAAGGGCCACTGTCTGGGCCCTTAGCAGCTTAGAAAACTGAAATTCTTGGATGAGCCTCCCCGCGGGCCCTGGGTGGCCTAGCCTGGCCTTCAAAGTTCCTGCCGTCATTACAGGCAGGCAAAGATGATGCCAGAGGCCAGTTGATCCTGAAATCCACACAGGTGGCAGTTCAACCTCAACCACCCAGGACGCCTACATTCGTGAGCAGATGGCCCGGCACCCAGGAGAAAAAGGAAAAATCTGGCAGGGCTCAGCTCAACCGGGAAGTAAAAAACACCTCTAACTTTGTCTCAGCTGCTGACTGCACAGACGGCCTGTACTGAATGGAGACTGAAAAGGGCCACTGTCTGGGCTCCCTTAGCAGCGAGAGGTCTGAAATTTTGGATGAGCTCCCCTGCGCCCTGGTGGCCTGTGGCCCGGTTTCAAAGTTCAAGAGTTACAGGTCCAAAGATGATGCCAGAGGCCAGTTGATCCTGAACCACACAGTACAGTTCAGTCTCGACAGGGGCCCTTTCTGATCTTGCAGAGTTTAAGCTCGGCACCCAGGAGGTGTGAAGGAAAAATCTGTGACTACTCACCAGAAGTTTTTAAAACTCTAACTTTGTCTCAGCTGCTGACTGCACAGAGGGCCTGCACTGAATGGACACTGAAAAGGGCCACTGTCTGGCCCTTAGCAGCTAGGAGGTCTGAAATTTTGGATGAGCTTCCCACGGCCCTTGGTGGCTCAGCCTGGTTTTCAAAGTTCCGCCAGTTACAGGTCCAGATGATGCCAGAGCGGTTGGACTCTGAAACTACACAGCAGTTCGGCCCTGACACGCAGGGGCCCCAGATTCGCAGCAGAAAGAGATAAACTACACCCAGGAGGTGCATGAAAATCTGATGGCCTCATCAACCAGAAGTTAAAAGAAACCTCTAACTGTTGTCTCAGCTGCTGGGACTGTACAGACGGCCCAAATGAATGACACTGAAAAGGGCCACTGTCTGGGCCTCTTTAGCAGCGAGAGGTCTGAAATTCTTGATGAGCCTCCCTGTGGCCCCTGGTGGCTCTGGCCTGGTTTTCAAAGTTCATGAGTTACAGGTCCAAAGACGATCCGAGAGGCCAGTTGATCCTGGTAATCCACTAGGTGCAGTTCGGTCCTGGTCAAACCTAGGACCATTGATATTCCCAGCAGAGTTTAAGCCCGGCACCCAGGAGGTGCATGAAAATCTGGTGGCTCTAGCTCAAACCGAAGTAAAAACACTTCTAACTTTGTCTCAGCTGACTGCACAGACGGGCCTGTACTGAATGAGACTGAAAAGGGCCACTGTCTGGGCCCCTATAGCGAGAGGTCTGAAATTTGATGAGCTCTCCCTACGGTCCTTGTGGCTCAACCTGGCCAAAGTTCATCCAGTTACAGGTCCAAAAGAGAGGATGCCAGAGCCAGTTGATCCTGAAATCCACACAGGGTGCAGTTCGGGTCCCAACTCACCCAGGACCCCATCTGCAGCACAGCTTAAGCCCGGCACCAGGAGGCATGTTGATGGCTCTAGCTCAAATCCAGAAGTAAAAAAACACCTCTAACTTCTTTGTTTCAGCTGGCTAATTGCACAGACGGCCTGTACTGAATGGACATCAGTGCAGGCCACTGTCTGTGCCCCTTAGCAGCGCAGAGGTCTGAAATTTTGATGAGCTTCCCTCATGGCCCTGTGGCTCAGCCTGGTTTTCAAAGTTTTGCCAGTTACAGGTGCAGATGATGCCAGAGGCCAGTTGGATCCTAATCCAAACAGGGTGCAGTTCGGTCCCTGAACCACCCAGGGACGCCACATTCGCAGCAGAGCTGCTTTCTCACCCAGGAGGCACATGAAAAGATGGTGGCCTCACCCAACCAGAAGCAAAACCTCTACTGCTGTCTCAGCTGCTGACTGCACAGATTTAATTTGTTGTACTGAATGGACACTGAAAAGGGCTACTGTCTGGGCTCCTTAGCAGCGCTAGAGGTCTGAAATTTCTGATGAGCTCTCTGCGGCCCTGCAGTGGCTCAGCCTGGCTTCGCAAGTTCCGCCAGTTACAGGTGCAAGATGATGCCAGAGGCCAGTTGATCCTGAACTAATAGGTGTAAATGGTCCTGAACCACCCAGGGACTTAAGTATTCGCAGCAGAGCTTGCCTTCACCCAGTACAAGAAAAGATGGTGGCCTCACCTTAACCAGAAGTAAAAAAACCTCTAACTGTTGTCCCAGCTGCTGACCGCACAGACGGCCTGTACTGAATGTGGATACTGAAAAGGCCAACAGTCTGGGCCTTGAGCAGTGAGGTCTGAATTTTGGATGAGCTCTCCCTGTGTGGCCCTTGGTGGCTCCACCTGCCTACAAGTTCTGCAAGAAGCCAGGTCCAAAGATGACCAAGGCTGCCAGTTGATCCCAAACCACACAGGTGCAGTGTCTGGGCCCGAGCCACGAGGGGCCTCAGATTCGCAGCAGAGTTTAACTGCACCGAGGTGCATGAAAAATCTGGTGGCTCGTAGCTCAACCGCGAATAAAAAAATTCTAACTTTTGAAGAAGGTTGACTGCACAGATTTGTTCACTGAATGGACACTTTAAAGGGCCACTGTCTGGGCCTCTTAGCAGCGGAGGTCTGAAATTTGGATGAGCTCTCCTGGGGGCCTTGGGTGGCTCTGCCTGGTTTTCAAAGTTCTGCCAAAGCAGGTCCAAAGATGATCCTAGAGGCCAGTTGATCCTGAACCCACACAAGTGCAGTTCTGGTCCTCTGAACAACCCAGGGATCCCAAATCTGGCAGCACAGTTAAGTCATGGGCCACAGGAGGCATGAAAATCTGGGGGGCTCTAGCTCAACCGGAAGTTTAAAAACTTAACTTTTGTCCAGTTGTTGGACTACACAGATCGGTCATACCTGAATGGACACTGAAAAGGGCCACTGTCTGGGCCCCCTTAGCAGCGAGAGGTCTGAAACCTTGATGAGCTTCCCCTGCGCCCTTGTGGCCTACAGAGCCTGGTTTCTGTGTTCACAAGTTACAGGTCCAAAGATGATGCCAGAGGCCAGTTGATCCCAAATCCACACAGGCAGTTCGGCCCCACACACGAGGCCCATCTGCAGCAGAGCTTGTCACACCAGGAGGTGAGAGATAAAATCTGTGGCCTCTCACTCTCCACCAGAAGTTTAAAAAATCCTCTAACTTTTGTCATCCCAGCTGACTGCACAGTGACGGCCTGTAATTGAATGGATACCTGAAAAGGGCCACCGTCTAGCCTCTTAGCACAGAGAGGTCTGAAATTTTGGATGAGCTCTCACGGCGCTGCAGGCCTGGGTGCCTGGCTGCTCATGAGTTACAGGTCCAGAGATGATGCCAGAGGCCAGTTGATCCTGAAATCCACAGGTAGTTCGGGCCCTGACAATGCAGGGGCCCTGATTCTGGTGCAGATTAAACCCGGCACCCAGGAGGTGCATGAAAATCTGATGGCTCTAGCCAACCAGAAGTAAAAACTCTAACTGTTGTCTCTATAGCTGCTGACTGCACAGACGGCTGTACTGGAATGGACACTGAAAAGGGCCACTGTCTGGGCCCCCTTAGTACAGAGGTCTGAAATTTTGATGAGCTCTCCCTGCGGCTCTTGGTGGCTTAGCCTGGCTTTCAAAGTTCTGCCAGTTACAGGTCCAAAGAGATGAGCTATGCCAGTTGATCCTGAAATCCACACAGGCAGCAGTTCAAATCTGACATGCAGGGCCCTAGATTGCAGCAGAGTTTTTAAGCTCGCACCCAGGAGGTGTGATGGAAAATCTGGTGGCTCTACTCACCAGAAGTTTAAAAACCTCTAACTTTGTCTCAGCTGCTGACTCTGCACAGACGGGCCTGTACTGAATGGACACTGAAAGGGCCACTGTCTGGGCCCCTTAGCAGCGAGAGGTCTGGTGTTCTGATGAGCCTCCTCACGGCGCCTGGTGCCCAGCCCAAGCCAAAGTCTGCCAGTTACAGGTCCAAAGATGATGCCAGAGGCCAGTTGATCCTGAAATCCACACAGGTGCAGTTCGGGCCCCCAGCCACGCAGGGGCCCCAGATTCGCAGCAGAGATTAAACTCGGCACCCAGGAGGTGCATGAAAAATCTGATGGCTCTAGCTCAACCAGAAGTAAAAAAAAAACCTCTAACTGTTGTAACTCAGCTGACTGCATAGATGCCTGTGCTGAATGGACACTGAAGTGCGCCACTGTCTGGGCCCCTTAGCAGCGAGAGGTCTGAAATTTTGATGAGCCTTCCTTCTGTGGCCCTTGGTGGCTCCACCTGGTTTTCAAAGTTCTGCCAGTTACAGGTCCAAGATGATCCCAGAGGCCAGTTGATCCTGAACCACACAGGTAAAGCCTGGGCCCCGAAAGACGAGGTGGGGCCCTAGATCTGCAGCAGAGTTATAAAGGTCGCACCCAGGAGGTAAGAAAACCAGACTTAGCTCAACCGGAAGAAAAAATTCTAACTTTTGTGTCGAAGGACTGCACAGACGGCCTGTACTGAATGGACACTGAAAAGGCCACTGTCTGGGCCCCTTAGCAGCTAGAGGTCTGAAATTTTGGATGAGCCTCCTGGGTTTCAGTTCTGCCTGGCCTCAAAGTTCTGCCAGTTACAGGTCCAAAGATGATCCTAGAGGCCAGTTGATCCTGGAAAATCCACAGCAAAGGTCTCGAACAACCCAGGGACCCCATATTCGCAGCAGAGCTAAGCCCGGCACCCAGGAGGTGCAAGGAAAATCTGGTGGCTCTAGCCTACCTGAAGTAAAAACACCTAACTTTTGTCTCAGCTGGTTGATCACACAGACGGCCCTTACTGAATGGACACTGAAAAGGGCCACTGTCTGGGCCCCTTACAGCGAGAGGTCTGAATTTTGGATGAGCTCCACTGCGGCCCCTTGGTGGCCCAGCCCTGCCAAAATTCTGCCAGTTATAGGTCCAAAGATGATGCCAGAGGACAGTTGATCATGAAATCCACACAGGCAGTTCGGGCCCCAGCCACGCAGGGCCTAGATCTGCAGCAGAGCTTAAGCCTGCACCCAGGAGGCACAGTGCAAAATCTGGTGCAGCTCGTAGCTCAACCAGAAATAAAACCAATTTAACTTCAGTTCAGCTGCTGACTGTACAGACGGCCTGTACTGAATGGAGACTTAGTAAGGGTGGCCAATGTCTGGGCCCCTTAGCAGCGTAGAGGTCTGAAATTTTGGATGAGCCTCCCCATGGCCCTGGTGGCTCAGCCCGGTTTTCAAAGTTCTGCCAGTTACAGGTCCAGATGATGCCAGAGGCCAGTTGATCCTGAAATCCACACAGGTGCAGTTCGGCCCTGAACCACCCAGGGACCCCATATTCAGAAAGCACAGTTTAAGCTCGCACCCAGGAGGTGAAGGAAAAAATCTGATGGCTCTAGCTCAAACCAGAAGTAAAAAACACCCCTAACTTTGCTCTATGCTGCTGACTGCACAGACGGCCTGTACTGAATGAGACACTGAAAAGGGCTCACTGTCTGGGCCTCTTAGCAGCGAGGTCTGAAATTTTGAATAGCCTCCTGTGGCCTTGGTGCCTCTGGCCCACAAAGTTCAAGCAGTTACAGGTCCAAAGATGATCCCAGAGGCCAGTTGATCCTGAAATCCACACAAGCAGTTCAACTCAACAACCAGGATCCTGGGCACCAGAGCACAGCTTAAGCTTGGCACAGGAGGCATGAAAATCTGGGGCTCTACCTCCACCAGAAGTTTTTAAAAACCTCTAACTTTTGTCTCAGCTGCTGACTGCACAGACGGCCTGTACTACGAATGACACTGAAAGGGCCACTGTCTGGGCCCCTTAAAGAAGTGAGAGGTCTGAAATTTTGGATGAGCCTCCTCACGGCCTTGGGTGTGCCTCAACCCGGTTTTCAAAGTTCCTGCCAGTTATGTCCAAAGATGATGCCAGAGGCCAGTTGATCCTGAACCACACAGGCAGTTCGGGCCCCAGCCACGCAGGGGCCCAGATTCGCAGCAGATTAAACCGCACCCAGGAGGTGTACGAAAATCTGATGGCTTTAGCTCAACTAGAAGTAAAAACCTCAAACTGTTGTCTCATTTGCTGACTGGTACAGACGGCCTGTACTGAATGGACACTGAAAAGGCCACTGTCTGGGCCCTTAGCAGCGAGGAGGTCTGAAATTTGGATGAGCTCTCCTGTAGGCCTGCAGGTTTCATGCCTGCTTTCTGTGTTCTATGAAGTTACAGGTCCAAAGATGATCCTAGAGGCCAGTTGATCCTGAAATCCACTAGGAGGCAGTTCGTCCCCGAACAACCCAGGGACTCATTCGCAGCAGAGTTTAAGCCCGGCACCCAGGAGGTGCATGAAAATCTGGTGGCCTAGCTCAACCGGGAAGTGAAAAAACACCTCTAACTTTTGTCCAGCTGCTGACTGCACAGACGGCCTGTACTGAATGGACACTGAAAAGGGCCACTGTCTGGGCCCCTAGCAGCGAGAGGTCTGAAATTTTGGATGAGCTCTCCACTGCGCCCGGTGGCTCAGCCCAAGCGCAAAGTTCTGCCAGTTACAGGTCCAAAGATGATGCCAGGAGGCCAGTTGATCCTGAAATCCACATTGCAGTTCAAGGCCCTGGCTACGCAGGCCCTGATTCTAAGAGCTTGCCTGCAACGGAGGTGCATGGGAAACTATAGTGGTCTAGGCCTAACCAGAAATAAAAATAATTTAACTTTTGTCTCAGGTGTTTGTTGACCTCACACGACCGTAATTGAATGGATACTGAAAAGGGCCACTGTCTGGGGCTCCCTTAGCAGCGTAGAGGTCTGTGGTTCTTGGATGAGCTCTCCCTGTGGCCCCCTGGTGGCTCTGCCTGGTTTTCAAAGTTCTGCCAGTTATGGTCCAAAGATGATCCCGGATGCCAGTTGATCCTGAAATCCACACAGGTGTATTCGCCTCCCAGCCACGCAGGCCCTAGATTCGCAGCAGAGTTTAAGCCGCACCCAGAGGTGCATGAAAACTATATTTTAGCTCAACCAGAAGTAGAAAAACACTTAACTTTTGTTTCAGCTGCTGACTGCACAGACGGCCTGTACTGAATGACACTGAAAAGGCCACTGTTCAGCCCCTTAGCAATGGTAGAGGAACTAGCCTTGGATGAGCCTCCCTGCGGCCCTGTGGCTCAGCCCAGCCAAAGTTCTGCCAGTTACAGGTCCAAAGATGATGCCAGAGGCGAGTTGATCCCTGAAATCCACACGCATGCAGTTCATCCCCAACAACCCAGGGATCCCCACCTGCAGCACAGCTTGCTTGGCACACACAGGAGGTGCATGAAAAATCTGTATTCTAGCTCAAACAGAAGTAAAAAAACCCTAACTGTTGTTCCCAGCGCTGACTGCACAGACGGCCTGTACTGAATGGACACTGAAATGGGCCACTGTCTGGGCCCCTTAGCAGAGGTCTGAAATTTTGGATGAGCCTCTCCTCTGTGCCTCGGTGGCTCTCTGCCCGGTTTTCAAAGTTCTGCCAGTTACAGGTCCAAAGATGATCCCAGAGGCCAGTTGATCCTGGGAATCCACACAGGTGTAGTCTGGGCCCCCATTTGAGGGGCTCCTGATCTGCAGCAGAGTTTAAGCCTGTGCTACCCAGGAGGTGGCGGGAAAAATCTGTGGCCTCAGCTCAACTGAAGTAAAAAAATTCAACTTTTGTGTCAGTTGCTGACCATACAGACTTTCTTGCCTGTACTGAATGGACACTGAAAAGGGGCCAATGGTCTGGGCCCCTTAGCAGCGAGAGGTCTGAGTCTTGGATGAGCTCTCCCCATGGCCTCCCGGGTGGCCTGGTAGCCCGGTTTTCAAAGTTCTGCCAGTTACAGGTGTAAAAGATGATGAGGCCAGTTGATCCTGAAATCCACACAGGTGCAGTCTGTCCCTGAACCACCCAGGGACGCTGTACCCGAAACAGAGTTTAAGCCTTCACCCAGAGGTACACAGAAAGATGGTATTCTACCTCAACCAGAAGTAAAACCTCTTACTGTCTCAGCTTGCTGACTGCAATAGAATACCTGTACTGAATGGATACTGAAAAGGGCCACTGTCTGGGCCCTTAGCAGCGAGAGGTCTGAAATTTTGGATGAGTTTCCTGTGGCTCCTTTGGTGGCTCTGCCTGCTTTTCAAAGTTCTGCCAGTTATGAAAATGTCCACAAAGATGATCCCAGATGCCAAAGTTGATCCTGAAATCCACACAGGTGCAGTTCGCCTCAGCTACGAGGCCCTAGATTCGCAGCAGAGTTAAGCTCGGCACCCAGGAGGTGCATGAAAATCTGATGGCTCTAGCTCAACCAGAAGTAAAAAGACTCCTAACTTTTGTTTCAGCTGCCACTGTACAGACGGCCTGTACTGAATGGACACTGAAAAGGGCCACTGTCTGGGCCTCCTTAGCAGCGAGAGGTCTGAAATTCTGATGAGCTCTCCTGCGGCCCTTGGTGGCTCAGCCCGGTTTCTGCCCTGCCAGTTACAGGTCCAAAGATGGCGCCGAGGCGAGTTGATCCAGAAACCACACACGCAGTTCGGTCCTGAACAACTCAGGATCCTAAACTGTAGCAGAAGCTAAGCTTGGTACACAGGAGGTGGCGAAAAATCTGGGTGGCTCTAGCCTTAACAGAAGTAAAAAAACCTCTAACTGTTGTCTCATACACTGTACAGACGGCCTGTACTGAATGGATGACTGAAATGGGCCACACCAGTCTGGGCCTCTTTAGCGAGAGGTCTGAAATTTTGGATGAGCTCTCCCCTGTGGCCCTGGGTGGCTCTGCCCGGGAGCCAAAAAGCCCTGCCAGTTACAGGTCCAGATGATCCTAGAGGCCAGTTGATCCTGAAATCCACACAAGTGCAGTTCGGTCCCTAACAACCCAGGATCCTGACTGCAGCACCGCTTGCTTGGCACAGCAGGAGGTGCATGAAAATCTGGGGCTCTAGCGCCCAACTGAAGTTTAAAAAACTCTAACTTTTGTCTCAGTTGCTGACTGCACAGACGCCTGTACTGAATGGATACTGAAAGGGCTACTGTCTGGGCCCTTAGCAGCGAGAGGTCTGAATTTTGGATGAGTTCTCCCTGCGGGCCCTTGGTGGCTCAGCCCATTTCTAAAGTTCTGCCAGTTACAGGTCCAAAGAGCTGAGGCCAGTTGATCCTGAACCACACAGGTGTGCAGTTCGGGCCCCACACGCAGGGCCCTAGATCTGCAGCAGAGTTTAAGCTCAGCACCCAGAGGTATGAAAAATCTGGTGGTCAAATTAACCAGAAGTAAAGAAAACTTAACTGTTGTCTCAGCTGCTGACTGCAAACAGACGGCTTGTATTGAATGTGGATGGCTGAAAAGGGCCACTGTCTGGGCCCTTAGCAGCGAGGTCTGAAATTTTGGATGAGCCTCCCCTGTGGCCCTTGGTGGCTCTGCCTGGTTTTCAAAGTTCTGCCAGATAAAGGTCCAGATGATCCCAGAGGCCAGTTGATCCTGAAATCCACACAGGTGCAGTTCGGTCCTTGAACCACCCAGGGACGATATTCGCAGCAGAGCTTAAGCCTCTGCTCCAGAGGTATGAAAAGATGGCTCTACCTCAACCAGAAGTAAAAAAACTCTAACTGCTGTTCAGCTGCTGACTGCACAGACGACTCACTGAAATGGGACACTGAAAGGGCCACTGTCTGGGCCCCTTAGCAGCGAGAGGCCTGAAACGACCCTAAGATGAGCTCTCCCCAGCCCTTGGGTGGCTCCAGCCTGGCTTTCAAAAGTTCTGCCACAGCAGGTCCAAAGATGATGCCAGAGGCTAGTTGATCCTGAAATCCACACAGGCAGTTCGGGTCCTTGAGCCACAGGCCCTAGACTACAGATGGGTTTTTCTCGCACCCAGGAGGTGCAGATGAAAATCTGGTGTTCTACCTCCACCAGAAGTTTAAAAAACCTCTGAACTTTGTCTCAGCGCTGACTGCACAGACGGCTCTGTACTGAATGACACTGAAAAGGCCACTGTCTGGGCTCCTTAGCAGCGGAGAGGTCTGAAATTTTGATGAGCCTCCCTACGGCGCTGTGGCTCAGCCCGGTTTTCAAAGTTCCACAGTTACAGGTCCAAAGATGATGCCAGAGGCCAGTTGATCCTGAAACCACACACAGGTGTAGCCTGGGCCCCCACACAGGGGGCCCCAGATTCGCAGCAGAGATTAAAACCGCACCCAGGAGGTGCGAAAATCTGATGGCTCTAGCTCAACCAGAAGTAAAAAACTTCTAACTGTCTCAGCTGGGACTGCACAGACGCCTGTACTGAATGGATACTGAAAAAGGGGCCACTGTCTGGGCCCTTAGCAGCGAGAGGTCTGAAAATTTTGGATGAGCTTCCCCTGCGGCCCTTGGTGGCCCAGCCTGGCTTTCAAAGTTCTGCCAGTTACAGGTGCAGATGATGCCAGAGGCCAGTTGATCCTGAATCCAAACAGGTGCAGTTCATCCCTGAACCACCCAGGGACGCCAGCATTCGCAGCAGAGCTAAGCCTTTCACCCAGAGGTACAGCGAAAAGATGGTGGCCTCACTCAACTACACAGAAGTAAAACCCTCTAACTGCTGTCCCAGGTTGCTGACTGTACAGACGACTCTGTACTGAATGGACACTGAAAAGGGCCACTGTCTGGGGTCCTTAGCAGCTTAGAGGTCTGAAATTTTGATGAGCCTCCCTGTGGCTCCTGGTGGCTCTGGCCTGGTTTTCAAAGTTCTGCACAGCAGGTCCAAAGATGATCCCAGTAGAGGCCAGTTGATCCTGAACCACACATGTGAAGTTCTGGGCCCCGAGCTACCAGCCCTTGATTCAGCAGGATTCTAAGTCTGCACCCAGGAGGTGCATGATAAATCACAGTGGCTCTAGCTCAACCGGAGTTTAAAAAATTTAACTTTTGGTGCTGCTGCTGACCGCACAGACGGCCTGTACTGAATGGATACACTGAAAGGCTACTGTCTGGGCCCCTTACATGAGAGGTCTGAAATTTTGGATGAGCTCTCCCCATGGCTCCTGGTGGCTCAGCCTGTTTTTAAAAAGTTCATGTTACAGGTGCAAAGATGATGCCAGAGGCCAGTTGACTGGAATCCACATACAGGTAGTTCCGGTCCCTGGAACCACCTAGGACGCCATATTCGCAGAGCAGAGCTGCTTCACCCAGGAGGCAAGGCATGGAAAAAGATGGTGGCCTCTACCTCAACCAGAAGTGAAAAACCTTACTGTTGAATCCCAGCTGCTGACTGTACAGACGACCTGTACTGAATGATACTGAAAAGGGCCACACTGTCTGGCTCCCTAGCAGCGAGAGGTCTGTACCTGGATGAGCCTCTGCCCTGGTGGCTCAGCCTAAGGTTTCTGTGCCCAAGGCAGTTACAGGTGCAGATGATGCCAGGAGGTGCCAGTTGATCCTGAACCA
This sequence comes from Hippoglossus stenolepis, assembly GCF_022539355.2. Taxonomy (NCBI): domain Eukaryota; kingdom Metazoa; phylum Chordata; class Actinopteri; order Pleuronectiformes; family Pleuronectidae; genus Hippoglossus; species Hippoglossus stenolepis. The sequence continues at coordinate 31,198,840 of NC_061485.1, forward strand.
CAGGCAGTCTGGTCCTGAACCACCCAGGACGCGAGTATTCGCAGTGAGCTGGTTTTCACCCAGGAGGTACATGAAAAGATGGTGGGCTCTACCTAACTAGAAGTAAAAACCTCTAACTGTTGTCTCAGCTGCTGACTGTGACAGACGGCCTGTACTGAATGATATCTGAAAAGGGCCACTGTCTGGGCCCCTAGCAGCAGAGGTCTGAAATTTTGGATGAGCTCTCCCTGTGGCTCCTTGGTGGCTCCAAATTCGGCTCTCAAAGTCTGCCAGTTACAGGTCCAAAGATGATCCCCAAAGGCCAGTTGATCCTGGAAATCCACACAGAGGCAGTTCGGGCCCTGATACGCAGGGGCCCTAGATCTGCAGCAGAGTTTAAGCCCAAATCTGGAGGTGGCATGAAAATCTGTGGCCCAGAGCTCAACTCATGCAGTTTAAAAAATTAACTTTTGTGTTGCCATGACTGTACAGACGGCCTGTACTGAATGGACACTGAAAAAGGGCCACTGTCTGGGCCCCCTTAGCAGCGAGAGGTCTGAAATTTGATGAGCTTCCCCTGTGGGCCTCTGGTGGCTCTGCCCGGTTTCAAAGTTCTGCCAGTTACAGGTCCAAAGATGATCCTGTAGAGGCCATGCTGGATCCTGAAACCACATGCTGCAGTTCGGTCTCGAACAACCCAGGGATCCCAAATCTGCAGCACAGCTTAAGTCACGGCACACAGGAGGCTATAAATCTAAAATTTAGCTCAATCCGGAAGTTTAAAACTCAACTTTGTCTCAGTTGCTGACTGCAATAGACGGCCTGTACTGAATGGACACTGAAAAAGGGCCACTGTCTGGGCCCCTTTAGCAGCGAGAGGTCTGAAATTTTGCCGAGCCTCCCGCGTGCCCTGTGGCTCAGCCCGGAGCTGCTTTGCAAAGGGTTCCAGTTACAGGTCCAAAGATGATGCCAGAGGCCAGTTGATCCTGAACTATTAGAGCAGTTCGGGCCCTGAGGCCACGAGGGGCCTCAGATTTCGCAGCAGAGCTTAAGCTCGCACCCAGGAGGTGGAGGAAAATCTGGTGGCTCTACCTTCCACCAGGTTTAAAAATCCTAACTTTGTCCCCAGCTGCTGAGACCTCTCAGACGGCCTGTACTGAATGGACACTGAAAAGGGCCACCTGTCTGGCCCCTTAGCAGCGAGAGGTCTGAAATTTGGATGAGCCTCCCTACGGCGCTGGTGGCTCAGCCTGGTTTAAAGTTCTGCCAGTTACATAGGTCCAAGGATGATGCCAGAGGACAGTTGATCCTGAAATCCACACAGGTGCAGTTCGGTCCCCAGCCACGCAGGGGCCCTAGATTCAGAGCAGATTAACCCTGCCCAGGAGGTGCAAGGAAAAATCTGATGGCTCAAACAACCAGAAGAAAAAATTTAACTGTTGTCTCAGCCAAAGGACTGCACAGACGGCCTGTACTGAATGGACACACTGAAAAGGGCCACTGTCTGGCCTCTTAGCATGAGAGGTCTGAAATTTTGATAGAGCTCTCCTGTGGCCCTTGGGTTTCAGCTGGTTTTCTGGTAGTTCTGCCACAGGTCTGAAAGATGATGCCAGAGGCCAGTTGATCCTGAACTATTATAGCAGCTCCGCCCCGACACGCAGGGGGCCCCAGATCTGCAGCAGAGATGGCGCCCGGCACTCAGGAGGTGTGATGGAAAATCTGGTGGCTCACTCTCCACCAGGAAGTTTAAAACCTCTAACTTTTGTCTCAGCACATGACTGTACAGACGGCCTGTACTGAATGGACACTGAAAAGGGCCACCGTCTGGGCCCCTTAGCAGCGAGAGAGGCCTCAAATTTTGATGAGCTCACGGCGCTGGTGGGCTCAGCCCGGTTTTCTTAAAAGTTCAAGGAAGTTACAGGTCCAAAGATGATGCCAGAGGCCAGTTGATCCTGAACTACATAGTGGCAGTTCAAATTTCTAACACGCAGGGGCCCAGATTCGCAGCAGAGATTAAACTCGGCACCTGAGGTGCATGAAAATCTGATGGCTCTAGCTCAACCAGAAGTAAAAAAAAACCTAACTGTTGTCCCATGTTGACTGCACAGACAGCTCAGCTGAATGGACACTGAAAAGGCCACTGTATGGGCCCCTAGTGTTTAGAGGTCTGAAATTTTGGATGAGCTTCCCTGTGGCCCTTGTGGCTCCAGCACTCAAGCTTTCAAAGTTCTGCCAGTTACAGGTCCAAAGATGAGATCCCAGAGGCCAGTTGATCCTGAAATCCACACAGGTGCAGTTCGGCCCCGACGCAGGGGCCCCAGATTCGGCAGAGCTTAAGCCCGGCACCCAGGAGGTGCATGGAAAAATCTGGTGGTTTGAAATACAACCGAAGTTAAAAAAAATTCTAACTTTGTGTCAGTTGCTGACTGCACAGACGCCTGTACTGAATGGACACTGAAAAGGGCCACTGTCTGGGCCCCTTAGCAGCTAGAGGTCTGAAATTTTGGATGAGCTTCCCTGTGGCCCTTGGTGGCTCTGCCCGGTTTCTAAAGTTCTGCCAGTTACAGGTCCAAAGATGATCCCAGAGGCCAGTTGATCCTGAAATCCACATATGCAGTTCGGCCCCAACAACCCAGGGACCCCATATTCGCAGCAGAGCTTAAGCCCGCACCCAGGAGGTGCATGAAAAATCTGGGTGGCTCTAGCTCAACCGGGAAGTAAAAACACTTCTAACTTTGTCTCAGCTGCTGACTGCATAGACGTCTCTACTGAATGGACACTGGGAAAAGGGCCACTGTCTGGGCCCCTTAGCAGCGAGAGGTCTGAAATTTGATAGCTTCCACTGCACCGCAGTGGCCAGCCCGGTTTTCAAAAATTTGCCAGTTGGCAGGTCCAGGATGATGCCAGAGGACATGCTGATCCTGAACCACACAGGCAGTTCGTCTGCCAGCAGGGCCCCAGATTCGCAGCAGAGCTTAAGCTGCACCCAGAGGTGTGATGGGAAAATCTGCGGCTCTAGCTCAAATTCAGAAATAAAACCACCTCTATAACTGGTCTCAGCTGACTGCACAGACGGCCTGTACTGAATGGAGACTGAAAAGGGCTACTGTCTGGGCCCTTGTGGGCGAGAGGTCTGAAATTTTGGGATGAGCCTCCCACGGCCCCGGGGTGGCTCAGGGTAGCCTGGCCAAAGTCTCTGCCGAAGCAGGTCCAAAGATGATGCCAGAGGCCAGTTGATCCTGAACCACACAGGTGCAGTTCGGTCCCAACCACCTAGGACCCCGATATTCGCAGCACAGTTTAAGCTCGGCACCCAGGAGGTGCAGAAGGAAAAATCTGATGGCCTAGCTCAACTTAGAAGAAACACTCCTTCTAACTTTTTGTCAGCCATGACTGCACAGACGGCCTGTACTGAATGGACACTGGAAAAGGGCCACTGTCTGGGCCCCTAGCAGCGAGAGGTCTGAAATTTTGGATGAGCTCTCCTGTGGCCCTTGGTGGCTCACTGGTTTGTGTCTGCCAGTTACAGGTCCAAAGATGATCCCAGAGGCCAGTTGATCCTGAAATCCACACAGCAGTTCGTCCCCAATGTCCAGGGATCCCAAATCATAATAGCTTAAGCTTGGCAACAGGAGGTGCATGAAAATCTGGGCTCTACCTCCAACCAGAAGTTTTAAAAACCTCTAACTTTGTCTCATTGCTGATCAGCCAGACGGCCTGTACTGAATGGACACTGAAAAGGGCCACTGTCTGGGGCCCCTTAGCAGCGGTAGAGGTCTGAAATTTTGGATGAGCCTCTACGGCCCTTGGTGGCTCAACCTGGTTTCAAAGTTTCCACAGTTACAGGTCCACAGATGATGCCAGAGGCCGGTTGATCCTGAAATCCACAGGTGGTGTCTGGGCCCCCACACGCAGGGGCCTCAGATTCGCAGCAGAGATTAAACTCGGCACCAGAGGCATGAAAAATCTGATGGCCTAGCTCAACCAGAAGTAAAAACTCAAACTGTTGTCTCATTTGCTGACTGCACAGACACGGCCTGGGTACTGAATGGACACACTGAAAAGGGGCCACTGTCTGGGCCCCTTTAAAGATGTAGAGGTCTGAAATTTTGAGAGCTCTCCCTGTGGGTCTTGTGGCTCTGCCCCGGTTTTCAAAGTTCTGGCGAGTTACAGGTCCAAAGATGATCCCAGAGGCCAGTTGATCCTGAAACTACTCAGGTGCAGCCTGGTCCCCCGAACAACCCAGGGATCACGAGATATTCTGCAGCAGAGCTTAAGCCCTCCGGCACCCAGGAGGTGTGAAGGAACAATCTGGTGGCTCTAGCTCAACCAGAAGTAAAAACACCTCTAACTTTGTCTCAGCTGCTGACCGCACAGATTGGCCTGAGACTGAATGGACACTGAAAAGTGGGCCACTGTCTGGGCCCCTTAGCAGCGAGGTCTGAAATTTTGGATGAGCCTACTGTGGCCTTGGTGGTTTGAGTCGGTTTTCAAAGTTCTGCCAGTTACAGGTCCAAAGATGATGCCAGAGGCCGCTGATCCTGAAACCACACAGCAGTTCGGGCCCTGCCACGCAGGGCCCCGATCTGCAGCAGAGCTTAAGCTCGGCAATTCCAGGAGGCATGAAAATCTGGTGGCTCTAGCCCAACCAGAAATAAAAACACCCTAACTTCTTTGGTCTCAGCTGCTGACCGGCCAGATACGACTGCACTGAATGGACTCAAAAGGGCCAATGTCTGGGCCCCTAGCAGCCAGAGGTCTGAAATTTTGGATGAGCTCCTGTGGCCTCAGGCTCTGCCTGGTTTTCAAAGTTCTAAGAAGTTACAGGTCCAAAGTATGATCCCAGATGCCAGTTGATCCTGAAATCACACAGGTGCAGTTCGCCCTAGCCACGCAGGGGCCCTTAGATCTGCAGCAGAGCTTAAGCTCGGCACCCAGGAGGTGCATGAAAATCTGATGGTCATGCCCAACTAGAAGTAAAAATACCCTCTAACTTTTGTTTCAGCTGCTGACTGCACAGACGGCCTGTACTGAATGGACACTGAAAGGGCCACTGTCTGGGCCCTTTAGCAGCGAGAGGTCTGAAATTTTGGATGAGCTCTCCCCTGTGGCCCTTGGGTATTGTGCCTGGTTTTCTGCAAGTTCTGCCATGTTACAGGTCCAAAGATGATGCCAGAGGCGAGTTGATCCTGAAATCCACACAAGTGCAGTTCGGTCCCCGAACAACCCAGGGATCCCAAATTGCAGCACAGCTGCTTGCACACAGGAGTGTAACAAGGAAAACTGTGGCTCTAGCTCAAACAGAAGTAAAAAAAATCTTCAACTGTTGTCTCAGCTGCTGACTGCACAGACGGTCTGTACTGAATGGACACTGAAATGTCACCATCTGGCCCTTTACAGTAGAGGGTCTGAATTTGGATGAGCTCTCCTGTGGCCTCTTGCAGCTCTGGCCCAAGGTTTCCTAAAGTTCTGCCAGTTACAGGTCCAAAGATGATCCCAGAGGCCAGTTGATCCTGAAATCCACACAGGTGCAGTCTGGGCCCTGACATGCAGGGGCCCCTGGATCTGCAGCAGAGCTTAAGCTCAGCACCCAGGAGGTGCATGAAAATCTGGGTGGCTCTAGCTCAACCGGAAGTAAAAAAAATTTAACTTTTGTATGTCAGTTGTCACTGCACAGACGGCCTGTACTGAATGGATATACTGAAAGGGCCACTGTCTGGGCCCTTAGCAGCGAGAGGTCTGAAATTTTGGATGAGCTCTCCCCATGGCCCTTGGGTGGCTCCAGCCTGGCTTTCAAAGTCTCCACAGTTACAGGTGCAGATGATGCCAGAGCCAGTTGATCCTGAAATCCATGAGCAGGTGTAAAGTTCGAACCCTGAACCACCCAGGACGGCATTCGCAGAGCAGAGCTTAAGCCTTCACCCAGGAGGCATGAAAAAGATGGTATCTAACTCAACCAGAAGTAAAAAAACCTCACTGTTGTCTCAGCTGCTGACCAGACGACCTTGTACTGAATGACATCTGAAAAGGGCCACTGCTTCCGTCTGGGCCTCCTTAGGCAAATGAGGGTCCAAGAAATTCTTGGATGAGCTCTCCTGTGGCCCCGTGGCTCTGCCTGCTTTGTAAACACACAGGCATCCGTGATAATCCCAGACACAGCTGATCCTGAACGCCAGGTGCAGTTCGCCTCCCAGAGCCACGCAGGGGCCCCAGATTCGCAGCAGAGCTTAAGCTCGGCACCCAGGAGGTGCATGAAAAATCTGATGGCTCTAGCTCAACCAGAAGTAAAAAAAACACCTCTAACTTTTGTTTCAGCTGCTGATCACAGACTTGGCTCAGACTAATGACACTGAAAAAGGCCACTGTCTGGGCCCCTTACAAAGTAGAGGTCTGAAATTTTGATGAGTTTCCCAAGGGTCTACAGGCTCAGCCCTGTTTTCAAAGTTGCCAGTTACAGGTCCAAAGATGATGCCAGAGGCGCAGTTGATCCTGAATCACATATGCAGTTCGGTCCCCAACAACCCAGGGATCCCAAATTGCAGCACAGCTTAAGTCAATAGAAAACAAACTGGTGGTCATTTCAATAGAAGTAAAAACTCTAACCGCTGTCCTAGCTGCTGACTGCACAGATACCAGCCTGAATGGATACTGAAGGCCGGGCCACCATCTGGGCCTTCCCTAGCAGCTAGATAATTGAAATTTGAGAGCCTCTGTGAAGCCTTGCAGGCTCTGCCCAAGCTTGCAAAGTTCTGCCAGTTACAGGTCCAGACAGATCCTGTGAGGCCAGTTGATCCTGAAACTATAAGTGCAGTCTTGGTCCCCAACAACCCAGGATCCACCCAGCACTGCTAAGCTTGGCACACAGGAGGTGCATGAAAATCTGGGGCTCGATCAACCGAAGTTTAAAAAAACTTAACTTTGTCTCAGTTGCTGACTGCACAGACGGCCTGTACTGAATGGACACTGAAAAAGGGCCACCGCCCTGGGCCCCTAGCAGCGAGAGGTCTTGAAATGGAGAGCCTCCCAGGCCCCTGGTACCAGCCCGGCTTCAAAGTTCCGCCAGTTACAGGTCCGTAAAGATGATGCCAGAGGCCAGCGTTGATCCTGAAATCCACACAGTGCAGTTCGGGGTCTCTGAGTACTACGCAGGGGCCCCAGATTCGCAGCAGAGTTAAGTCGGCACCCAGGAGGTGACATGAAAATCTATACTTCACTTCCACTCAGAAGTTTAAAAAAAAACCCTAACTTTTGTCCATGCTGACTGCACAGACGGCCTGTACTAATGACACCAGTAAGGGCCACTGTCTGGGCCTCAGCACAGAGGGTCTGGGGCCTGACAGAGCTCTCCCCATGGCCCCTTGTAGCCCAGCCCGGTTTTCAAAGTTCTGCCAGTTACAGGTCCAGATGATGCTGAGGCTATTGATCCTGAAACTAATATTAGGCAGTCTGGCCCTCTGCTGCTTGCAGGGGCCCCAGATCTGCAGCAGAGATTAAACCTCGGCACCCAGGAGGTGCAGCGAAAATCTGATGGCTCTAGCTCAACCAGAAGTAAAAAACCTAACTGCTGTCTCAGCTGCTGACTGCACAGACGGCCTGTACTGAATGGACACTGAAAAGGGCCACTGTCTGGGCCCTCAGTGCGAGAGGTCTGAAATTTGGATGAGCTCTCCTGTGGCCCTTGGGTGGCTCTGCCTGGTTTTCAAAGTTCTATGAAGTTACAGGGTCCAAAGATGATCCCAGAGGCCAGTTGATCCTGAAATCCACTCAGGTGCAGTTCGGTCCTCAACAACCCAGGGACCCTATCTGGTGAGCAGAGCTGCCCGGGCACCAGGAGGTGGCGAAAATCTGATGGCCTAGGCTCAACCAGAAGTAAAAACACTCTAATCTCAAACAGCCACACTGCACAGACGCTCAACAAATGGACACTGGTGGCTACTGTCTGGCCTTTAGCAGCGAGAGGTCTGAAATTTTGGATGAGCCTCCCTGCGGCCCTTGGTCTGGCCCGGTTTTCAAAGCCCTGCCAGTTACAGGTCCAAAGATGATGCCAGAGGCGGCGATCCTGAAATCCACACAAGTGCAGTTCGTCCCGAACAACCCAGGACTCCCAAATTCTGCAGCACAGCTTAAGCTTGGCACACAGGAGGTACGAAAATCTGGTGGCTCTAGCTCAAACAGAAGTAAAAAAAACTTAACTGTTGTTCTAGTTGCTACACTGCACAGATGGCCTGTACTCACCGATACTGAATGTGGCCACTGTCTGGGCTCCCTTTAGCATGAGGTCTTTGAAATTTTGATGAGCTTCCTGTGGGCCTTGGTGGCTCTGCCCATTTTCAAAGCCCTGCCAGTTACAGGTCCAAAGAGATGATCCCAGAGGGCATGATCCTGAAATCCACACAGGTGAGTTCGGGCCCTGCATACTTGCAGGGCCCAGATTCGCAGCAGAGGCTCAGCACCCAGGAGGTGCATGAAAAATCTGGTGGCTCTAGCCTAACCAGAAGGAAATAAAAACCTTTAACTGTTGTCTCAGCTGCTGACTGCATGACGGCTCAGACTGAATGGATTGAAAAGGGCCACTGTCTTGGCCTCAGCAGCAGAGGTCTGAGGTTTTGATGAGCTTCCCTCAGTCTTTGTGGCTCTGGCCCGGGTTTTCAAAGTTCATGATAAAGGTCCAAAAGACAGATCCCAGAGGCCAGTTGATCCTGAAACCATACAGGTGCAGTTCGGTCCCTGAACCACCCAGGACGCCATTCGCAGAGCTGTGAGCCTTCACCCAGGAGGTACAAGGAAAAGATGGTGGCTCTACCTCAACCATAAAAAAACTCTAACTGTTGTCTCAGCTGTTGACCGTACAGACGACTGTACACTGAATGGACACTGAAAAGGGCCACTGTCTGGGCCTCAGGCAGCAGAGGTCTGAAATTTTGATGAGCTCTGCGGCCCTGGGTGGCTCAGCCCGGTTTTCTGTTCTGCCAGTTACAGGTCCAAAGATGATGCCAGAGGCCAGCTGATCCTGAAATCCACACAGGCAGTTCGGGCCTCTGCAGCCACGCAGGGGCCCCAGATTCGCAGCAGAGTTTAAGCTCGGCACCCAGAGGTGTGAAGGAAAATCTGGGTGGCTCTACCTACCAGGTTTAAAAACTCTAAATTTTTGTCTCAGGGCTGCTGACTGCAATAGACGGGCCTGTACTGAATGGACACTAGGTGCGTCACCAGTCTGGGCCTCCTTAGCAGCTATAGAGGGCCCTGACATTTTGATGAGCTCTCCCCACGGCGCTGTAGTGGCTCAGCCCTGCTTAAATCTGCTGTTACAGGTCCAAAGATGATGCCAGAGGCCAGTTGATCCTGAATCCACACAGGTAGCCTGGGCCCCCGCCACGCAGAGGGGCCCCAGATCTGCAGCAGAGATTAAACTCGGCACCCAGGAGGTGCATGAAAATCTGATGACTAGCCTAACCAGAAGTAAAAAAACCTCTAACTGTTGTCTCAGCTGGGACTGCACAGACGGCCTGTACTGAATGGACACTGAAAAGGGCCACTGTCTGGGCCTCAGGGGCTAGAGGTCTGAAATTTTGACACAGAGCCTCCTGCGGCCCCTTGGGTGGCTCTGTAGCCTGGTTTTCAAAGTTCTGCTAAAGTGCAGGCAAAGATGATGCCAGAGGCCAGCTTGATCCTGAACCAAACAGGTGAGCCCTGGTCCCTGAACCACCCAGGGACGCCATTCGCAGCAGAGCTAAGCCTTCACCCAGAGGCACAGAAAAAAGATGGTGGCTCTACCTCAACCAGAAGTAAAAAAAACCTCTAACTGTTGTCTCAGCTGCTGACTGCACAGACGACCTGTACTGAATGACACCAGTGAAGGCCACCAACTGGCCTCCTTAGCAGCGAGGTCTGAAATTTTGATGAGCTCTGTGGCCTTTTGGTGGCTCTGGGCTCGGTTTTCGTGTTCACAGTTGGCGGTCCAAAGATGATCCCAGAGGCCAGTTGATCCTGAAATCCACACAGGAAGTTCGGCCCTGACACGAGGGGCCCTAGATTCGCAGGATTTAAGCTCATAAATCTAGAGGAAAAGGATAAATCTGGTGGCCTAGCTCAACCGAAGTTTAAAAAATTAACTTTGCAGGCTGCTGCTGACTGCACAGACGGCCTGTACTGAATGGACACTGAAAAGGGCCTGTCTGGGCCTCCTTAGCAGCGAGAGGTCTGAAACTTTGAGAGCTCTCCTATGGCCCGGTGGCCCAGCCTGGCTGTAAAGTTCTGCCAGTTACAGGTGCAAAGATGATGCCAGAGGCCAGTTGATCCTGAAATCCACACAGGTGTAGTTCGGTCCCTGAACCACCTAGGACGCCATTCGCAGCAGAGCTGCCTTCACCCAGGATACATGAAAAGATGGCTCTACCTCAACTAGAAGTAAAACTTCTTACTGTTGTCTCATAGCTGATTGCACAGATTTGACCTGTACTGAATGGATATTGAAAAGGGCCACTGTCTGGGCCCTTAGCAGCTAGAGGTCTGAAATTTTGGATGAGCCTCTGTGGCCCTTGGTGGTCTGCCCGGTTTTCAAAGTTCTGGCCAGTTACAGGTCCAAAGATGATCCCCAGATGCCAGTTGATCCCCTGAACCACACAGGTAGTTCGCCCCATTACGCAGGGGCCCCAGATTCGGCAGCAGAGTTTAAGCCTGGCACCCAGGAGGTGTAGCATGAAAACTGGATGGCTCTAGCTCAACCAGAAGTAAAAAAACACCCTAACTTTGCTTCCAGCTGATCAGTACAGACGGCCTGTACTGAATGGACACTGAAAAGCGGGCCACTGCTGTCTGGCCCCTTAGCAGCTTAGAGGTCTGAAATTTTGGATGAGCCTCCCCGCGCCCTTGGAAGCTCCAGCCTGGTTTCTCAAAGCTCTGCCAGTTACAGGTCCAAAAGGATGATGCCAGAGGCGAGTTGATCCTGGTCCATTACGCGCAGTTCGGTCCCCGGAACAACCTAGGGATCCCAAATTGCAGCACAGCTGTTTGGCACACAGGAGGCATGGGAAAAATCTGGTGGCTCTAGCTCAACACAGAAGTGCAAAAAAAAAACCTCTAACTGCTGTCTCAGCTGCTGACTGCAATACAGACGGGGTCTGTACTGAATGGACACTGAAATGGGCCACTGTCTGGGCCCCTTTAGCATGAGAGGTCTGAAATTTTGGATGAGCCTCCCTGTGGCTCCTGGTATTCTGGCCTGTTTTCAAAGTTCTGCCAGTTACAGGTCCAAAGATGATCCCAGAGGCCAGTTGGATCCTGAATCCACATTAGGTGGTAGTTCGGGCCCTGAGCCACCAGGGGCCCCAGATTCGCAGCAGAGTTTAAGCCCAGCACCCAGGAGGATGAAAATCTGGGTGGCTCTAGCTCAACCAGAAGTAAAATAAAAACCTTTGTCCGGTTGTCTCAGCTGCTGACTGCACAGACGGCTCAGATTGAATGGATACCAGTGTGGGCTAATGCCTGTCTGGGCTCCCTTAGCACAGAGGTAACTGAAATTTTGACGAGCCTCCCTGGCCCTTTGGTGGCTCTGGCCCGTTTTCAAAGTTCACAGATAAAGGTCCAAAGATGATCCCAGAGGCCAGTTGATCCTGAAATCCACACAGGTGCAGTTCAACTCTGAACCACCCAGGACGCCAGGCCTGCAGCAGAGCTTGCGTTTCACCCAGGAGGTGAAGGAAAAACTGGTGGCTCTACCTCCACCAGAAGTTTAAAAACTCTATCCTTTTTGTCTCAGCTGCTGATCAAGCAGACGGCTGCCTGTAGGCTGAATGGATACTTCTCCTGAAAAAGGGCCACTGTCTGGGCCCCTTAGCAGCGAGAGGTCTGAAATCTTGGATGAGCTCTCCCTGCGGCCTCCTTGGTGGCCTGTAGCCTGGTTTTCAAAGTTCTGCCAGTTACAGGTGCAAAGATAGAGGCCAGTTGATCCTGAAATCCACACAGGTGCAGTCTGGGTCCCTGAACCACCCAGGGACGCCGGCATTCGCAGCAGAGCTAAGCCTTTTCACCCAGGAGGCACATGAAAAGATGGTGGCTTCCACCTCAACCCAAGTAAAAAAACCTTCTAACTGTTGTCTCAGCTGACTGCACAGACGGCCTGTAATTGAATGGATACTGAAAAGGGCCACCGTCTGGGCCTTTAGCAGCGAGAGGTCTGAAATTGGATGAGCTCTCCCCGTGGCCTCGCACTCCACCCGGGTTTCAACCGCTGGGTTGCGGTCCAAAGATGATCCCAGAGGCCAGTTGATCCTGAAAATCCACACAGGCAGTCTGGCCTGACACGCAGGGCCCCAGATTCGCAGCAGAGTTTAAGCCCGCACCCAGGAAGAATGTATGAAAATCCGGGTGGCCTCTAGCTCAACCCCTGAAGCAAAATTCTAACTTTGTGTCAGTTGACTGTACAGACGGCCTGTACTGAATGGACACTGAAAAGGGCCACCGTCTGGGGCCCCTTAGCAGCGAGAGGTCCACCTGGATGAGCCTCCCTGGGCCCTTTGGTGGCTCTGCCCATTTCTGTAAAGTTCTGCCAGTTACAGGTCCAAAGATGATCCCAGAGGCTGCTGATCCTGGAACTATAATATTGGTGCAGTTCGGTCCCCTGACAACCCAGACCCGAGACCGCAGCAGAGCGAAGCCCGGCACCCAGAGGTGCACAAAATCTGGTGGATCTAGCCTCAACCGGGCAAAAAACACCTCTAACTTTGTCCTGGCTGACTGCACAGACGGCCTGTACTGAATGGACACTGAAAAGGGCCACAACTGGGGCCTCCCTAGCAGCGAGAGGTCTGAAATTTTGGATGAGCTTCCACTATGGCCCCTTGGTGGCTCAGCCCGTTTTCAAAAATTGCCAGTTACAGGTCCAAAGATGATGCCAGAGGAGAAGCAGATCCTAAATCCATTGGGTGGTAGTTCAGCCTGCCACGCAGGGGCCTCTAGATCTGCAGCAGAGCTATGCTCGGCACCCAGGAGGTGGACAAAAATCTGGTGGCTCTAGCTCAACCAGAAATAAAAAAACCACCTCTAACTTTGTCTCAGCTGCTGACTGCACAGACGGCCTGTACTGAATGGACACTGAAAAGGCCACTGTCTGGCACCTTAGCAGCTAGAGGTCTGAAATTGGATGAGCTCTCCCGCCCGCCCTTGGTAGGCTCAGCCCAAGCCTTCAAAGTTCATGAAGACAGGTCCAAAGATGATGCCAGAGGCCAGTTGATCCCTGGAATCCACACAGGTGGCAGTTCGGCCCCAACTCCCAGGGACCCCATATCTGCAGCACAGTTTAAGCTCGGCACCCAGAGGCTGGAAAAACTGGATGGCTCTAGCTCAACCAGAAGCAAAAACACTCTAACTTTTTGTTTCAGCTGCTGACTGCACAGACGGCCTTGTACTGAATGGACACTGAAAGGCCACTGTCTGGGCCCCCCAGCAGCGAGAGGTCTGAACTTTGGATGAGCTCTCCTGTGGCCCTCTTGGCAGGTTCTGCCCATTTTCAAAGTTCTGCCAGTTACAGGTCCAAAGATGATCCTAGAGGCCAGTTGATCCTGAAATCCACACAAGTGCAGTTCCGGTCCCCGAGAACAAACCCAGGATCCCAAAATCTGCAGCACAGTTGCTTGGCACACAGGAGGTGCATAAAAATCTGGGGCCTAGCTCAACCGGGAAGTTTAAAAAAAACTCTAACTTTGTCTCAGTTGCTGACTGCACAGACGGTCAGACTGAATGGATACTGAAAAGGGCTACTGTCTGGGCCTTAGCAGCTTAGAGGTCTGAAATTTTGATGAGCTCTCTCTGTGCCCTTGGTGGCTCACCTGGGTTTTCTAAAGTTCTGCCAGTTACAGGTCCAAAGATGATGCCAGAGGCCAGCTGATCCTGAAATCCACACAGGTGGCAGTCTGGGCCCTGAGCCACGCAGGGGCCCTAGATTCGCAGCAGAGTTTAAGCCTGGCACCCAGGAGGTGGGATGAAAATCTGGTGGCCCACCCCACCTGTAGTTTTAAAAAACCTCTAACTTTGTCTCAGCTGCTGATCGCACAGACGCCTGTACTGAATGGACACTGAAAGGGCCACTGTCTGGGCCCTTAGCAGCGAGAGAGAAGGTCTGAAATTTTGATGAGCTCTCTCACGGCGCTGGTGGCTCAGCCCGTTTGAAAGTTCCTGAAGTTACAGGTCCAAAGACAGGTTAGAGCGCTGATCCTGAAATCCACACAGGTGCAGTTCGGGCCCCTAGCCATCGCAGGGGCCCCAGATCTGCAGCAGAGATTAAACCTGCACCAGGAGGTAAGAAAATCTGATGGCTTCCATTTCAACCAGAAGTAAAAACCTCTAACTGTTGTCTCAGCTGCTGATCACAGACGGGCCTGTACTGATGGGATACTGAAAAGGGCCACTGTTCCTCAGCAGCGAGAGGTCTGAAATTTGGATGAGTGCCTCCCTGTGGCTCCCTTGGTGGTCGCACCCTGGTTTTCAAAGTTCTGCCAGTTACAGGTCCAAAGATGATCCTAGAGGCCAGTTGATCCCAATCCACACACAGGCAGTTCGGGCCCTGACACGCAGGGGCCCCAGATCGCAGCAGAGTTAAGCCTGCAATCTAGGAGGTGGCCGAAAAATCTGTACTCAGCTCAACCGGAAGTTTAAAAAATTCCAACTTTGTGTCATTGCTGACTGCACAGACGGCCTGTACTGAATGACACTGAAAAGGCCACCGTTCAATTTTTAGCAGCGAGGTCTGAAATTCTTGGATGAGCTCTCCTGTGGCCCCTTGGTGGCTCTTGCCCGGGTTTTCTAAGTTCAGTTACAGGTCCAAAGATGATCCCAGAGGCCAGTTGATCCTGAAATCCACACAGTGCAGTTCGGTCCCCAACCCAGGGACCGGCATTCGCAGCAGAGCTTAAGCCCGGCACCCAGGAGGCAGAAGGAACAATCTGGTGGCTCCAGCTTCAACTGGGAAGTGAAAAACACCTCTAACTTTTGTCTCAGCTGCTGACTGCACAGACGTCAAACACAATGGATACTGAAAAAGGGCCACTGTCTGGGCCCCTAGCAGCGAGAGAGGTCTGAAATTTTGATGAGCTTCCACTGCGGCCCTTGGTGGCTCAGCCCGGGTTTTCAAAAATTCTGCCAGTTACAGGTCCAAAGATGATGCCAGAGGACAGTTGATCCTGAAATCCACACAGCAGTTCATCTGGCCACGCAGGGGGCCCTAGATTCAGAGCAGAGCTAAGCCGCACCCAGGAGGTGCATGAAAATCTGATGGCTCTAGCTCAACCAGAAGTAAAAAAAACACCTCTAACTGTGTTTCAGCTGACTGCACAGACGGCCTGTACTGAATGGACACTGAAAAGGGCCACTGTCTAAATTTTAGCAAAGTAGAGGTCTGAAATTTTGGATGAGTTTCCCCTGTGGCCCTTTGTGGTTTCTGCCTTTAGTTTCAAAGTTCTGCCAGTTACAGGTCCAAAGATGATCCTAGAGGCCAAAGATCCTGAAACTACACATGGCAGTTCGGTCCTGGACAACCCAGGGGACTCTATATTCGCAGCAGAGCTTAAGCCCGGCACCAGGAGGTACAGAAAAACTGGTGCCTCTAGGCCAACCGGAAGTAAAAACACTCTAATCTCTTTGTCTCAGCTGCTGATCACAGACGGCCTGTACTGAATGATACCAGCAAGGGCCACTGTCTGCCCCTTAGCAGCGAGAGGTCTGAAATTTTGGATGAGTTTCCCTGTGGCCCTGGTGGCTCCACCTGGGTTTTAAAGTTCTGCTAACAGCAGGTCCAAAGATGATCCCAGAGGCCAGTTGATCCTGAAATCCAGACAGCAAACAGTTCGGGCCCTGGCCACGAGAGAGGGGCTCCAGATCTGCAGCAGAGCTTAAGCTCGGCACCCAGGAGGTGGCTGAAAATTTGATGGCTCTAGCTCAACCAGAAGTAAAAAAACACCTCTAACTTTGTTTCAGCTGAATGTACAGACGGCCTGTACTGAATGGACACTGAAAAGGGCTACTGTCTGGGCCCCTAGCAGCGAGGTCTGAAATTGAGAGCCTCCTGTGGCCCTTGGGTACTGGCCTGGTTTTCAAAGTTCACAGTTACAGGTCCAAAGATGATCCCAGAGGCTGAGTTTGATCCTGAAACCACATTATGCAGTTCAAATCCTAACAACCAGGGATTCAAATTCGCAGCACAGCTTAAGCCATACACAGGAGGTGCATGAAAATCTGGGGCTCTAGCTCAACCGAAGTTTAAAACAACTTTGTCTCAGTTGCTGACTGCACAGACGGTCGTATCAAATGATACACTGAAAAGGGCCACTGTCTGGGCCCTTAGCAGCGAGAGGTCCAGAAATCTTGATGAGCCTCCTGCGCCCTGGGTGTCTGTAGCCCGGTTTTCAAAGTTCTGCCAGTTACAGGTCCAAAGATGATGCCAGAGGCCATTGATCCTGAACTAATATTAGTGCAAAGTTCGGGTCTCTAACACTTAGGGCCTCAGATCTGCAGCAGAGATTAAATCGCACCCAGGAGGCAAAGGAAAATCTGATGGCTCTAGCTCAACCAGAAGTAAAAAAAAACCTCTAACTGTCTCAGCACACTGTACAGACGGCCTGTACTGAATGGACACTGAAAAGGGCCACCGTCTGGGCCCCTTAGCAGCGAGAGGTCTGAAATTTAATATTCTCCTGTGGCCCTTGGTGGCCTATCGGGTTTTCAAAGTTTCCAAGCAGTTACAGGTCCAAAGATGATCCCAGAGGCCAGTTGATCCTGAAATCCACTCCAGGTGCAGTTCGGTCCTCATCAACCCAGGGACTATATTCGCAGCAGAGTTGGTCTGCACCCAGGAGGGTGTGCATGAAAAATCTGGTGGCTCTAGCTCAACTAGAAGTAAAAACAATTTAACTTTTGTTTCAGCTGCTGACTGTACAGACTGCTCAGGTATTGAATGGAGACTGAAAAGGCCACTGTCTGGGCCCCTTTAGCAGCGAGCGTAGAGGTCCGGTTTTGGATGAGCTCTGCGCCCTTGCGGCTCAGCCTGGTTTCAAAGTTCCGCCAGTTACAGGTGCAAAGATGACGCTGATAAAGATCCTGAATCCAAACAGGTAGTTCGGTCCCTGAACCACCCAGGGACGCCATATTCGCAGCAGAGCTTAAGCCTTCAACTAGAGGCTACGAAAAAGATGGTGGCCCCACTCGTCCAGAAGTAAAAAACTGGAACTGTTGTCTCAGCTGCCGACTGTACAGACGATCGTACTGAATGGATAATCGAAAAGGGGCTACCGTCTGGGCCCTGGCAGCGAGGTCTGAAATTTGGATGAGCTCCCGCGCCCTTGGTGGTCGTTGAGGCCTGCTGAAAGTTCTGCTAGTTACAGGTCCAAAGATGATACAGAGGCCAGTTGATCCTGAACCACACAGGTGCAGTGTTCGTTCCCGAACCACCCAGGCACCATATCTGGCAGAAAGAGTTTAAGCCCGGCACTCCACAGAGGTGCAAGGAAAAATCTGGTGGCTCTAGCTCAACCGGAAGTTAAAAAACACTTCTAACTTTTGTCTCATGTTGACTGCCAGACGGCTTGTACTGAATGTGGACATCAGCAAGGGCCCTCTGTCTGGGCCCCTTAGCAGCGAGAGGTGTGAACCATGAGCTCACGTCCTGGTGGCCCAGCCTGGTTTTCAAAGTTCCACAGTTACAGGTCCAAAGATGATGCCAGAGGCCAGTTGATCCTGAATCCACACAGGCAAAGTTCTGTCCCTGAACCACCCAGGGACTTATCGCAGCAGAGTTTAAGCCTGGCACCCAGGCATGAAAAACTGGTGGCTCTAACTCAACCAGAAGTAAAAAAACTCTAACTGTTGTCTCAGCTGACTGAACAGACGGTCTGTACTGAATGGACACTGTAAAAGGGCCACTGTCTGGGCCTTAGGCAGCCATAGAGGTCTGAAATTCTGGATGAGCTCCTGCGGCCCCTTGGTGGCTCAGTCCGTTTTCAAAGTTCTGCCAGTTACAGGTCCAAAGATGATGCCAGAGTCGAGTTGATCCTGAACTATTAAAGCAGTTCCTGGTCCCCGAACAACCCAGGATCCCAAATTCACAGCACAGCTTAAGCTTGGTACACAGGAGGTGCATGAAAATCTGGTGGCTCTTAGTCAGAAGTTAAAACCCTCTAACTGTTGTCTCGCCGTTGACCGTACAGACGACCTGTACTGAATGGACACTGGAAAGTAATGTCTGGGCCTCCTTAGCAGCTAGAGGTCTGAAATTTGATGAGCTCTCCCTGCGGTCTGGTGGCTTCAGCCTGCCTTTGGTAAAAAAGTTCTGCCAGTTACAGGTCCACAGATGATGCCAGAGGCAGTTGATCCTGGAACCACACAGGTGCAGTTCGGTTCCGAACCACCCAGGCAATCTACATATCTGCAGCAGCTTAAGCCCATAATCTTATGGGTATTGAAAATCAGTGGTTCTAGCTCAACCAATAAAAAACACCTCTAACTTTGTCTCAGCTGCTGACTGCACAGACGGCCTGTACTGAATGGACACCAGTGCTACTCTGTCTGGCCTCCTAGCAGCGAGAGGTGTGAAATTTTGGATGAGCCTCCCACGCTCCCTGTGGCTCAGCCTGGTTTTCAAAAGTTCTGCCAGTTACAGGTCCAAAGATGATGCCAGAGGCCAGTTGATCCTGAAATCCACACAGGTGCAGTTCGTTCCTGAACCACCTAGGACGCCATATTCGCAAAGAGTTTAAGCCTGGCACCCAGGAGGCATGAAAATCTGGTGGCTCTAACTCAACCAGAAGTAAAAACCTCTAACTGTCTCAGCTGCTGACTGAACAGACGGCCTGTACTGAATGGACACTGAAAGGGCCACCAGTCTGGCCTCCCTTAGCAGCGAGAGGTCTGAAATTTTGATGAGCTCTCCTGCGGCCCTGGTGGCTCAGTCCGGTCGCAAAGTTCTGCCAGTTACAGGTCCAGACATAGAGGCGAGTTTATCCTGAAATTCATTATTGCCAAGTGCAGTTCGGTCCCTAACAACCCAGGGATCCCACCCCCGCAGCACAGCTTAAGCTATACACAGGAGGTGCAAGAAAAATCTGGGGCTCTATTTCAACCGGAAGTTTAAAAGAAACTCTAACTTTGTCTCAGTTGCTGACTGCACAGACGGCCTGTACTGAATGGACACTGAAAAGGGCCACTGTCTGGGCCCCTTAGCAGCTAGAGGTCTGAAATTTTGATGAGTTTCCCGCGCCCTGTGGGTCAGCCCAGTTTTCAAAGTTCTGCAGTTACAGGTCCAAAGATGATCCCAGAGGCTAGTTGATCCTAACCATCAGGTGCAGTTTCGGTCCCTCTGAACCACCCAGGGACCCTATATCTGCAGCAGAGTTTAAGCCTGAAACACCCAGGAGGTGCATGAAAATCTGTGGCCTCTATTTCAACCGGAAGTAAAAACCACCCTAACTTCTTTTGTCTCAGCTGCTACACTGCACAGACGGCCTGCAATTTGAATGAGACTTGAAAAGGGCCACCGTCTGGGGCCCCTTAGCATGCAGAGGTCTGAAATTTTGGATGAGCCTCCCTGCGGCCCTGTGGCCCAGCCCGGGTTTCAAAGTTCTGCCAGTTACAGGTCCAAAGATGATGCCAGAGGCCAGTTGATCCAGAACCACACAGGTGTCTGGGCCCCGAGCTACGCAGGGCCCTAGATTCTATAGAGTTTAAGCTCGCACCCAGGTGTGATGAAATCTGTGGTTTCCATTTCCACCAGAAGTTTTAAAACTCTAACTTTTGTCCAGCCACACTGTGCCAGACGGCCTGTAATTGAATGGACACTGAAAAGGGCCATTGTTCAACTTTAGTGAGGTCATCTGGAAATTTGGATACGATTTCACGGCCCCCTTGCAGGCTCAGCCCGGGTTTTCAAAGTCTCCGCCAGTTACAGGTCCAAGATGATGGAGGCCAGTTGACTTGAACCACAGGTGCAGTTCGGTCCCCGAACCACCCAGGACCATATTCGCAGCACAGCTTAAGCCTGGCACCCAGGAGGCAGCTGAAAAATCTGATGGCTCTAGCTCAACCAGGAAAAAAAATAATCTAACTTTTGTTTCAGCTGCTGATCAGACGGTTTGTATTGAATGGACACTGAAAGGCGCCAATCTGGGCCTCTTAGCAGCGAGAGGTCTGAAATTTGATGAGCTCTCCTCGGCCTTTGGTGGCTCTGCCTGGTTTTCAAAGTTCTGCCAGTTACAGGTCCAGATGATCCTAGAGGCGAGTTTTATCCTGAAATCCACATTAAGTGCAGTTCCGATCCCCAACAACCCAGGGATCCGACTGCAGCACAGCGAAGCTTGGCACACAGGAGGTGTACGAAAATCTGGGGCTCGGCTCAACCGAAGTTTAAAAAATCCTAACTTTGGTCTCAGTTGCTGATCAAAAGGACGGCCTGTACCAATGGATAACTGAAAAGGGCCACTGTCTAGCCTCAGCAGCGAGGTCTGCACCTGATGAGCTCTCCCTGCGGCCCCTTGTAACAAACAGTTTCAAAGTTCCAAGTGAGTTACAGGTCCAAAGATGGTCCAGAGGCCAGTTGATCCTGAAATCACTTCAGGTGGTTCGGTCCCCGAACCACCTAGGGGCCTATATTCGCAGCAGAGTTGAGGTCTGCACCCAGGAGGTGGCTGAAAATCTGGTGGCTCTAGCTTCAACCGGGCAAAAACCACCTCTAACTTTGTCCTAGCTACAGACTGCACAGACGGCTTGAACTGAATGGGCTGACTGAAAAGGGCTGTCGTCTGGGTCCCTTAGCAGCGAGACGCCTGAATTTTGGATGAGCCTCCTGCGGTGCTTGGTGTCGCCTGTCAAACTGCCAGTTACAGGTCCAAAGATGATGCCATGAGGCCAGTTGATCCTGAAATCCACATTATGGTGCAGTCTGGTCCCCTGAGCCACCGCAGGGGCCCAGATTCACAGAAAGCAAGTTAAGTCGGCACCCAGGAGGTGATGAAAATCTGGTGCTCTAATGCCAGAAGTTTAAAAAACTCTAACTTTTGTCTCAGCTGCTGACTGCAGCAGACGGTCTCTGTACCACTGAATGGATGACTGAAAAGGGCCACTGTCTGGGCCTTAGCAGCGAGAGGTCTGAAATTTTGATGAGCTCTCCTACGGAATTTTTCTCCTTGGTGGCTCAGTCAGCCTGGCTTTCTGTGGTGTTCTGCTAGTTACAGGTCCAGATGATGCCAGAGGCCAGTTGATCCTGAAACTACACAGGTGCAGTTCGGTCCCGAACAACCCATAGGATCCCCAAACACCGCAGCACAGTTTAAGCTCTGGCACACAGAGGTGCATGAAAATCTGGGGTTTAGCTCAACCGAAGTTTAAAAAACTCTAACTTTGTCTCAGTTGCTGACTGCACAGATTGCCTGTACTGAATGGACACTGAAAAGTGCTACTGTCTGGGCCCTTAGCAGCGAGGTCTGGAAATTTGGATGAGCCTCCTCATGGCCCTTGGTGGCTCAGCCCGGTTTTCAAAGTTCTGCCAGTTACAGGTCCAGATGATGCCAGAGGCCAGTTGATCCTGAACTAATAGGTGGCAGTTCGGGCCCCGACATAATGTAAGAGGGGCCTCAGATTGCAGAGTTAAGCCTTGGCACCAGGAGGTGTATGAAAAATCTGGTGGCTCTAC